>NC_091307.1:27781077-28006077 GCF_038502225.1 Cherax quadricarinatus | reverse complement strand
CTCATGTCAAACACTGCAAGAAGGTCATCAAAGTCCCTCTGTATAAGGTGCTGGTTGAGGTCACCAACAATTATAATATGTTGACAGTTGTGTTGTAGCAGAAGGGAGTCAATATTTTCCATTAGGAAGTTGATAGGGTCTGCATGTTGCCACTGAGGTCTGTACATTGCACATGCTAGTACAGAGGTACTAGTGTTTATACAGAGCTTGAAGAACATCATTTCAAGATGTGTAGGGGTGGCAACATCTATGTGCTGGGCATGAACACTTTTAGAGAAGCACACAGCAACACCACCTCCTTGCCCTTGCCTGTCTCTTCTCATCCATGAGGTGTAGCCAGCAATTCTTGCAAAATTTTCTGGAGTCCTGTCATCCAAAAATGTTTCAACAACAGCTATCATGTCGGGACGTCGAGTGTTCACAAAGCTATGTGTGAGCTCTCCAACATTAGTAATGAAACCTCTAATGTTGGCCAACAGGATGCTGATAGTCTCAGTCTCTCTCTCTCTCTCTCTCTCTCTCTCTCTCTCTCTCTCTCTCTCTCTCTCTCGCTCTCTCTCGCTCTCTCTCGCTCTCTCTCGCTCTCTCTCGCTCTCTTGCTCTCTCTCTCACTCTCTCTCTCGCTCTCTCTCGCTCTCTCGCTCTCTCTCTCGCTCTCTCTCTCGCTCTCTCGCTCTCTCTCTCGCTCTCTCTCTCGCTCTCTCTCTCGCTCTCTCTCTCGCTCTCTCTCTCTCTCTCTCTCTCTCTCTCTCTCTCTCTCTCTGTGTGTGTGTGTGTGTGTGTGTGTGTGTGTGTTGGCAGGGTGACCCAGAAAAAAAAATAAAAAAATCCTCAAAATGAAAATACTTTCATCATTCAACACTTTCACCTCACTCATCCATAATGACTGTTTCTGCAGATTCACCCAGATACAACAGCTTAGAAGCATATACATGTATGTATGAAGATACAATATAAAAAGTGACCTGAAATAGTATAATAAATTTAACCACATAGAATATAATATCAGGGCCCCAATTATATATATATATATACCGTCCTATTACACATCCCTCCAAACTGCCAATATCCCAAACCCCTCATTTAACCCTTTGAGGGTCGACAAGCCCTCTCCGAAACTTGTTCTCAGGGTCGGCCAAATTTCAAAAAAAAAAAAAAAATTCTCATGAAAAGATAGAGAATCTTTTCCCGATCATAATGACACCAAAAGTATGAAATCTGATGGAAAACTTAGGGAATTATGCTTTCGCGAAGTTAGCAGTCTCGATGTTTACGTATCGGCGATATTGCCCACTTTGAGCCCTATTTTCGGCCAATTTCAATGTACTAGTCGACAAAAATCATAACTATTTCGCTAGAACTCCATTTTGTCTATCGAATGAGTACAAGAAACCACCCATTTACCAATTTCAACTGTCCAATAAAGTGGTCAGAATTTAGCAATTTTGCCAATTTCACACAAATTTCAAAAGATGCCAATTTCTGAATAGGGTCCAGAATAAACAAGAAAAACATTCCTGGCACTAAAATAACAAGTTCTCTGTTCGTTAGTCACATCCCCAGGCCCCTCTTATATTTCTTTGGCTTTCCACTTTGAATTTTTATTATTACAAAAAAATAGAAGATTTTCTGTTATGCAGACTGCTGTATTAGTGTAGAAATGGTATAAATAATATCAGCGTACTTGTGAAAGAATATTAGACTTGCTAGTTGACATGTATTGGACGCTTGGCATGATTTGTTTACTATTGAACTTTGATATAAATCGAACATTTCTGCTACTTTGCACTCAATTTCAAGGTACGTTTCATTGTAAAACCAGTCAAAATCATCTCAATTTTTGTAATGTCTTCCATTCTATAAAATGAAACCAAGAAAAGTAGAATACAACAATAAATACCATATGAAAATACAGTGCAAATTCGCTGCTTTATTCCAAAAACACGGTCAAAGTTTTTTTTTTCTCATTACGCACTGTGTGCTGCAGGATTTTTTTTATACTGTGCACACTGACCACATAGACCCATTCTTTCATATGTAGGCCTACCAGCTTTCTCTCGCCAGATTTGAGGGTGCTAGAATTTAGGCGTACTAGTACGTCAAAAACCCTGGGTCGTAAGCCGTACTAGTACGGCCGAAACCCTCAAAGGGTTAAAGTGCAGGCATTGTACTTCTCATTTCCAGAACTCAAGTCCGGCTATATAAAAATAACTGGTTTCCCTGAATCCCTCCACTAAATATTAATTACCCTGCTCACACTTCAACAGCTCGTCAGTTCCCAAGAACCATTTGTCTCCATTCACTCCTATCTAACACTCAGTGTTCTTCTACAGTACATGTATATAAAAAAAATACTGAATGCTGATAAATTCTCTTTCAGGCTTACAAAGCTGGACTCATTGGTGAAAATGCTTGTGGCTCTGGCTATAACTTTGATGTATTTATGCATCGAGGTGCTGGGGCCTACATCTGTGGTGAGGAGACTGCTCTTATTGAATCTCTAGAAGGCAAACAAGGAAAACCACGTCTAAAGCCACCATTTCCAGCAGATGTTGGTGTCTTTGGCTGTCCAACTACAGTTGCTAATGTTGAGACTGTTGCTGTTGCTCCAGTAAGTTATTAAATAAGGTTAAATGGTTTGGAAAAGTTAAGATGAAATGTTACATTTTGAAGTTGAAAATTTTATATTTTTTACCATATATATTTCAGTTAGGAAATAGTTTTTCATTACCAGAGGATTCTTTATTATTAACTTTTGATTGAAAACTTGTAGAACAATAATGAATAATAGATATACAGTGGAACCTCTACGTGCGAGTTTAATCCGTTCCATGACCATGCTTGCAACTGGATTTGCTCTTTTGCAGAGTCAATTTTCCTCATTTAAATTAATTAAAATGCAATTAATCCATTCCAGTGGAATTCTGTACTTCAATAATTTCACTAATATCAACTCTACCGCTTATTTATCTATCACAATTCATCTAATATGGCATGACAAGCAATATAAATAACATAGAAACCTGATATATACTCTAGAATGAATAAAATGTCATTATATATGTGGCAGCGGCGGCGGCTGACGAGAGTTTGTCTGGAGAAAGGCAAAATACTCCTTGAATATTTCGCTATCATCAGCTCTACGGCTTATTTATCCATCACAGTTCATCTAATGTGAAATAATAAGCAATATAAATAACACAGAAACCTGATATATATATACTCCAGAAAGCATAAAATATGTCATTATGTAACAGGTGGAGGCGGCCACAACCGCTCCCTCTTTGTTGTGGTAAATACTGCCATCTAGTGATGGCCTTTTGAAGTAGTCTATTATAATTATTATGTAGAACATTATTATTATGTATGTATTATTATTGTATTATTTTACTTTTATTATTATACGTATTATTATTATACATGTGATTATTATTATTACGTTAAGAAGCATCTTTAAATCATACATTGCCCAAGTTTCAATAAGATAGTCCAACAAACAAATGAGATACAATTCTCTAGATCAAGAGCAAGAGCCCCTTCACCAGCATCAAGGCACCTGCCTTGAGGTCTGCTCGCTTATGGAAATTTTGCTCGCGTATGGAAGCAAAAAAAATTGACCCATCGACTGCTCGTACAGTGGTCCCTTGTTTTTCGTTATCCGTTCCTGGAGTTGCTACTATTATCGAAATCTATGATTTTCGAATCAATTTTCCCCATAAGAAATAATGTAAATACAATTAATCCATTCCTGACACCCAGAAGTATTAAAACAAAAAATTTTTTTACATGAAATATAGATGTAGTACATGAACAATACAATGGGAAATTATGAATGAAACATTTACAGCATAGCACTTACCTTTATTGGAGATCTTCTTAGTGTATGGGAGACTGGAGGAGGAGAGAGATTGGATTGTTTACAGTTTGGAAGGGGAATCCCCTTCCATCAACACCTCAGGTACCAATTGCTTTTCTGGGGTTGCTTCTCTTCTCTGTTTCTTAATGCCACTAGGACCACCTTGAGAGTCACTGGAGTCCTGTCTCGCAAAATAACTATGGGGAGAGCTCTGTTTCTGGCATCTCTTTAACACTTCCCTAAAATGGCCCAAGACTTTGTCACTGTACATGTTGCCAACATGGCTTGCAACAACCTAGTCAGGGGTGATGTTTCTCCATAAATCTTTCCATCTTACCCCACATAGCAAAAATCTCTTTAATTTCTGAAGAAGGCACCTTCTTCCATCTCTCTTCCTCCTCCTCTGCAGCAAGATTCTGAGCTGCGATCTGTTGCTGTTCTTGCTGAAGCTCTTGCAGCTCCTCAGTGGTGAGCTCTTCGTTGTGGTCTTCCACCAACTCTTCCACATCCTGCAAACTCACATCCATCCCCATGGAACTCCCCATTGCCACAATTGATTTAACAGACATAGGCTTATCAGGGTCAGTCCCAAACCTTTCAAAATTCCTCTTGTCGACACAATCTGGCCACAATTTTCTCCAAGCAGAGTTCAAAGTCCTGGTAGTCACTCCCAAGCCATACCTATAAGGGTTATGCAATGGAGGATCCTGAAGTGTTCTCTCCAAAATTCCCTTAGGGTCAAGTGAGTGTCTGTGGTCACAGTCAAGCACCTGTGAAACATTGCTTTGGTGTAGAGTTTTTTAAAGTTTGCAATGACCTGCTGGTCCATGGGCTGGAAGAGAGGAGTGGTATTCGGAGGCAAGAACTTTCCTGTGATGAACCCAAACTCCTCGAAAATTAGGTCATCCAAGTTTGGAGGATGAGCAGGTGCATTGTCCATTACTAGCAGGCACTTGAGATCCAATTTCTTTTCCAGGAGGTAATTCTTCACACTAGGGCCAAACACTTCATTGAACCACTCGACAAAAATTTCCCTCGTGACCCATACCTTACTATTAGATTTCCAAAACACACAATTTACTCTTCATAACATTGTTTTTCCTGAACACTCTGGGATTTTCAGAATGGTACACTAGTAATGGCTTCACTTTGAAATCCCCACTAGCATTAGCATAGAACATGAGCGTCAGCCTGTCTTTCATAGGCTTTTGCCCTGGCATTGCCTTTTCTTCCTGTGTAATGAAGGTCCTCTTTGGCATTTTCTTCCAAAAGAGGCCTGTTTTGTCACAATTGAAAACTTGTTCAGGTTTCAGTCCTTCAGCCTCTATGTACTCCTTGAATTCATGCACATATTTTTCAGCTGCCTTGTGGTCCGAACTGGCAGCCTCACCATGCCTTACTACACTGTGTATGCCAGTACGGTTCTTAAATCTCTCAAACCAACCTTTGCTGGCCTTAAATTCACTCACATCACCACTATATGCAGGCAATTTCTTTACCAGATCGTTGTGCAACTGCCTAGCCTTTTCACAAATAACCGAAGTCATGAGAGTACAGTGGACCCCCGCATAACGATCACCTCCGAATGCGACCAATTATGTAAGTGTATTTATGTAAGTGCATTTATGTAAGTGCATTTGTACGTGTATGTTTGGGGGTCTGAAATGGACTAATCTACTTCACAATATTCCTTATGGGAACAAATTCGGTCAGTACTGGCACCTGAACATACTTCTGGAGTGAAAAAATATCGTTAACCGGGGGTCCACTGTATCTCCTGCTAATTGTTTCTCGTTTATCCACACCAATAATAATTTCTCAACATCTTTGAGTACTGGTGATCTCATTTTTGTCAGCATAGTTACCCCCTTTGGAACAACAGTGTCCTTGATTTCCTTTTTCTTGGCCACTATGGATCACATGGTTGTGTAGGATTTCTTATACATCCTGGCCAGTTCGGCCGCACTTGTGCCACTTTCATATTGTTCAATGATGTTTTTCTTAAATTCAATCGTATTTCTCATCTTCTTTACCACAGGCTTGGCACTAGGAGCTTTCTTTGGAGCCATGGTAGCTTATTTAGTACTTGCAAGCACTAAAATGAGTGGAATATTATGAAATATTTCGAAGGAGCACGTGAGGGGACCTTCGCTCACTGGTAAACAATGCCAGACTGGCTGGGTAGGGAGGCTGCCCCGGCTCACACCGTTTGTACGCGTCCCAGACGAACTACTATTCGCGAGTCAACCTATGATTAGCAAGCCCATGTTTATACAAAACTATCCCTATGATTTCCGAAATCTATGATTCCCGAGAACTACGAAAAACGAGGGACTACTGTATTTGGAAAAACTTGCATGTGGATGTGCTCACAAGTAGAGTTCAATATATTGATAGATAGGGTTGTAAGAGAGGTGAATGCTTAGGTGTTAGGAAGAGTTGTGGGATTGAAAGATAAGGAATCTAACACAAAGCAAAAGTTGTCAGTTGCTTTTTACTGATGACTTTGTACTTTTGGGAGATTCTGAAAAGAGTTAGAGGTTGGTGGATGAATTTGGGAGGGTGTGTACAAGAAGGAAGTTGAAAGTGAACATACTAATTAGCAAGATATACCTGGAGTATACTGAAGCATCAACTACCTATGGGTGGCCTTATACATAGCCAGGCCTCACGGTGGCTGAGGGCCTGAGTAACCAGGCTGTTACTACTGGCCGCATGCAAAATGATGTATTAACCACAGCCTGGCTGATCGGGAACTGATTTTAGGTGGCTGTCCATCTCTCTCTTGAAGACAGCCAGGGGTCTATTGGTAATCCCCCTTATGTATATTGGGAGGCAGTTGAACAGTCTTGGACCCCTGACACTTATTGTGTTGTCTCACATTGTACTCGTGTCACTCATACTTTTCATTGGGGGATGTCGCACTGCCTACCGAGTCTTTGGCTTTCATAAGGAGTGATTACCATGTGCAAATTGGGGACTAGCCCCTTCTAAGATTATACGTGTGTATATTATCATGTATCTCTTGCCTGAGTTCCATGGAGTACAAATCAAGGGACTTCAACCATTCCCAGTAATATAAGTGCTGAGAATAACAAAAAAATTAGGTATTGAAAAATTGGATATCAGATTTGGGGGGAGGGAGTATGGAGTAAGTGAATGTGTTCAGATATTTGAGAGTTAACTTGTCAGCAGATGGGTCTATGAAAGATGAGGTGAACCATACAGTTGACTAGGGAAAACAGACGAGTGGTGCACTAGGGAGTCCAGAGACGAAGGACATTATCCATGGAAGCAAAAAGGGGAATGTATAAGAGTATAGTGGCACCAACAGTCTTATATCGGTGTGAAGCATGGGTGGTGAATATTGCAACATGGAGAAAACTGGAAGTAGTGGAGATGTTATGTCTGAGGGCAATGTGTGGCGTGAATATTATGCAGAGAATTTGTAGTGTGGAAATCGAGAGGTGTGGAGTTACTAAAAGTATTATTCAGAGGGCCAAAGAGGGGATGTTGAAGTGGTTTGGTCATTTAGAGAGGGTGGAGCAAGATAAGATAACTTGGAGGATGTATAAATCTGTAGTGGAGAGGAGGAGGGGTAGGAGTCATCCTAGGAAAAGATGGAGGGAGGAAGTAAAAGAGGTTTTGTGTGCAAGAGGCCTGGACATTACAGCAGGCATGTGTCAGCTTGTTAGATAGGAGTGAATGGAGATAAATGGTATTTGGGACCTGATGAGCTGTTGGAGTGTGAGCAGGGTAATATTTTGTGAAGGGATTCAGGGAAACTGGTTAACTGGACTTGAGTCCTGGAGCTGGTAAGTACAATGCCTGCACTGTAAAGGAGGGGTTTGGGATATTGGCTGTTTGGAGTGACATCTAAATGATAATGATAAATTTATTTCAGTAGGTAGTAGGTTGGTAGACAGCAACCGCCCAGGGAGGTACTACCGTCCTGCCAAGTGAGTGTAAAATGAAAGCCTGTAATTGTTTTACATGATGGTAGGATTGCTGGTGTCTTTCTTCTGTCTCATGAACATGCAAGATTTCAGGTATGTCTTGCTACTTCTACTTACACTTAGGTCACACTATACATACATGTACAAGCACATATATACACACCCCTCTGGGTTTTCTTCTATTTTCTTTCTAGTTCGTATTCTTGTTTATTTCCTCTTATCTCCATGGGGAAGTGGAATAGAATTCTTCCTCCGTAAGCCATGCGTGTTGTAAGAGGCGACTAAAATGCCGGGAGCAATGGGCTAGTAACCTCTTCTGTATATATTACTAAGTGTAAAAGGAGAAACTTTCGTTTTTCCTTTCGGGCCACCCCGCCTCGGTGGGATACGGCCGGTGTGTTGAAAGAAAGAAATTTATTTCAGCATGATACAATATTTGTACAGTGGTCCCTCGATAATCGTAGTTCTCGGGAATCATAGATTTCGGAAATCATAGGAATATTTTCGTATAAACATGGGCTCGCTAATCATAGGTTGATTCACGAATAGTAGTTCGTCTGGGAAGCGTACGCACGGTGTGAGCCGGGGCGGCCTCCCTACCCAGCCAGTCTGGCATTGTTTACCAGTGAGCAAAGGTCCCCTCACGTGCTCCTACGAAATATTTCATAATATTCCACTCATTTTAGTGCTTACAAGTACTAAATAAGCTACCATGGCTCCAAAGAAAGCTCCTAGTGCCAAGCCTGTGGTAAAGAAGGTGAGAAATACGATTGAATTTAAGAAAAACATCATTGAACAATATGAAAGTGAAACAAGTGCGGCCGAACTGGCCAGGATGTATAAGAAACTCTACACAACCATATTTTCCATAGTGGCCAAGAAAAAGGAAATCAAGGACGCTGTTGTTGCAAAGAGGGTAAATATGCTGACAAAAATGAGATCACCAGTACTCGAAGATGTTGAGAAGTTATTATTGGTGTGGATAAACGAGAAACAATTAGGAGATACTCTTATGACTTCGATTATTTATGAAAAGACTAGGCAGTTGCACAATGATCTGGTAAGGCATGGTGAGGCTGCCAGTTCGGACCACAAGGCGGCTGAAAAATTTTTTTTTTATTATTATTTTTATTAACACACTGGCCGATTCCCACCAAGGCAGGGTGGCCCAAAAAAGAAAAACTTTCACCATCATTCACTCCATCACTGTCTTGCCAGAAGGGTGCTTTACACTATAGTTTTTAAACTGCAACATTAACACCCCACCTTCAGAGTGCAGGCAAGGTACTTCCCATCTCCAGGACTCAAGTCCGGCCTGCCGGTTTCCCTGAATCCCTAAATAAATGTTACTTTGCTCACACTCCAACAGCACGTCAAGTATTAAAAACCATTTGTCTCCATTCACTTCTATCAAACACACTCATGCATGCCCACTGGAAGTCCAAGCCCCTTGCACACAAAACCTCCTTTACCCCCTCCCTCCAACCTTTCCTAGGCCGACCCCTACCCCTCCTTCCTTCCACTGCAGACTGATACATTCTGTTTTGCTCCATTTTCTCTACATGTCTGAACCACCTCAACAACCCTTCCTCAGCCCTCTGGACAACAGTTTTGGAAATCCCACACCTCCTCCTAACTTCCAAACTACGAAATCTCTGCATTACATTCACACCACACATTGCCCTCAGATATGACATCTCCACTGCCTCCAGCCTTCTCCTCGCTGCAATATTCATCACCCATGCTTCACACCCATATAAGAGCATTGGTAAAACTATACTCTCATACATTCCCCTCTTTGCCTCCAAGGACAAAGTTCTTTGTCTCCACATACTCCTAAGTGCACCGCTCACCCTTTTCCCCTCATCAATTCTATGATTCACCTCATCTTTCATAGACCCATCCGCTGACACGTCCACTCCCAAATATCTGAATACATTCACCTCCTCCATACTCTCTCCCTCCAATCTGATATCCAATGTTTCATCACCTAATCTTTTTGTTATCCTCATAACCTTACTCTTTCCTGTATTCACTTTTAATTTTCTTCTTTTGCATACCCTACCAAATTCATCCACCAACCTCTGCAACTTCTCTTCAGAATCTCTCAAGAGCACAGTGTCATCAGCAAAGAGCAACTGTGACAACTCCCACTTTGTGTGGTTCTTTATCTTTTAACTCCATGCCTCTTGCCAAGACCCTCGCATTTACTTCTCTTACAACCCCATCTATAAATATATTAAACAACCACGGTGACATCACACATCCTTGTCTAAGGCCTACTTTTACTGGGAAATAATCTCCCTCTTTCCTACATACTCTAACTTGAGCCTCACTATCCTCATAAAAACTCTTCACTGCTTTCAGTAACCTACCTCCTACACCATACACCTGCAACATCTGCCACATTGTCCCCCCTATCCCCCCTGTCATACGCCTTTTCCAAATCCATAAATGCCACAAAAACCTCTTTAGCCTTATCTATATACTGTTCACTTATATGTTTCACTGTAAACACCTGGTCCACACACCCCCTACCTTTCCTAAATCCTCCTTGTTCATCTGCTATCCTATTCTCCATCTTACTCTTAATTCTTTCAATAATAACTCTACCATACACTTTACCAGGTATACTCGACAGACTTTCTTCTTTCTTCATTCAACACACTGGCCGTATCCCACTGAGGCGGGGTGGCCCAAAAGGAAAAATGAAAGTTTCTCCTTTTACATTTAGTAATATATACAGGAGAAGGGGTTACTAGCCCCTTGCTCCTGGCAATTTAGTTGCCTCTTACAACACGCATGTCTTACGGAGGAAGAATTCTGTTCCACTTCCCCATGGAGATAGGAAATAAACAAGAACAAGAACTAGAAAGAAAACAGGAGAAAACCCAGAGGTGTGTGTGTGTGTGTGTGTGTGTGTGTGTGTGTGTGTGTGTGTGTGTGTGTGTGTGTGTGTGTGTGTGTGTGTGTGTGTGTGTGTGTGTGTGTATATATATATATATATATATGCATGCATGCTTGTACATGTATGTGTAGCATGACCTAAGTGTGAGTAGAAGTAGCAAGACATACCTGAAACCTTGCATGTTTATGAGACTGAAAAATGGACACCAGCAATCCTACCATCATGTAAAACAATTACAGGCTTACATTTTACACTCACTTGGCAGGACGGTAGTACCTCCCTGGGTGGTTGCTGTCTACCAACATACTACCTTAACTCAACAGACTTATCCCCCTTTAATTTTTGCACTCTCTTTTGTCCCCTTTGCCTTTATACAAAGGAACTATGCATGCTCTCTGCCAATCCCTTGGTACTTTACTCTCTTCTATACATTTATTAAATAATAGCACCAACCACTCCAAAACTATATCCCCACCTGCTTTTAACATTTCTATCTGTATCCCATCAACCCCAGCTGCCTTACCCCCTTTCATTTTACCTACTGCCTCACAAACTTTCTCCAAACTCACAACTGGTTCTTCCTCACTCCTACAGGATGTTATTCGTCCTTGCCCTATACACGAAATCACAGCTTCCCTATCTTCATCAACATTTAACAATTCCTCAAAATATTCCCTCCATCTTCCCAATACCTCTAACTCTCCATTAATAACTCTCCTCTCCTATTTTTAACTGACAAATCCATTTGTTCTCTAGGCTTCCTTAACTTGTTAATCTCACTCCAAAACTTTTTCTTATTTTCAACAAAATTTGTTGATAACATCTCACCCACTCTCTCATTTGCTCTCTTTTTACATTGCTTCACCACTCTCTTAACCTCTCTCTTTTTCTCCATATACTCTTCCCTCCTTGCATCACTTCTACTTTGTAAAAACTTCTCATATGCTAACTTTTTCTCCCTTACTACTCTCTTTACATCATCATTCCACCAATCGCTCCTCTTCCCTCCCGCACCCACTTTCCTGTAACCACAAACTTCTGCTGAACACTCTAACACTACATTTTTAAACCTACCCCATACCTCTTCGACCCCATTGCCTATGCTCTCATTATAATGTCCATCTATCCTCCAATAGCTGTTTATATCTTACCCTAACTGCCTCCTCTTTTAGTTTATAAACCTTCACCTCTCTCTTCCCTGATGCTTCTATTCTCCTTGTATCCCATCTACTTTTTACTCTCAGTGTAGCTACAACTAAAAAGTGATCTGATATATCTGTGGCCCCTCTATAAACATGTACATCCTGAAGTCTACTCAACAGTCTTTTATCTACCAATACATAATCCAACAAACTACTGTCATTTCACCCTACATCATATCTTGTATACTTATTTATCCTCTTTTTCTTAAAATATGTATTACCTATAACTAAACCCCTTTCTATACCTAGTTCAATCAAAGGGCTCCCATTATCATTTACACCTGGCACTCCAAACTTACCTACCACAGCCTCTCTAAAAGTTTCTCATACTTGCATGAATTCAAGGAGTACATAGAGGCTGAAGGACTGAAACCTGAACAAGTGTTCAATTGTGACGAAACAGGCCTCTTTTGGAAGAAAATGCCAAAGAGGACCTTCATTACACAGGAGGAAAAGGCAATACCAGGACACAAGCCTATGAAACACAGGCTGATGCTCATGTTCTGTGCTAATGCTAGTGGGGATTTCAAAGTGAAGCCATTACTAGTGTACCATTCTGAAAATCCCAGAGTGTTCAGGAAAAACAGTGTTATGAAGAGTAAATTGTGTGTGTTTTGGAAATCTAATAGTAAGGTATGGGTCACAAGGGAAATTTTCGTCAAGTGGTTCAATGAAGTGTTTGGCCCTAGTGTGAAGAATTACCTCCTGGAAAAGAAAATGTATCTCAAGTGCCTCCTAGTAATTGACAAGGCACCTGCTCATCCTCCAAACTTGGATGACCTAATTTTTGAGGAGTTTGGGTTCATCACAGTAAAGTTCTTCCCCCGAATACCACTCCTCTCCTCCAGCCCATGGACCAGCAGGTCATTGCAAACTTTAAAAAACTCTACACCAAAGCAATGTTTCACAGGTGCTTGACTGTGACCACAGACACTCAATTGACCCTAAGGGAATTTTGGAGAGAACACTTCAGCATCCTCCATTGCATAACCCTTATAGGTATGGCTTGGGAGGGAGTGACTACCAGGACTTTGAACTCTGCTTGGAGAAAATTGTGGCCAGATTGTGTCGACAAGAGGGATTTTGAAGAGTTTGGGACTGACCCTGATGAGCCTATGTCTGTTGTTAAATAAATTGTGGCACTGGGGAGTTCCATGGGGTTGGATGTGAGTTTGGAGGATGTGGAAGAGTTGGTGGAAGACCACAACAAAGAGCTCACCACTGAGGAGCTGCAAGAGCTTCAGCAGGAACAGCAACAGATTGCAGCTCAGAATCTTGCTGCAGAGGAGGAGGGAGAGAGATGGAAGAAGGTGCCTTCTTCAGAAATTAAAGAGATTTTTGCTTTGTGGGGTAAGATGGAAAGATTTATGGAGAAACATCACCCTGACAAGGTTGTTGCAAGCCAGGTTGGCAACATGTACAGTGACAAAGTCTTGGGCCATTTTAGGGAAGTGTTAAAGAGATGCCAGATACAGAGCTCTCTCCACAGTTATTTTGCGAGACAGGACTCCAGTGACTCTCAAGGTGGTCCTAGTGGCATTAAGAAACAGAGAAGAGAAGCAACCCCAGAAAAGCAATTGGTACCTGAGGTGTTGCTGGAAAGGGATTCCCCTTCCAAACTGTAAACAATCCAATCTCTCTCCTCCAGTCTCCCATACACTAAGAAGAATCTCCAATAAAGGTAAGTGTTATGCTGTTAATGTTTCATTCATCATTTCCCATTGTATTGTTTATGTACTACATCTATATTTCATGTAAAAAAATTTTTTGTTTTAATACTTCTGGGTGTCAGGAACAGATTAATTGTATTTACATTATTTCTTATGGGGAAAATTGATTCGAAAATCGTAGATTTCGATAATAGTAGCAACTCCAGGAACGGATTAACTACGAAAAACGAGGGACCACTGTATAAAGGAGAATGATATTTGGATGTACATGCCGAATGCCCCTTCAAATGCAGAGCATTTTTGGCAAATTTATGACTAACCTAAGATTAATAAGGCAATAACAATATGAGTAATTTTGTACATGCATACAGTCACTTAAGCAAGTGGAATTGTAAATTTCGGAGTTTACAATGAAATGAATTGAATATTCTATTAGTTCATGCTATATGGCTTTAATGAGTTTGTAATTTTTCTCTGATTTGATTATTAGCCTAAAGAGGATACAATGAATTGTTTAATGTGTGAGAGGATTACAGATATTGAGAGTAAGTATATATTGATTATAGATAGTCGTATCTGAGAGCCTCTGCAAAGACAATGATTGTGTGAATGATGGTGAAAGTGTTTCTTTTTTTTGGTCACCTTGCCTCGGTGGGAGATGACCAGCATGTTGAAAGAATATTTTCTTAACACGCTGGCTGTCTCCCACCAAGGCATGGTGACCCGAAAAAGAAATATCTTCACCATCATTTACACTGTCATTGTCTTGCCAGATGTGCACAAATACATTCAAATGTCTCTCCAAACAGCAGATACCCCAAACCCCTCCTTTAGAGTGCAGGCACTGTACTTTCCACCCGCCTTAAGGGTGTTCTAGGGGTCAATGCCTCTATGGCCAGGTCCATGACCAGACCTTGTGGTGGTTTCCCACAGTTATAGGGGTAGTAGCAGTTGATGGCAGGTTCAGTCAGTTGTGCATTTACTTCACTAACTGAATGCAGTAATTACTACCAGGGGTCACCAACCTGTGGCCCGTGGGCTGCATGCGGTCCTTCTAGGAAATGGATGTGGCCCTCGCGTGAAATTATGAATTCACTTTTATGTAGGTTCCACATTGCACAGTGTCAACAAAACCATGCAGCCCTCTACACCCATTTGACCCTCAGATGTGACCCATTAATGTAGAAAGGTTGAGGATCACTGCTATTGACTGATTTTATTTATTCATTTATTTATTTTAGGCTATCTGTCGCCGTGGTGGTAGCTGGTTTGTAGGGTTTGGCCGACCACGTAATAGTGGTACAAAATTGTTCAACATTTCTGGCCACGTGAACAACCCATGTACAGTAGAAGAAGAAATGTCCATTCCACTGCGAGAGTTGATCGAACGTCACGCAGGTGGTGTGACTGGTGGATGGGATAATCTCCTTGGTGTGATTCCTGGTGGTTCATCTACACCAGTCATTCCCAAGCAGTAAGTGTAGCCATTTACTCTTGAATTTATGTACAGTATGTAACACTGGTAAAGGGTGTCAATCTGTTATTTGGATACCAGCAGAATTCTGGCTAATGTGTAAAAATTTTTATTTTTAATGTATGAAATTTTTTTGTAGCACTTTTTTTGTTTTTAGAAAATATCTCAAAATATACTTTTCAAAATATCTATTTTGTAAAGTAGTATTGAGATTATGTATTTGGAAGTGAAAGGTTAATGAAATCTAGAGATTGATATGGTCAAATTTACAGGTTTGGAAAACATAAGAAGACAGTGTATAAATCTGTAGTGGAGGGAAGGCAGGGTAGGGGTTGGCCTAGGAAAGGTTGGAGGGAGGGGGTAAAGGTGGTTTTGTGTGCGAGGGGCTTGGACTTCCAGCAGGCATGTGTGAGCGTGTTAGATAGGAGCAAATGGAGACAAATGGTTTTTAGGACTTGAAGTGCTGTTGGAGTGTAAGCAAGGTAACATTTATGTAGGGATTCAGGGAACCCAGTAGGCCAGACTTGATTCCTGGAGATGGAAGTACAATGCTGGCACTCTGAAGGTGTTAATGTTGCAGTTTTATAACTGTAGTGTAAGCATGCCTCTGGTAAGATAGTGATAGAGTGAATTATGATGAAAATTTTTCTTTTTCTGGCCACTCTGTCTTGGTGGGAATCAGCCAATGTGTTAATTAAAAAAAAAAAATAACTGAGCATCTTTCAGATGCCACAGCCTATCTTGAGTATTGTTGCTGACCATGTGCATCCCTTTATGACTGCTGTCTACCCATTTTCCAGTGGCTACTTCCATCAGAGTAACACGTCATGTCACAAAGTACACATCATCTCAAGCTGGTTTCACAAACATGACAGTGAGTTCAGAGTACTCCAATAGCCTCTCCAGTTCCTAGTTCTAATTCCAATAGAGCACCTATAGGATGTGGTGGAACAGGAGAGTCCCAGCATGAATGTGCAGCCCATGAATCTGCAGCAGTTGCATGATGCTATCATGTCAGCATTGATTTATATCTCCTAAGGAACATTTCCAGCATCTTGTTCAGTCCATGCCATGAAGAATTCAGGCTGTTCTGGGGGCAAATGTAGGTGCCCTACCCAGTACTAGAAGGTCATACCTAATCAAGCGGCCACTGAGTATAGACCTATGCAAGTGACACCAGCTTCAGTGACATGGATTTACACGAGATACAATGAAAGGCTTAAAACATAATCCTATTTTTTTGTAAACATAAAGTAATAATTTCTTTACTACTGTTTTCTAGGCAATTCAGTATTCTTGTAACTATAATTTGTTTGGGCTTTCAATCTTCTACATAAAAAAAATATCTTTTTAAAACAGTGACTCCTGTATATATCTCACATTTCCTCCTCTTAAGTGATATTGTTGCCATCCTTCTTTTCTTTTCTGGAGGTGGGAAGTACAATGCCTGCACTTTAAAAGAAGGGTTTGGGATATTGGCTGTTTGGAGTGACATCTAAACTGTCATATCTGGGCACCTCTGCAAAGACAGTGATTGTGTGAATGATGGTGAAAGTGTTTCCTTTTTGGGTCACCCTGCCTTTGTGGGAGATATCCAACTTGTTGAGGAAAAAAAGTTTATATGCGTATCAAATATGTTTTTTTTTTTTTTTTTCAGTGTATGTGAAGAGGCTATTATGGATTTTGATGGCTTGGTGGCTTGTCAAACATCACTTGGGACTGCTGCTGTTATTGTGATGAATAAGCAGACTGATATTGTCAAAGCTATTGCACGCCTCATTGCTTTCTACAAACATGAGTCTTGTGGCCAGTGCACACCTTGCCGTGAAGGAGTATCATGGATGTACAAAATTATGAACAGATTTGGTAAGTTGTAGTAAATTAAAATATTAGATCAACATTAGCTGATTTATTGAATGCCACTTGATTTTCTTATCTAAACTTTGATTCTCACATTCCAGCATGCTGTTAATATGTGAGCAAGGTAACACATATGAAAGGATTTGGTGGAGGCCAGTTAGCTAGACTTGAATCTTGGGGGTGGAAAAATAGTGCCTGCACACTGAGAGAGGGGTGGGGATGTTACAGTTTAGAGAGTCTTTAAATTGATGTCTGGATACTTCTGGCAAGACAGCTATTGAATGAATGCTGGTGAATGAGTTTCCCTCCTTTTTTGAATCGCCCTCAGTTGGAGAGGCCAACGTATTAAAAAAATGAAGTTCAGATGATGACATAAGTGATTGGTAATACAGCCTCTCCTCACTTAATGACGGGGTTCCATTCCTGAGTAGGTCAGTGCACGAATTGGTTATTAAGCAAGGAGCATACTATACTGGTAGTGGGTTTGTATCAACCATCTTCAGATATTTTTTTAATGTCACCTTTACACCATTTATAACATTTCTAGTATATCTTAAATGTTTATACAGTAGTGTACTGTATATTGTAATAAACAGAATAGAGGAAATCAACTCTAATATACTACATTACCTAGGTTTGCATACTGGTTGGAGAGATGGTTGCAAGTCCAAGTGGTCGGTAAACGAGTACATTGCTAAGAGAGGAGAGGCTGTACTGTTAGAAGAGGGTACCATTTTGATCTCTACTTCATGACTGCTCCAGAGGTGGAGCAGCCATGAAGTGAAGAACAAAGCACTCCTCTTCTAATGTACGTTCTTATCCATCCAATACTTCATCATCTGTACTTCATTGAACATAGTGCAGAGTTTGACCCAAAAGAAAATGAGGCTATTCATGAAGCTGCAAGGCCCTCTGTGGACTTGGTGTCTTAGTTGCTTCCAAGAGTTCTAGGAAATCCAGACTTCACCCATCTGTTGCCACATATTAATGATCAAAAGGTTGTCCTGTAGCTGGCATCGTAATTTTCTGCACAGACTATATACGTATGTTATACATTTTTTTGTGATAAGGGCAGTTGTGGGGCTCTGCTGCTATTGGCAACATTAACATCCACTCCCTCCTTGCTCTCTGCCATCTTTGAAAATGTGAGAAAAATGGTAATTTATAGGGACATCTAAAATTGTATCTGCATGCCTCTGGCAAGACAGTGATAATATGAATTATAGTAAAAGTGTTTCATTTTCGGGTCGCCCTACTTCGGTGTGCTAAAAAAAAAAATTATTTTCAGCATTAGAATTCAGTTGCTTAACCCCTTAACTGTCCAAACGTATATTTACGTATTTACCACTAGTGCTCCAAACATAGATCGTTTTATTTTTCCTGCCTCCAAATTTTGGATGATTGGCCTGGTCAGTATAGAATGGGTCTTAACACTCCGTGTGTGCAGTATTAAAGAAATCTGGGACCACTTAGTACCTTGTGGGAGCACCTGTTCAATTGAGCGCCAGCTAAAGCAAAGAGCGTGGCAAACACCAGGGATTCACTGATGTCATGTTGTATTAACACTCCCCTTTTAAGAGGAAATTGATATTGACCCCGAGTTTAGTGGCTTTGAGGTGGATGTGGCCACAAGTGGTCGAGTAAGTTAGTTTATTCAGGTATACACAAATACAGTTACATAGATTATCACACATAGCAGCATATGTGTACAGAACCTAGGATAATAAAAGAAAGCCAGACAGTGACTTATTTCCATTGGGGTCCTTTTAATACCTTATTACATGTATTTTTATACTGTAAAGGAGATATCTTATTATACTATAAAGGAGATATACTAGGAATAAGGTAAAATGAGTTATTTATACAGTGAAACCCTGGATATTGACTGGTGCAGATATCGGCCGCATTTTGGGCCAAAATTTTGTCCCGGACTTCAGCCGGCAAGTCAGAAATCGGCCGTGTCCGCCCGCCACTCCGCCGCATTCGTGAATCAGTCTGGCTGTGTGTCTTGGTGAGTGAGCAACACTCCGCTCATTCATCCAAACATTTTGTTATAATCCATTGTTTTGTGTGGTGGTTTATCGAGTGTGACTGCAAAATAAACCATTATGGGCCCAAAGAAAGTTCCTAGTGCCAGCCTTTTGGTAAATAGAGTGAGAAACATGATAGAATTCAGTGACAAAACCTTGTCCCACTTCAGGCAAATCTTAAGAGACGCCAGAAACAGATCTCTCTAGACAGTTTTTTTGTGCGACGGGTGCAGCGACTCAAGTTGGTCCTAGTGCCAGTAAAAGACAAAGAAGGAAAGTAACCCTGGATAGGGACTTGATATCTGAAGTCCTTATGGAGTGGGATTCCCCTTCCAAACAATAACCCCAACACCCTCTCTCCTCTTCGCCGCCTTCAATATTCCAACGAGTCTTCAATAAAGGTATGTAATGTTCATTATCATTAAAATTTGTTTTCTGTATGTAAAATTATAGTTAATTTTTAAAAAAATGTATTTTTGGGTGTCTGAATGGATTAATTGTATTTGCATTAATTCTTAACCCTTTGACTGTTTTGGTCGTATATATACGTCTTACGAGCCAGTGTTTCAGACGTATATATACTCAATAATTCTAGCGGCTTCAAATCAAGCGGAAGAAAGCTGGTAGGCCCACATGTGAGAGAATGGGTCTGTGTGGTCAGTGTGCACCACATAAAAAAAATCCTGCAGCACACAGTGCGTAATGAGAAAAAAAAACTGATCGTTTTTTTGGATTAAAACGCCGACTTTGAGGTGTATTTTCGTATAGTATTTATCGATGTATTTGCGTTTTCATGGTCTTAGGTGATAAAATGGTAAACATATTACAGAAATAGAGATGATTTTCATTACTTTGACGATGAAAACGACCTTGAAACTGAGCTCAAAGTAGCGGAAATGTTCGATTTTTACCAATGTTCAGGAGTAAACAAATCACACCATACGTCCAATACACGTCAACTGGGGAGTCTAATATTCTTTCACTAGTGCACTGATATTATTTATACCATTTTTACAATAATGCAGTAGTCTGCATAACAGTAAATTTTGTATTTTTTTGTATGAATAAAAAATCAAAATAGAAAGCAATAATAATATAAGAGGGGCCTAGAGATGTGACTAATGAACAGAGGATATGTTATTTTAGTGCCAAGAATGTCTACCTTGTTTATTCTGGACCCTATTTTGAAATTGGCATCTTTTTTAGTTTGTGTGAAATTGGCCAAATTGCCAATTTCTGACCACAATATTGGGTAGTCCAAATTGGTAAATGGGAGGTTTCTTGTACTCAGCGGATAGATAAAATGGAGTTCTAAAGAAATAGCTATGAGTTTGGTCAACTGGAACAACGGAATTGGCTGAAAATAGGGCTCAAAGTCGGCGAAATCGCCGAGACCGCTAACTTCGCGGGAGTGTAATTCCATGAGTTTTCGACCAAATCTCGAACTTTTGGTGTCATTACCATCGGGAAAAGATTCTCTATCATTTCATAAGAAAAAATAATTTTTTTTTTTTTCAAAAATTTAGCGACATAGAATGAGTTTCAGAAAGGGGCCTGAAACAGTCAAAGGGTTAAGGGAAATACACCTACCATCCGACTTATGACCGAGTTCGGTTCCGAGAAACCAGTCGTAAGTTGAACTTTACTACTGAATATCAACAAAACATTTTTGTAATGACTTTATTTTATTGTTTTATTTTGGTATTTCATGTTTTACTTTACTTTTTATGTTGTTAGTACTGTATTTTATACTGTAAGGTTTAGGATAAACACTATGTACAACACAAATAGTTGTTTATTTCCCAGAAATTTGGCATAAAAAAACATGGTCGTAAGTCGAGCAGGTCGTAAGTGGGATGGTAGGTGTATTACTTTGGTTTTCGGCCTTTTCGGATTTAGGCCGACCTTCTGGAATGGATTACAGCCAAAATCTGGGGTTCCACTGTAATTACTGTGACCGACATATATAAATTACTTTACAGAAAACCACTTATTATGAAAGGCATTTCGAGCAACCTTTAAACTAAATTATGATACTAGTATATGATAACATGAATACACAATTTTTATTATATTGGAGGCATCCAGTAATTGCGGAAATTTATTAGGAAAAAAAATTCCACGGCCAAATTCGACATAAATAATTTGATGCCGCAGTCGTGGGGACTCTAAACATCCCAAACAAAGTCAGACGAAGTGACTTATTTCCACTGGGGTCCTTTTAATACCTTGTTATACTATGAAGGAGATAATATCCTATTATTATACAATAAAGGAGATATACTAGGAATAAGGTAAAAAGAGTTATTTACATTTATGTGTGTTAGGTAAAAAAAAAAAAAAAAATCATTCTCCTCCCTTTCTGTCGCTACATTCATCAGGCACCTTTTGGCTCTTCTATATCTGGTTTTGACATGTGCAGGCAGTCTGTTCCATTCCTTTATTGCTGTACAATAAAAGGTGTTTGAAGCTTTATTGCTGTACAATAAAAGGTGTTTGAAACCTGGCCACTGACTGGGTACTACAAAGTTGTGTTCTCTCCCCCCTAGTACTAGGATTGTTTTGGTTCCCAGCCTTGACAAAATTGGCAGCAAGATGTTCTGGACACTGAGCAGTTTTATAAACTTGATTTAACTTCAGTTGTTTTACTCTGTCTTCAACATTCAGCATATCCAATTGTTATAATTCATCCTGGCCTACATGTTCTCTTGGATCCAGGTCCAGGATGAATCATAACATTTTGTTTTGGGTGATTTGCAGTCTATCTTTCAGTTTTTTTGGTCAAGGCAGAGTACCATGAAGTGCAAGCGTAGGACATATGACATTGTATAAGGGCTAGACATAGGGTCCTGCGAGCCTCAGTAGGTAGACACTGCTTGTCTGTAGAGGAACTTCAGTCTGGTATTCACTTTCTTTACTGTGTTGTTCCCTATCAATTCTCCTGACATGCATGGGTTAAAGGGGATTCCCAGATATTTTACTGAGGAAACTGAAGTGATGGGCTCCCCATTACACTAGACATTAAAATTATTTGCCCTTCTCAGTTTATGTTTCGTGCCAAAAAGTATGGCTTCCATTTTCCTGAGGTGTAATGATAGTTTGTTGTCTACTAACCACTTGCTGCAGGACTCCAGTTCCAGTGTTATTACATTATCTATATCTTGTGGGTCTTTACCTGACACCAACAGAGCACAGTCATCCACATAAAGTAGGAGTTTGCACTTGACACTGATGGGCATATTGTTTACACAACATGGGAATAATAAGGGACCCAGAATACTACCTTGGGGAACTCCACATGCTATTGGCAGGGGTTCTGTTTCTGTTTTGTTAATTTTGACAATTTGTTTCCTGTTAAGATAGGACTTAAACCAGTCTGTGGAACCTATGCTGATAGCTTGAAGTTTCGTACATAATATATTGTGGTCGACATTATCAAAGGCCTTTTGCAAGTCTAAGGTTACCATTCCTACGAGGTTCCCAATCGACATTTCAGTTCTCATGTAATCCATCCGATTAATTAGGTGTTGGTTGAATGAGATCTCCAAAAGCCTGATTGCTAACTGTGAAGAATGTTGTTTTCATTAAGATACTTAACTACTTGACAGTACACTGCCCTCTCTAGAATTTTGGATATTACACTGAGTGTACAAACAGGCCTATAGTTGCTGACATCAGACCTACTATTTTTCTTGAAGATATGAGTAACTCTGGCCTCCTTGAACCCCTCTGGTATGGTATTAGTGGTGATGGACAAATTTATTATGTGAGCAATGGGGATTGGCAATTCAAAGGCACCATCTTTTAGGAATTTAGATGGGATGTTATCTGGGCTAGTGTTCTTAGTTGGGTTTATCCTGTGTAGTTGTTTTTGTACGAAGTCATGAGATACACTTACTAGTTGACAACTGTTTGGGGTTACCCCTTTATTGATATAGTATGTTTTAAACTTATCCGAGTCTGGGTTAAAGGTATTTGATGCAGCTGGTAGTTTACTTACTAGTGTTGATGTGACAGATGTGTAGTAGGAATTAAAACAATTTGCCACTTTAGTTTTTTCTTGGCATACCTCGTTATCGATATTTAGTACTATGTTAGATCTGTCTATGGGTTTATGGCCATACCCCAACTGTTTTAAGTATTGCCAGTGCTTTCTAGGGTTATTGTACTCTTCGATTTTTGAGCAATAGCTCCTTGCCTTTGTTTCTTTTATAAGCCTCTGCACTCTGTTCGTTACCCTTTGGAATTCATTTAGTGCTGCAGTATCCTGTTTATTTGCCTTAAATCTTTTTAGCAACTTGTCTCTGAATTTCATGTTATCTAATACAGTGAAACCCTGAATATCGGCCAAATCATATTTAGGCTGGTTTTTGGACCAAAATTTTCCTCCATATTTCGGCCGGTGACTCGCAAATTGGCTGTATTAGACGCGTCAGCCCGCCTCCTGCTGGGAAGCAACGGATAGGTGAGTCAGTCTCCGTGTCTCTCGGAGAATGAGCATTTAGTCCGCGCATTCATCCAAACATTTCCTTAAAATCCATTGGTTTTTGTGCTTGTTTATTTTGGTGCGACTGTGAAATAAGCCACCATTTGCCCAAAGAAAGTTACTTTGGTAAAGAAAATAAGAAACATGATAGAATTGAAGAAAGAAATTGTAGAAAAATATGAGTGGTGTGCGTGTGCTCCAGCTTGCCAGGATGTATGGCAAAAACAAATCAACAATCACTTCTGTCCTGGCAAAGAAAGATCAAATAAAGGAAGCTGATGTGGCAAAAGGGGTAAACATGTTAACATTATTATTATAATCAAAAAGAAGCGCTAAGCCACAAGGGCTATACAGCAAACATGTTAACAAAAAAGAGATCACAAACAATGGAAGATGTGGAGAGGCAGGGAGTGTAGCAGGGAAGCAGGGAGTGTGGAAGGGAGGCAGGGAGGGAAGTAACCCCAGAGAGGGCTTTGATACCTGAAGTACTTATGGAGGGGGATTTCCCTTACAAACAATCAGTCCTCCTCTCCCATAAGCCAACAAGAGTCTTCAATAAACATGTGTAATAGCAATTTAAATGTTCATTTATTTATTTTATTTAATTCTCATTGTTTTGTGTATGTAAAATTATAATTAATCTTTAAAAAATGTATTTTTTGTTAATATTTTTGGGTGTCTGGAACAGATTAATTTTTTTTTTTTTTTTTTTTCAACAAGTCGGCCATCTCCCACCGAGGCAGGGTGACCCAAAAAAGAAAGAAAATCCCCAAAAAGAAAATACTTTCATCATCATTCAACACATTCACCACACTCACACATTATCACTGTTTTTGCAGAGGTACTCAGAATACAACAGTTTAGAAGCATACACATATAAAGATACACAACATATCCCTCCAAACTGCCAATATCCCAAACCCCTCCTTTAAAGTGCAGGCATTGTACTTCCCATTTCCAGGACTCAAGTCCGACTATATGAAAATAACCGGTTTCCCTGAATCCCTTCACTAAATATTACCCTGCTCACACTCCAACAGATCGTCAGGTCCCAAGTACCATTCGTCTCCATTCACTCCTATCTAACACGCTCACGCACGCTTGCTGGAAGTCCAAGCCCCTTGCCCACAAAACCTCCTTTACCCCCTCTCTCCAACCCTTTCGAGGATGACCCCTACCCCGCCTTCCTTCCCCTATAGATTTATATGCTTTGCATGTCATTCTACTTTGATCCATTCTCTCTAAATGACCAAACCACCTCAACAACCCCTCTTCTGCCCTCTGACTTTTATTAACTCCACACCTTTTCCTAATTTCCACACTCCGAATTTTCTGCATAATATTTACACCACACATTGCCCTTAAACAGGACATCTCCACTGCCTCCAACCGTCTCCTCGCTGCTGCATTTACCACCCAGGCTTCACACCCATATAAGAGTGTTGGTACTACTATACTTTCATACATTCCATTCTTTGCCTCCATAGATAACGTTTTTTGACTCCACATATACCTCAACGCACCACTCACCTTTTTCCCTCATCAATTCTATGATTAACCTCATCCTTCATAAATCCATCCGCCGACACGTCAACTCCCAAGTATCTGAAAACATTCACTTCTTCCATACTCCTCCTCCCCAATTTGATATCCAATTTTTCTTTAAATCATTTGATACCCTCGTCACCTTACTCTTTTCTATGTTCACTTTCAACTTTCTACCTTTGCACACATTCCCAAACTCATCCACTAACCTTTGCAATTTTTCTTTAGAATCTCCCATAAGCACAGTATCATCAGCAAAAAGTAACTGTGTCAATTCCCATTTTGAATTTGATTCCCCAAAATTTAATCCCACCCCTCTCCCGAACACCCTAGCATTTACTTCCTTTACAACCCCATCTATAAATATATTAAACAACCATGGTGACATTACACATCCCTGTCTAAGACCTACTTTTACCGGGAAGTAGTCTCCCTCTCTTCTACACACCCTAACCTGAGCCTCACTATCCTCATAAAAACTCTTTACAGCATTTAATAACTTACCACCTATTCCATTAATTCTCATGGGAAGTATTGCTTCGAATTTAGGCCGACCTTCTGGAACGGATTACGGCTGATATTTGGGGTTTCACTGTATCTCAGTAGTCGTCCAGGGTTCGGTTCTCTATTTAATCCCAACCTCTTTCACTGGTGCAATATTATCAAGGATGGCAGCTAACATTGTTTTGAATTATTCCCAGGCATCATTTACGTTACAAAGTATGTGGTCAATTAGCGTGGCTGAGAACTGTGATCAATAATAACCCATGTGCAACATCCTTTCAATTTTGATACCACTGCTAGTGTCATCCTGCCAGAATGTCCTATAACATATGCCCTAAGTAAAGGGAAACAATTCTGGAACATGTACAATACGTGTTTGGCTGGTCGGGTGGCTGGCTGGCTGGCCGGCAGCTGGGTGGGTGGGTGGCTGATTGACTTTGACTGTCTGTCTCCCTCTGTCTGCCTGTATCTATCTCTGTCTTTCTCTATCTGTATGTCTATCTGTCTCTGTCTCACAGATACACATAAATAGGTATTATACATAGTGTAAATTACCTAGGATAACCTAAAAAATCCAGACGATGCTGTACTGTGCTTGTAGATCTAAGGCATAATAAGCATGAATGGCAAGTAATACACATTTTCACTTGTTCAGGAATCAGACATGACGACTCAGCATTGTGTGAAATGCCTGTTAATTCATGAGCGGCTCTGAGACCGAAAGAGACAGGAAGACAGACACACAGAAAGACAGATGAGCAGAGATAAAGAGACAGATCTAGACAAATAGACAGACAGACATGTTTATATGTAATAGTGAAAACAAAGCCAAGGCAGCACATGATCATCAAGTGTCACTCCACTGCTGCACTATCAGCAGTGGAGTGGCACTCATCTTACACTGTGCTTCAAGGTGCTTCATATATACTCCAGCATGTCTAAAACATTGCTGGGACCTATAAATACTTTGTAGTAGGTTGGTAGACAGCAACCACCCAGGGAAGTACTACCATCCTGCCAGATGACTGTGAAACAGAAACCTGTAACTGTTTTGCATGATGGTAGGATTGCTGGTTTCTTTTTCTGTCTCATAAACACACTAGATAACAGGGATATCTTGCTACTCCTACTTACACTTTGGTCACACTTCACAGACACGCACATGCATATATATATACATACATCTAGGTTTTTTCTCCTTTTTCTAAATAGCTCTTGTTCTTCTTTATTTCTTCTATTGTCCATGGGGAAGTGGAAAAGAATCTTTCCTCCGTAAGCCATGCGTGTCGTATGAGGCGACTAAAATGCCGGGAGCAATGGGCTAGTAACCCCTTCTCCTGTAGACATTTACTAAAAAAGAGAAGAAGAAAAACTTTATAAAACTGGGATGCTTAAATGTGCGTGGATGTAGTGCGGATGACAAGAAACAGATGATTGCTGATGTTATGAATGAAAAGAAGTTGGATGTCCTGGCCCTAAGCGAAACAAAGCTGAAGGGGGTAGGGGAGTTTCAGTGGGGGGAAATAAATGGGATTAAATCTGGAGTATCTGAGAGAGTTAGAGCAAAGGAAGGGGTAGCAGTAATGTTGAATGATCAGTTATGGAAGGAGAAAAGATAATATGAATGTGTAAATTCAAGAATTATGTGGATTAAAGTAAAGGTTGGATGCGAGAAGTGGGTCATAATAAGCGTGTATGCACCTGGAGAAGAGAGGAATGCAGAGGAGAGAGAGAGATTTTGGGAGATGTTAAGTGAATGTATAGGAGCCTTTGAACCAAGTGAGAGAGTAATTGTGGTAGGGGACCTGAATGCTAAAGTAGGAGAAACTTTTAGAGAGGGTGTGGTAGGTAAGTTTGGGGTGCCAGGTGTAAATGATAATGGGAGCCCTTTGATTGAACTTTGTATAGAAAGGGGTTTAGTTATAGGTAATACATATTTTAAGAAAAAGAGGATAAATAAGTATACAAGATATGATGCAGGGTGAAATGACAGTAGTTTGTTGGATTATGTATTGGTAGATAAAAGACTGTTCAGTAGACTTCAGGATGTACATGTTTATAGAGGGGCCACAGATATATCAGATCACTTTCTAGTTGTAGCTACACTGAGAGTAAAAGGTAGATGGGATACAAGGAGAATAGAAGCATCAGGGAAGAGAGAGGTGAAGGTTTATAAACTAAAAGAGGAGGCAGTTAGGGTAAGATATAAACAGCTATTGGAGGATAGATGGGCTAATGAGAGCATAGGCAATGGGGTCGAAGAGGTATGGGGTAGGTTTAAAAATGTAGTGTTAGAGTGTTCAGCAGAAGTTTGCGGTTACAGGAAAGTGGGTGCGGGAGGGAAGAGGAGCGATTGGTGGAATGATGATGTAAAGAGAGTAGTAAGGGAGAAAAAGTTAACATATGAGAAGTTTTTACAAAGTAGAAGTGATGCAAGGAGGGAAGAGTATATGGAGAAAAAGAGAGAGGTTAAGAGAGTGGTGAAGCAATGTAAAAAGAGAGCAAATGAGAGAGTGGGTGAGATGTTATCAACAAATTTTGTTGAAAATAAGAAAAAGTTTTGGAGTGAGATTAACAAGTTAAGAAAGCCTAGAGAACAAATGGATTTGTCAGTTAAAAATAGGAGAGGAGAGTTATTAAATGGAGAGCTAGAGGTATTGGGAAGATGGAGGGAATATTTTGAGTAATTGTTAAATGTTGATGAAGATAGGGAAGCTGTGATTTCGTGTATAGGACAAGGAGGAATAACATCTTATAGGAATGAGGAAGAGCCAGTTGTGAGTGTGGGGGAAGTTCGTGAGGCAGTAGGTAAAATGAAAGGGGGTAAGGCAGCCGGGATTGATGGGATAAAGATAGAAATGTTAAAAGCAGGTGGGGATATAGTTTTGGAGTGGTTGGTGCAATTATTTAATAAATGTATGGAAGAGGGTAAGGTACCTAGGGATTGGCAGAGAGCATGCATAGTTCCTTTGTATAAAGGCAAAGGGGATAAAAGAGAGTGCAAAAATTATAGGGGGATAAGTCTGCTGAGTATACCTGGTAAAGTGTATGGTAGAGTTATTATTGAAAGAATTAAGAGTAAGACGGAGAATAGGATAGCAGATGAACAAGGAGGCTTTAGGAAAGGTAGGGGGTGTGTGGACCAGGTGTTTACAGTGAAACATGTAAGTGAACAGTATTTAGATAAGGCTAAAGAGGTCTTTGTGGCATTTATGGATTTGGAAAAGGCATATGACAGGGTGGATAGGGGGCAATGTGGCAGATGTTGCAAGTGTATGGTGTAGGAGGTAGGTTACTGAAAGCAGTGAAGAGTTTTTACGAGGATAGTGAGGCTCAAGTTAGAGTATGTAGGAAAGAGGGAAATTATTTCCCAGTAAAAGTAGGCCTTAGACAGGGATGTGTGATGTCACCGTGGTTGTTTAATATATTTATAGATGGGGTTGTAAGAGAAGTAAATGCGAGGGTCTTGGCAAGAGGCGTGGAGTTAAAAGATGAAGAATCACACACAAAGTGGGAGTTGTCACAGCTGCTCTTTGCTGATGACACTGTGCTCTTGGGAGATTCTGAAGAGAAGTTGCAGAGATTGGTGGATGAATTTGGTAGGGTGTGCAAAAGAAGAAAATTAAAGGTGAATACAGGAAAGAGTAAGGTTATGAGGATAACAAAAAGATTAGGTGATGAAAGATTGAATATCAGATTGGAGGGAGAGAGTATGGAGGAGGTGAATGTATTCAGATATTTGGGAGTGGACGTGTCAGCGGATGGGTCTATGAAAGATGAGGTGAATCATAGAATTGATGAGGGGAAAAGAGTGAGTGGTGCACTTAGGAGTCTGTGGAGATAAAAGAACTTTGTCCTTGGAGGCAAAGAGGGGAATGTATGAGAGTATAGTTTTACCAACGCTCTTATATGGGTGTGAAGCATGGGTGATGAATGTTGCAGCGAGGAGAAGGCTGGAGGCAGTGGAGATGTCATGTCTGAGGGCAATGTGTGGTGTGAATATAATGCAGAGAATTCGTAGTTTGGAAGTTAGGAGGAGGTGCGGGATTACCAAAACTGTTGTCCAGAGGGCTGAGGAAGGGTTGTTGAGGTGGTTCGGACATGTAGAGAGAATGGAGCGAAACAGAATGACTTCAAGAGTGTATCAGTCTGTAGTGGAAGGAAGGCGGGGTAGGGGTCGGCCTAGGAAAGGTTGGAGAGATGGGGTAAAGGAGGTTTTGTGTGCGAGGGGCTTGGACTTCCAGCAGGCATGCGTGAGCGTGTTTGATAGGAGTGAATGGAGACAAATGGTTTTTAATACTTGACGTGCTGTTGGAGTGTGAGCAAAGTAACATTTATGAAGGGGTTCAGGGAAACCGGCAGGCCGGACTTGAGTCCTGGAGATGGGAAGTGCAGTGCCTGCACTCTGAAGGAGGGGTGTTAATGTTGCAGTTTAAAAATTGTAGTGTAAAGCACCCTTCTGGCAAGACAGTGATGGAGTGAATGATGGTGAAAGTTTTTCTTTTTCGGGCCACCCTGCCTTGGTGGGAATCGGCCAGTGTGATAATAAAATAATAATATATTTCTAGACAATAGTAGGTGACCAAGGCAGGTGAAAATGTTCACCTGTCATTAGGTACTGAAATATTACTTCGAATACCATTTCAGTACCTAATATCAGTGTTAGAACGAATATTGGCTATGAAATCACAAGAACTACTACAAATTGTAATTATCAGAACATAAAAATTATATACGTAATTAAAAAAAGGAAAAAAGGTATATTGGCAACACTTCTGCAAGTGGCAAGACTCCATGTTGCCATCAGGTAAGCATCCAGCGCCAACCTCGCGGTCTTATATCTCAGTAAGTGTTGACGCCCTCCCCTCAAAATTTTTTTTTTGGGGGGGGGTCTTATTACACAGAAAATTGCCGTCTTTAATTTTTGTTTTTAATCGGAGCTCTGGTGAAGAGAACATAGATCTAAGTTTGGATAGTTAATGGGTTAAGAGCCATCACAACCTTTCATCTTGACAATAATTATATGATTGTGATTTATAAAGTAGGTGATGTTTGCCTGAATACTTTTTACTATTTTGATTTTTTTTTAGGTGGTTTGCACAAGTGGGGTATTACTCTGGGCATATGTGTTTTGTAAAAAAATATATACAAAACTTGTTCTGTGGCCAGTAATATACTGTAATTGTTAGTTTGACAAACTAAGCTGCATCAAATTATGAAGTTAAGTCTCCGTATTTTCAGGGGCTATTTTCCCTTAGTATTTTTTAAAATTGTAATATTGAACACTGAAGCCAGATATGTACATATGTGGCTATGAACTTTAAATGTAGTCATATAGATGACAGCATCATTTCTTTGAATTTCTCCCTTTTTCATTATCAGCGATAGTTGCAGGAGCAATTCGAATGCAGTACTGGTAATACCAGAGAGCAAAAATCAAGAGGCAGTAAGGAAGAACCTGCTGAGAAATAGGAAAAAATCCTGAGCACCCTTAATTCACACTAGTGCATGGAAAGCTGAATATGGAAGCATATAAAATCAATAAAATGTCTTCTAACTGCAAATGTTGAAAGAGAACATAGAATTTGCAGACGAAAAAGAGGTTATGGAACTGCTTTATCCTTTAAACTGTGTATGATACATGCCATTTCATGTGTATAGTGTATACCATATGCTTGATTTTTCTTGCCTTCATATTTGCTGATTACCACAATTGTAGGTTTCTGGTCATTTGTTTGGGTTGTCAGGCACCTCTTCAGGACAAAGAAAATTTCTAGCTACTGGGTTAGCAGGTAGGACTGAAGGGTAAAATTGCCTCGGTCAACAGTTGTCAATGGCTGGGTGTTGAATGCTGATTCTTGTGACAGTGAAGAACAATATTTGAATGAGATGTGAACATGCCACATAGTGCACCCCTGGTAACCCTGACAACACCACATGTAACACCTCCAGTTACCCTTCCAACAATTTAAGATATTTAAAATGGAAGAATGTAGAAAAAAATGTTATATTAGAGATAATCCCAGAAGGCAGTTCAGAGGAAAAATATCACACAAAGGAGCTGCTAAATCTCTGTAATAAGTACACTTTTAAGCCGGTAAATAGTGGAGTGCGTCTTTTAACCTTATCCCTTGTAGTCTGACTCTTGATTACTTGTTCTTTGTAGGTTTGACTAATTGCATCCTGCTGTTTGTATTTAAAGCTGGCTGTGTTGTCTCTTAATTAAGCAAGCATAAAGACATTGTCTTTTGCTGGGTTCCAGGTCTTTGTTGGTGTTCAGGGCAGTGAATTTGCTGACTTCTGTACATTCTGTTGGTTTAGGATCTATCAATCTCATTCAGGGATCTGCTTTTGTCAGACAGTTTTCTAATTTTGTCTCTGTAATGTCATTAGTCCAACTTGGTGAGCAAGCTATTAATCAACCCACATTATTATTATAATAAAAAAGAAGCGCTAAGCCACAAGGGCTATACAGCTAATCAACCCACAGTTGTTAGGTAAAAGGATATGTGCAACTAATTTTTTTTTTTTTTTGTGGGAACATTTTGTCATAATGTCACATTAGTTGCACACTTGTCCTTTTACCTAACATAGTGTTGGTAATTCTACCAACAGTATTAGAACCCACAATTGGTTGACTTCTTTTCATTGGTCACATATGGGCAGCTCTTGTTACAAGACTGTATTGGCCACACAAGACTCGCTCAGCTATCACATGCAGAGATGCATGGCACCTCTCTTGAAATTTTAAGTCTTGTTGAGGGTTGGATGCCTTTTCATTGTACCATTTATCAAAATGCATGCTAACTGGGTGTCTCACTTTGTTTGCTCTCCTTTCAGAAAGCCTTGCCTTCAATGCAGACCCTGACTTTTTAACTCTGACTTGGTTAGCTTCACCCTTCACATTACTTCCTTTTGCCAATAGCTCCCGTCAGCCTTGCAGTGCGTTGACCTGTATGGGTTTGACCCATTTTGTGAATATTAGGACAAGAAAAGGATTACCACAGAGGTGTGAGGGCAAGAAAAAAAAAATGAAATTTAAGTAAGAAACTGTGGTCACTGAGATAAATCAGACTGGGGTTTAATGGAAAGGTTCTTATGTATTTTAATTATGTGGCTTGACAATGTTTTCATGCTTACCTGGTATATATTCATAACATTCATCCTTCTGATTCTTAGCCAGAGAAGTGTAAATTGATAACTTTATTAAAATTAACACATTAATATTTTTCATCAACAGTGAGAGGTGATGCTCATCCAGAAGAAATTGATGCCTTGTGGGAGGTTTCTAAGCAAATAGAAGGTCACACAATTTGTGCTTTGGGTGATGGTGCTGCTTGGCCTGTTCAGGGATTAATTCGACACTTTCGCCCTGTTCTCGAAGAAAGGATGGCAAATTTTGCTGCTTCCCAGAATGCACTAGCAAATTAATCTGTAATAAGGTGGCAAAGTGTATATGTAGAGCATGAAGCTGCATTTTTTAATTTTAATATTTTTTTTTTTTTAACCCTTTGACTGTCGCGGCCGTATATATACGTCTTACGAGGTACCGTGTTTGACGTATATATACTCATAAATTCTAGCGGCTTCAAATCAAGCAGGAGAAAGCTGGTAGGCCCACCTGTGAGAGAATGGGTCTGTGCAGTCAGTGTGCACCATATAAAAAAAATCCTGGAGCACGCAGTGCATAATGAGAAAAAAAAACTCCGACCGTTTTTTTTAATTAAAATGCCGAATTTGTGGTCTATTTTCGTATAGTATTTATGGTTGTATTCTCGTTTTCTTGGTCTCATTTGATAGAATGGAAAACATATTATAGAAATAGAGGTGATTTTGATTGATTTTACTATAAAAAGAACCTAGAAATGGAGCTCAAAGTAGGGGAAATGTTTGATTTTTGCCGATGTTCAAAAGTAAACAAATGATGCCATTGTCCAATAAATGTCCAACTAGCCATTCTAATATGCAGTCATGAATGGGTTGATGTTATTTATACAATTATTACAGTATTGCAGTAGTCTGCATAATAGTAAGTCTTCTATTTTTTGTTTGAATAAAAATTCAAAATAGAAAGCAAGAGTAATATCAGAGGGGCCTGGAGACATGACTGATGAGCAAGAAAATGTTATTTTAGAGCCAGGAATGTCTGCATTGTTCATTCTGGACCTTATTTTGAAATTGTCATATTTTTTAATTTTCGTGAAATTGGCCAAATTGCAAATTTCTGACCACATTATTAGGTAGTTGAAATCGGTAAATGGGCAGTTTCTTGTACTCAATCGATAGAAAAAATGGAGTTCAAAAGAAATAGCTATGAGTTTTGGCGACTGGAACAATGGAATTAGCCGAAAATAGGGCTCAAAGTGGGCGAAATTGCCGATTTGTAAACAACGCCGAGGTCGCTAACTTCGCGAGAGCATAATTCCGTCAGTTTTCCATCAAATTTCGTTTTTTTGGTGTCATTACAATCGGGAAAAGATTGTCATTTCATAAGAAAAAATAATTTTTTTTTTTTTAAATTTTGCGACACCAGGAGACACCTCAGGATTGGGGGTTGCGACAGTCAAAGGGTTAAGAATGTGTATTATGTATAAAGTATGTACTGTATATATATATTTCTGTATGCAATGCTCACAGCAGTTTAAAATTTTCAAGATGAGGTTTATAATTATATATATCAAATTACAAACAGTTTTGCATGTACATAATAAATATACTGTATATATTAAATGGTCTGCATTTGTTTTAATAAGATTGCCCCCTTTTTTTTTTTTATACAGAAAATAACTTTTGAAAAGCAAATTTGAAAGTGAAGGGTTAATAAAATCCAGAGATTGATATGGTCAAATTTACAGGTTTGGATGACAAGAACATGTAATGGGCTAGTAAGTGGCACACCTCTTCAAGGGGGGCTCCATGGCGTAGTGAAGAGGCTCTTGGTCTGAGGAATTAGACCTGTAGGTCTCCTTCCTCAGACTGAACCTAATTACCCCCCTTCCCTATCCCATCCTCCCTGCCCCTCCCTTTTGCCCTTCCTCTTTTTGGCCTTTGTTATTTTTCCCACAGGCACGCTAGTTCCTAGGTAGGGGAAAGGGTACTGGCGTACATCCCGTTCCGTTGAGGTTCTTGGCGGTGGCGTAGTTTGCTGTGGAATCTGGATCGCCTGGGGATGTCCTGATCCCTCTCCTGTATCCCGGAGGGTGGCTTTGGGTGTCTTTCGGGCGACGGGTGTATCTCTGGAAGCCACCTTTCGGATTCCGGGGGTGGTGGCCGAAGGAGGTATGCTTTGTGGCGGATATCCGGCCGCCCTCTCTTTCGTCCACCGAGGTAGCTCGGCAGATGTGAGGTTGCTATCCTGGACTGATGGTTTACTGGCATGAAGGGTAGGGTGTGGCACGGGTTCCATGCTGCATCTGCGCTACTTGCGGTGCTGAGGTCCTCTTGGGCGCGGAGGGAGATTTATGGCCCTTTCATTCCTCCTGGGAACTATCCCTCCCCTCTCCCCCCTTTTTTTTATTCTTTTTTTTTATTATTTTTATTTTCTTTTTTTTTCTTAAAAACAAAAAAAAGAAGTAACCTAACCATGGAGTCCCCAATCCATGACCCCACTACCCCCGGGCCCCTTATTGTTACCGCACCCCATTCTGACCTTGCCTTGTCTTTTGGCCACTCTTCAGACACTCCTAAGGCCCCTGTACCTCTTGCTGGTGCTGTTTCGTCACCTGCTTCAGGTGCCGGGGTTTCGACTGACTCCTTCGATTTGTCTGACCTCCGCTCTCCTTTGACTATGCTTCTGGCCTCTCCCTCTACAGTGCGGCAATTTTCGAATCGCCAGCCCATCCCACGTTGGACCAACTCTGGTCCCACTTCTAAACGCCAACGACAATCTCCTGATGATGTTACTTCGTTGCCTTCCCATTCTACTCAGAAAAGACCGACACGTCATGCACTCCCTCTCCACACTCGGTTTCGGACCACACAATGGACTAAATTCTTTAATACCGACTTCTTCTACTGCCTATCTTTCCGACCATAGTATTGGCAAAGCGCTCCTACGCCATGTTGGTAGAGATATTTCTTTTCATGCTCTTAAGAGTGGTACGCGCATTATCACAGTCCAGAATACTACCCAAGCTCATGATCTTTCTCTTTCACATATCGATACTATTCCTATCACTATCGAAAAACATCATTCCCTCAATTCTTGTAGTGGTACTGTTATTCTGCCCCATACCATAGTCCAACAGAATTTCCAGACATGTGGCGATGACATTCTCGAACAGCTGGATCTCCCAATTCTCAAGGTAGACACTTATGTTCTTTCTGCCCGCGGGCGGAGATGATACCCTAGCAATGTGGCTCGTTTAACTTTTGACAGCCGTGAACTCCCATCCTCTGTTTATGAAGCAGGACATCGGTTACAAGTTCGAAAGGTGATCCCTACACCGCAAAAGTGTAGAAATTGCTGGCGATTGGCCACCCAGCAAAATATTGCAGATCTATAGCCGAATGCCCAGTCTGTGGCACCGATGACCATTCTAATACGTCTTGCAGTCGACCTCCCTCCTGCCTTGTTATGAGGCTCACCCTTCGTACTCTGGCCGTTGCCAGGTCTACTTGAATGAGTGGGAAATTCGTTGCCTCAGAGAGGCAGAAGGTCTCCCTTATGCTATGGCGGTTTCTCATCTCCGCCTCCAAAGGAGACTACCCCGTGTTTCAAAACGTCCCCCCACTTCTGGGGTCCCATCTCCTGCAGCCTCCTCTGTGGTTGCCGGTCCTATAGTCACTCCTGTATCTAATTCTTTTGCTGTCCTGGGCTCGGACGTCCCTACTTCAACACCTCGGTCTGTTCTCACTTCGTGTTCTCCTTCACAAACCCCGGTATCGACAAGACCTCGTATGACACCTCCTCCCGATCGTCCCTCTACCTCTCAGAAGTCCAAAAAATCTTCTTTAACCCCTCCTTCCCTTCATCCACCTCCACACTTTACCTGGGTCTTCCCCTTTCACTGGCTCTGTTACAAGTGCGGAGGTTCATCCTCCTCCTCGTACTGTGCCTTCCTCCCCTGTCCCCTCCCAAGTTTCTGCCTTTTCTGCCCCCTCCCCCCTACCTTGGTACAGTCCATTACAGTTCCGATCTTTACTCAAACTACTCCTCCTTCCATCTCCAATGTTGTCTCCCATATGACGTCTCTGAACTCCGAAACACTTGAAGTAATCTCTGAATACACGTATATTGTAGAGACCAAACCATCAATGGACACTGCTCCACCCTCTGTTCCTTCTCTTTCCTCTTCTCCATCTGCGCAGCTCCTTTCTTCACAGTGCACCGTTCCTTCACTGCTTGAACGTTTTCCGCTGCCACCGCATGTGGACTTTTCTAACCCCTCTAGTCCGTAAGTACCCTTACCTGCGGATTTCTAGCATCTTTATCGTTGCCAATCGGCCTATTTACAGTGGAATATACGCGGCCTCGGGTAATCGGGGTGAGCTTCAGACGTTGCTCTCCCAATTTTCCCCTGTTGGTGTTTGCTTACAAGAACCAAAATTACACTCTGCTGTTATCTATCCCATCTCAGGCTATAATTTATTGTGTTCTTCGGATCCTTTTCCTAATGGGACCTTTAACAAAAGTGCCCTTCTTCTACGCACTGATATTCCGTACCATCGCTGCATTACACAGCAGCCCATATCCACCTGCATAGGTGGTATACACACTGTTCTTTGTACCTCTCTCCTCGAGCATTATCTATTCAGGATATTGCATTTCTTGTTTCATCATTACCGCCACCACTTCTGTTACTTGGCGATTTTAATGCCCATCATTTTCTCTGGGGGGGGGTCTCACTGTGATTCCTGTGGCATTCAGCTAGAGGCTTTCCTTGCTTCCCAACCCCTCCATGTTTTAAATACAGGTACTCACACCCATTTTGATCCTCATACTCATACTCTCTCTTGCATCGATCTCTCAGTCTGCTCTTCACTGCACTAGACTTCACCTGGTCTGTTCTCCCGGATTTACATGACAGCGATCGTTTTCCAATCATTCTTACTTCCCCTTCATATTCACCACCTCTTCGTAACCCACGCTGGCAATTTGATCAGGCAAATTGGGACCTTTACTCACAACTAACTGTTTTTAGTGAGGTTCCTTCTTCGTCCTCCATTGATGAGCTTTTACACCTCTTCTCGTCCTCAGTTTTAACCGCAGCTTCTCATTCTATACCCCAAACCTCGGGCAGGCATTCTCAGAAATGTGTGCCTTGGTGGTCTCCTGCTTGTGCTCGTGCAGTACGTTTGAAACGCGCTGATGGGGCAGGTACCGGTATAATAGAACCACTGAGAGACTTCTTGATTTTAAGCAGAAGCGTGCGATCACTCGCCATGTCATCCGTGACACTGAACACACTTGCTGGCGAGATTATATCTCCACCATCACCTTTGCTTCCTTTATGAGTGCAGTCTGGAAAAAAGTATGGAAACTGAGTGGTAAATATTCTCCTGACCTGGCTCCTGTTCTGCGGGTTGCTGGTGTTGATATAGCAAACCCTCTAGATGTTGCCATTGAAATTGGCAATCATCTGGTCCGTATTTCTCTGGGGCTTCATCTCTGCCCCTCGTTTCTTTCCTCAAAGTCTGCCAGAGAGTTAGCACCCTTGGACTTTTCTTCTCTCAGAGAAGAACATTATTATTATAATCAAGGGGGAAGCGCTAAACCCGTAGGATTATACAGCGCTCAGAGAAGAACAGTATAATGCGCCTTTTACACTTCAGGAACTGGAGGCAACACTCTCAGCTTGCCGATCATCGACAGCTGGGCCCGACGACATTCATATTCGTATGTTAAAACATTTACATCAGTCAGCCCTTGCAGTCCTCTTATGTCTTTTCAATCTTATTTGGTCATATGGAGTTCTTCCACAGCTGTGGAAATCTGCCATTGTTCTCCCTTTCCGCAAACCAGGTACTATGGGACATGAAGCCTCCCACTATCGTCCCATCGCTCTTACCAGTGCAGTTTGCAAAGTGATAGAACGTCTGGTAAATAGACGTTTAATGTGGTATTTAGAGAGAGACAGTCTCTCCACTTGTCAATATGGCTTTCGTAAGGGCCGTTCTACCATAGACCCCTTACTACGTTTGGATACATATGTTCGTAATGCCTTTGCGAATAACCACTCGGTTATTGCCATATTTTTTGACCTTGAGAAGGCATATGACACAACTTGGAGGTATAATATTTTGGCCCAAGCCCACTCCTTAGGCCTCCGAGGCAATCTACCATCTTTCCTTAAGAACTTTTTAACTGACAGACATTTTCGTGTTTGAGTCAATAATGTGCTCTCCCCGGACTTTGTCTAAGCTGAAGGTGTCCCTCAGGGATGTGTTCCGAGCACAACACTTTTTCTCCTTGCTATAAATGATTTGGCCTCTGTTCTTCCATCCAATATTTGGTCATCACTCTATGTAGATGACTTTGCTATTGCTTGTGCAGGTGCTGACTGTCACCTCATTACAGTTTCTCTCCAGCATGCGGTCGATGATGTTTCCAATTGGGCCACCATGCATGGGTTTAAGTTTTCCAGTACCAAAACTCACCAAATTTCTTTCACTAGACGCTCTGTCATCTCCAATCATCCTTTGTACCTCTATGCCTCTCGTATCCCTGAACGTGATGCAGTCAGGTTTCTAGGCCTTCTCTTTGACCGTAGGTTATCCTGGAAACCCCACATTACCTCTCTAAAGGCAACTTGTCACAGCCGGCTGAACCTTCTTAAAACCCTTGCTCATCTTTCATGGGGAGCTGATCGTCGAACTCTCCTTCGCCTACATTCAGCCCTCATTTTATCGAAACTCGATTATGGTGACCAGATCTATTCAGCGGCCTCTCCTGCTACTCTCTCTAGCCTTAACCCCATCCATCACCAAGGATTACATTTATGCCTTGGTGCTTTTCGCTCTTCCCCTGTTGAGTGCCTCTATGCAGAAGCGAATGTTCCATCCTTGTCTGATCGCCATGATGCCCATTGCCTTCGCTACTATGTGCGCTCTCACGATCTCCGCAATCCTTCCATTTATAGAATGGTCACTGATATTAGTAGACATTCTTTATTTGTTCGCCGCCCGTTTGCTCCATCCCTTCTCTCTTCGCCTACATTCGCTCGTCTTCCCTTCAGTTACCGCCTTTATATGTTCATGTAACATCTCACTTTTCCCTACCCCCTGGGAAGTTCCAGCTGTTCAGGTCTGTTCTTTCTCACTCCCTTGCTCGAAAGCCCAACTGCCTACGGTGGCTTCCCGCTCTTTTTCTTGACCACTTCCACTCTCATTCTCATGCCATTGCAGTGTACACAGATGGCTCTAAATCTTCTGACGGCGTCGGATTCACAGCAGTGTTTCCGGACAGCGTCGTGTGAGGGCATTTACTATCTTCGGCTAGCATTTTTACAGCTGAAGTGTATGCCATTCTTGCAGCACTTATTCGTATCGCATCTATGCCTGTGTCATCATTTGTGGTTGTCTCAGACTCCCTTAGTGCTCTACAGGCTATACAGAAATTTGATACACCTTACCCCCTAGTTCTCCGTATCCAACTTTGGCTACGCCGTATCTCGACCAAGCATAAAGATATCGTTTTTTGTTGGGTCCCTGGTCATGTTGACGTACAGGGCAATGAACAGGCAGACACTGCTGCGCGGTCAGCAGTACATGACCTACCAGTTTCATATAGAGGTGTTCCATTTCCGGACTATTTTGCTGTAATAGCTACCCACCTTCACACCCATTGGCAACAACATTGGTCTGCTCTGCTCAATAACAAACTTTGTTCTATTAAACCGAGTATAGGTTACTGGCCGCCGTCTTGTCACCAGTGTCGGGGTTGGGAGACGACTCTCTCTCCCGCCTTTGCATTGGCCATACTCGTCTTGCTCATGGATATCTCATGGAGAGACGCCCTGCTCCTCTCTGTGAGAATTGTCAGGTTCCTTTATTGGTCAGCCACATTCTGTTAGACTGCCCACTTTATCAACGAGCACGCAGAATTTACCTCCAACGTCGTCTTTGCTCCGCTGCTCTCTCTTTACCTTCCCTTCTCGCTGATGGACCCACCTTTCATCCAGACTCTCTCATTCACTTTTTGACAATAACTGACTTACTCCACAAACTATGATGATACCTTCAGCCCTTTCTACCTTCATCTCTTGCTACCCTCTACCCCCGCACTATCCCCTGCCCCGCTATTTTCTGTAGCCTACTATTCATCCCTCCCCCCTTCTGCCGCCTGATACCCTCGCTTCCTTCCCTACCCTGCAGCACTGTATAGCCCTTGTGGCTTAGTGCTTCTTTTTGATTATAATAATAATAATAGGGAATTGGATCTGTGCTCCAGTTCCCTGAATTAAGTTGGAATACCTTCCACATCCTCCCCACAGGTTCTGTATAATCCTACAGGGCAGTGTGTGGTGTAAATATGCATTCATAGTGTGGAAATTAATTGGTGTGGAGTTACTAAAGGTATTGGTCAAGAGGGCTGAAGAGGGATTATTGAGGTGGTTTGGTCACATAGAGAGAATGGATCAAAGAAGAATGACTTGGAGAGCATATAAATCTCTAGGGGAAGGAAGGTGGGGTAGGGGTCATCCTTGAAAGTGTTGGAGGGAGGGGGTAAAGGAAGTTTTGTGAGCAAGGGGCTCGGACTTCCAGCAAGCGTGCGTGAGCGTGTTAGATAGGAGTGAATGGAGACGAATGGTTTTTGGGACCTGACAAGCTGTTAGGGCGTGAGCAGGGTAATGTTTAGTGAAGGGATTCAGGGAAACCGGTTATTTTTATATAGCCGGACTTGAGTTCTGGAAATGGGAAGTACAATGCCTGCACTTTAAAGGAGGGGTTTGGGATATTGGCAGTTTGGAGGGATATATGTACATGCATATGTATACGTATATGCTTCTAAACTATTGTATTTCTGAGCACCTCTGCAAAAACAGTGACTATGTGTGAGTGAGGTGAAAGTTGAATGATGAAAGTATTTTCTTTTTGGGGATTTTCTTTCTTTTTGGGTCACCCTGCCTCTGTGGGAGACGGCCGACTTGTTAAAAAAAAAAAAAATCTCTGGCAGTCTCCCACTGAGGCAGGCACACATACATACATACATACATACATCTCTAGGTCATAGCAGAATCTGAACCTACACACACTGCATCAAAATACACAATACTTGATCCACACAGCCAGACCCCAGTTATAAGTACAGGTGCCTAGCTGAAGCTAGATGGTGGAAAACACACCCCATAGCATCAGGCTTGTGATAAGTTATTTCATCAAATCCTGCCACATGCAGTGAACTTCAAAAGAGACTTTGGAATGCTTAACAAACAATTCACAAAATTATTTACAAACATTCTCTCTCGGTCCACAGCAGTATTCGAACCTGTGCACTTTCCATCAAAGTGCACAGGTCTGAACCCAGATACAACTTATAAGCATGGTGCTGTCTAGCTTTGTCTAGGTGCCAATACTTATCTCTAGGGTCTGACATAACCTCATGTGATTATGTAGGGTATAATCAAGATAGTCTACAGCCAGAAACCTTGGGACTCTGATGACATGAAGATTTTGTTAATGCAAGATCTCAAGATTTGGAATACAGAACTATGCCCAGCATGTTTTTTTCATCCAAACCCACTTGGGTTTGGATGAAAAAAAAAAAGCATTGAAATATTCTACTGTAAAACAAATATAGTACTGTATGCATAAGAGTCCATTATATTAAGGGTTTACTTTGTTGTTGAAAGATAGAATATAATAAGCACACTGAACAATTTCTAAATTGACTAATATTTAAATGTTTTTATTACAAATGATTTCTCCTGCTAGTTAGGCACCACTTGTTTCCTTGATTGTAAATCACACCATCCTTGAAAAGTTTCTGCAAATGATGGTTCACATTATTTTCTGCTGCTAGGTGTAGGTGCTCAGGAGTATCCTGAAGATAATTGGAAGAGAAAATAACCTTTTAAAAATATGTCATGGCTACAAAAATTTGCTTTGTTAAGTGTTTATATTATCATATTACAGTATTTGAGGAAACATTCAACACCTAGGGGGTCAAACTAAAAAATTGTGAATTCCTATTGCAGTAATAATGGTAGTAGTGTAGTAACAAATACTAACACTGGTGGTAGTAGTGGTAATTACGAGTAAATACATCTCGAGCAGATGGAGAAGCAAATAATGCCACCCTCTCACACACATCCTCAAACAACTAACAAAGGAGCAAGATAAGAAAATAGAACAATAACTCTAATGGTCCATTCTTGGAAAGAAAGAAAGAAAAAAGCAATTACTGTGTTTTGTGACATGTGATCTCTCCGTACCGAGCTATTGGGAAGAAAGGTTAAGAAACCGCTCAGACAGAATGGTTGGCCTCAAATGTGTCAGTAAGTCTAGCTGCTTCCATAGCAGATGTCACTGAATGTTCTTTATAAAACACCCAAACCTCTGTTCCAACAGACTCAAGAAGATTGTCGATTAGTGTCAACTCATCTTTTTTAACACCAGCTATCTCCCACTGAGACAGGGTGACCCAAAAAAGAAACTTTCACCATCACTATCTTGCCAGAAGTGTGCTGATACTACAGTTTAGATGCCTCTCCAAAATGCAATATCCCCAACTCCTCCTCCAGAATGCATGCAATGAATGTACTTCCCACCTCCAGGACTCAAGTCCAGCTAACTAGTTTCCTTGAATCCCTTCATAAATGTTACATTGCTCACACTTCAACAGCACATCAAGTCATAAACACCACTTGCCTCCACTCCTATCTAACATAGTCACACATGGCTGTTGGGTGTCCAAGTCTCTAACGTTTCCTAGGACAACCCCTGCCTTGCCTTCCCTCCACTATTGTTGGTACACCCTCCGTCATCCTATTTTGCTTTATTTTCTTTAACCCCCTAAACGGTCCAAACGTATGTATACGTTCTTACCGCTAGCGCCCCAAACATAGATCAGTTTTATTTTTCCGGCCTCCAAATTTGGCACGAGTGGCCTGAGATGCCTGGTCAGCATAGAATGGGTCTTAACACTCAATGTGTGCAGTATTAAAAAAAATCTGGGACCACTTAGTACCTTGTGGGAGCACCAGTTCAAATGAGCGCCAGTTAGAGCATACAGAGCAGCAAACACCACACCTGGGATTCACTGATTTCATGTAGTATTAACCCTTTCAGGGTCCAGAGGCCAATTTCAAAGTGCACACCAGTGTCCAAGAATTTTCAAAAAATAATTTTGTTATTTTTTCTTATGAAATGGTAGGGAATCTTTTTCTGAAGGTAATAAAACAAAAAGTGCGAATTTTGATGGAAAATTGACGAAATTATGCTCTCGCGAATTTTGATGTGTCAGCGATATTTACGCATTGGCGATTTTGCTGACTTTGACTCCCATTTTAGGCCGATTATATTACTCCAGTCGGCCAAATTCTTAGCTATTTCACTAGTATTACTTCTTTTGTATCGATTGAGCACAGGAAATCGCCAACCATTTCAACTACAAAATAAAGTGTTCAGAAATTTGTAACTTGGCCAATTTAATGCAAAGTTCAGAATATTCCAGTTTCAAAATAAGGTCCAGAATAACAATGCAGGCATTCCTGGCACTAAACTAACATTTCCTCTGTTCATTAGTTATGTTTTCAGGCTTTACAAATGAATTCCATTTTGATTTTTTATTCACATAATGAATTTTTATTCAAACCAAAAAAATAGAAGATTTACTGTTATGCAATACTGTAATAATTGTATAAATAATATCACTACATTTGTGAACGTATATTAGACCCACCAGCTGGCATGAATTAGACGTGTGGGATCATTTGTTTACTCTTGAACATCGGCAAAAATTTAACATTTCTGCTATTTTTAGTTCAGTTTCAAGCCATTTCCATTACTAAAACCAATCAAAATCATCTCTGTTTCTGTAATATATCTTCCATTCTATCAAATGAGACCAAGAAATCGCAAATACAACTATAAAAAACATATGAAAAAGCACTGCAAAATCGGTTTTAATCGAAAATTACAGTCTCAGTTTTTTTCTCTCATTATGCACTGTGCTGCAGGATTTGTTTTATGTGGTGCACACATACCACATAGATGTATTCTCTCATACCTAGGCCCAAATTTACTGCTCACAGCTTATCAGAGTGAGCTGAGCTCATGGCGTAGACTTACGGTTTGGACCCTCAACGTATAACCGTAGATCTACGGCACGGACCCTCAAAGGGTTAACACTCCCATTTTAAGAGGAAAGTGACCCCAAGTTTAGTGACTCTAAGGTGGATGTGGCCATAAGTGATCGAGGAAATATAAAAAGCCTTGATAATAACCCATGTGCAACACCCTTTCAGAATGTCTTATAACCTATGCCCTAAGTAAAGAGAAACAATTCTGGAATGTGGAATACGTGTTCGGCAGGCTGGCTGGCTGGCTTGCTCTATCTTTGTCTGTATCTATGTCTCTCTCTGTATCTCTGTCTCACAGGTACACAAATACAATTATACATAGTGTAAATTGCCTAGGATAACCCAAAAAATTCAGACAGTGCTATATTGTGCTTGTAGATATAATGTGTAAGCATGACTGGCAAATACGTATTTACACTTGCTCAGGAACCAGACACGACGACACAGTAGTGTGTAATACCTGTTGGTTCATGAGTGGCTCTCTCTGAGACAAAGAGAGAGAAGCAGACAGATAAGCAGAGACAGAGATAAACAAGACAGCTATACAGGCAGATAAGCAGAGACAGGGATAAACAGACAGCTATACAGGCAGATAGAGAGCTAGACAGACAGACATGTTTGTGTAACAGTGAAAACAAATAAAGCAAGGGCCGTGGACGCTCGTCAAATGTCACCACTGCACTGTCAGCAGTGGATTGACACTTGTCTTACATCATGCTTCAAGGGAACTTATCATCATTATTATATACTCCCACATATCCAAAACATTGCTGGGACCTATAAATGCTTTCTATATATTCCTAGACAATAGTAAATGACCAAGGCAGGTGTAAATGTTCACCAGTCAGTGTGTTTGTGACAATCTGAGTACCTAATATTAGTGCCGGAACAAAGATTGGCTATGAAATCACAAGAACTACTATAAATTGTAATTAGAACATAAAAGTTATGTAAAATAATATAAAAACAAGAAAAAAGGCATATCGGCAACACTTCTGCAAGTACCAGGACTGAATGTTGCCATCAGGTGAGCATCCAGTGCCAACGTCGTGGCCTCATATCTCGGTAAGTACTGACCCTAAATTTTTTTTTTATGCTATAACACTTAGAAAAATGCACTCTTTATTTCTATATATTTTTTTTTTTTTTTTCAAAATATTTGGGGTGCTGGGCAAGAAAACGTATATATACGTTTGGACTGTTTATGGGTAAAATTTCCAAACTACTTCAACAACTCTTACTCAACCCTCTGGATAATACTTTAGTAACCCCACACCTCCTCTTAATCTCCAAAACATGAATTCTCTGCACAATATTCACACCACACAGTACTCTCACAGATGACATCTCCACTGCCTTCAGCCTCCTCCTCCTCCTCTTTTGCAACATTCACCACCCATGCTTCACACCCATATAAGTGTGTTGATACCACTATACTCTCATACATTCCTCATTTTGCCTCGATGCATTACCCACCTTTCTGCCTTCATTAATTCTACGATCCACCTTGTCTTTCATAGACCCAGAATAATTCTATGATTCACCTCGTTTTTCATAGACCCAGATCTTGGTAGGTTTAGCACTTCCTATTGATTATTATAATAATTTCATAGACCTATCCACCAACAGGTCCCCTCCCAAATATTTGAACACATTCACTTCCTCCATACTACCTCTTTCCAATCTGATATCTAATCTTTCATTACTTTTTGTTACGCTCATCACCTTGCTCTTTTCTATGTTCACTTTAAATTTCTTTCTTTTACATTCCCTCCCAAATTCATCCACCAACCTTAGCAACTTCTCTTCAGGCACAGAAAAATATACTTTTCCTGCCATATATTTCACATAAAGCTGTGGTTTACAGAAAGTATCCCACGTGAAATGTGAGATTCTACTGTATTGGATAAACCTATTTCCCACATTATCCATGATTTGCCTAATAAACCTCATCAATACTCGACCTTGCATATACCTGACCTCACTCTTGACCACTCTCTAAGCTTGACCTCTGAGTTCTCAGCCTTGGGTGAAACATCTTTGCTACTGCTACAGTTTCTGTTTTGTCAGCTTGTCATTGCCTACCCACCATTGTTACTGTTTCTATTACTACTATTTCTACTAGTACTTTACTCCCAGTACTACTACCACCACCATTATTACTTGCTGTTGTATATTTTTTTCTTTCAACAAACCAGTCGTATCCCACCGTCATATATATAGTAGCATTTTTACAATGCCCATATTATGCTCAGTGTTTTAGATAACACCTACAGGCTTAGCACATAAAATGAATATATTATTATTATATAGGCAAGATCTAAGCTTACACAGGAAACCACAAGCATTCAAAAGTATATGACAAACTCTCTTGCTAAAATGAGCATGACAAAATTCGAGATTCATAAAGGATGAAACAATAAAGAAATAAGTCACTAATTATCTGATTTTGCTACAGTAATTATATTGGCTTAAAATGAATGTGGTGATTACTCGCTACAGTTAACCCCTTGACTGTCGCAACCCCAAATCCTGAGGTCTCCTGGTGTCACAAAATTTCTGAAAGAAAGAAAAAAAAAAAAAAAACTTATGAAGAGATAGAGAATCTTTTCTCGATTGTATGACACCGAAAGAATTAAATTTGATGGAAAACTGACGGAATTACGCTCTCTTGAAGTTAGCGACCTCGGCGATATTTACGAATTGGCAATTTCGCCCACTTTGAGCCCTATATTCCGCTAATTCCGTTGTTCCAGTCGAGCAAACTCATAGCTATTTCTTTAGAACTCCATTTTTTCTGTTGACTGAGTACAAGAAACTGCCCATTTACTGATTTCAACTACCCAATAACGTGGTCAGAAATTTGCAATTTGGCCAATTTCACGAAAATTAAAAAATATGACAATTTCAAAAATATGGTCCAGAATGAACAAAGCAGATGTTCCTGGCTCTAAAATAACATTTTCTTTGTTCATCAGTCATGTCTCCAGGCCCCTCTGATATTACTCTTGCTTTCTATTTTGAATTTTTATTCAAACAAAAAATAGAAGATTTACTGTTAATCAGACTACTGCAATATTGTAATAATTGTATAAATAACATCAACCCATTTATGACTGTATATTAGAATGGCTACTTGGACATTTATTGGACAATGACATCATTTGTTTACTTTTGAACATCAGCAAAAATCAAACATTTCCCCTATTTTGAGCTCCATTTCAAGGTTCTTTTCATAGTAAAACCAATCAAAATCACCTCTATTTCTACAATATGTCTTCCATTCTATCAAATGAGACCAAGAAAACGAGAATACAACCATAAATACTATACAAAAATAGACCACAAATTCGGCATTTTGATTAAAAAAAAAAGTCGGAGTTTTTTTTTTTTCTCATTATGCACTGCGTGCTGCAGGATTTTTTTTATATGGTGCACACTGACCACACAGACCCATTCTCTCACATGTGAGCCTACCAGCTTTCTCCTGCTTGATTTGAAGCCACTAGAATTTATGAGCATATACGTCAAACACGGTGGCTCGTATTATTATTATAATCAAAAAGAAGCGCTAAGCCACAAGGGCTATTCAGCGCTGACGGTGGCTCGTAAGATGTATATATACAACCGAAACAGTCAAAGGGTTAAAAGGCACACCTTCAATTATTTCCAATACATGATGAAGAAGTATGTAAAAGTAAGCATATTTAATTGAAAGACTACTCTAAACTGTATTAAAAATATTTTTATATGGGTGAACCAGAGAAAACCCCCATTTTTAGAATAAAATAATCAAAAGAACCATGGTTGATGTGATTATTCTTTTTGTTTTGATTTGTATCTTTTTTAATCATCTCTCTGATCTAATATATACGCTGGAAAAGGTTAAATAAAACAAATGAGCTTTGGATATGGGAAGTCCAATGAGTCCATTTTCAAGGACATCCTTTACTTAGGTTTTATTTAGGGGGTTTTGCACCAAGCCAAAATAAAGTGAGTACCCTGCCTAGCCTGAGTTGGATCAAACTGCAGTGGGTTAGATAAACATATAAAGAGGTCCATAAAAGTTATCCCTGTCAGTTCAACAGAGTTTGGGAAGAGTCAATTTATATAAAGGTATACCCGTGTTTTAATTAGCAGATATACGGGAGGGCCCTGGTTTACAGTGTTTCACTAATGCAGCGGTTTTCAATTATACCCATTCTTCATTTATTCAGAGTTCCTACAATAAATATATTCACCACTCACTATAAGCTAAGTATGAAAATATTTTAAGGTAAGTAATGTGTGTACTATATATGCATTTTTTATGCCTAGCTCTATTGCTCACTTAATATATGATAGTGTAAACATGTTATCAGGCTTTTACTTGCATTCAAAAGTGAAAAAAGACTATGTTTCACTCTACAGTGATTTTGGCTTTACAGCAGTAGCCCGGAACCTAACCTGCTGTATAAGCAGGGCCCTCCTGCATACCATGTCTGTTGTGCAATATTATACTGACCTTGTAAATAAGCTTGACTATTTCCATGGGTAACATATATTTCACCAGACTGTCATTAAGAACTTTCAGGATTTGGTTCTCCCTTTGAATGCGATGGGCAATATAATGCTGAATTTTGACCACAGGATCATCTATCATTGGCCCATGACCAGGATAGATCACCTTTGGTTGCAGTTCCAAGATTAACTGTAAAGAAAAAATAACCAGCCCAATTAAAGTAAAAATAAACCTAGATGGCTCTAACTAAAAATTATACTATTATACAGGTCCTCCATCACAAATCCAGCATCACTGGGACCTGTAGTGTGCCGGATTACTGAGTTTGCTGGATTACTGAGTGATTAGGTTAGAATACACTTAATAAAATTAATGAACTTGACTTACACTAAGTTCACTGAACATTGGCAAAAATCGAGCATTTCTGCTACTTTGAGCTCAATTTCAAGGTGCTTTTTGTCGTGAAACCAATCAAAATCATATCTATTTCTGTAATGTATCTTCCATTCTATCAAATGAGAAAAAAAACGAGAATACAACCATAAAAACCATACGAGAATATACCGCAAAGAGGCAGCTAATGGCTGAGAAGTGAATTCCCTTACTTATTGTCCATTTTTTCATTTTTGGTGCATGTTAAGAAGCATCTTTTCATCATATATTGCCCAAGTTTCAATAAGATAGCCCAACAAACAACTGAGAATTTTTTTTTTTTATTAACACATTGGCCTATTCCCACCAAGGCAGGGTGGCCCGAAAAAGAAAAACTTTCATCATCATTCACTCCATCACTGTCTTGCCAGAGGGGTACTTTACATTTCAGTTATAAAACTGCAACATTAACACCCCTCCTTCAGAGTGTAGACACTGTACTTCCCATCTCCAGGACTCAAGTCCAGTCTGCCGGTTTCCCTGAATCCCTTCATAAATGTTACTTTGCTCACGCTCCAACAGCATGTCGAGTATTAAAAACCATTTGTCTCCATTCACTCCTATCAAATACACTCATGCACGCTTGCTGGAAGTCCAAGCCCCTCGCACACAAAACCTCCTTTACCCCCTCCCTCTAACCCTTCCTAGGCCAACCCCTACCCCGCCTTCCCTCCACTACAGATTTATACACTCTCTAAGTCATTCTGTTTTCTTCCATTCTCTCTACATGTCCGAACCACCTCAACAACCCCTCCTCAGCCATCTGGATAATAGTTTTGGTAATCCTACACCTTCTCCTAATTTTCGAACTACAAATTTTCTGCATTATTAATATTCACACCACACATTGCCCTCAGACATGACATCTCCATTGCCTCCAGCCTTCTCCTCTTTGTAACATTCATCACCCATGCTTCACACCCATACAAGAGTGTTGGTACAACTATAGTCTCATACATTACTAAAAATCATATACGGCAAGCCCAAGCCAGGTACTGGAAATAACTCACTTCGTCTGACTTTTTTGGGTTATCCTAGGTTCTCTACACATACGCTGCTATGTATGATAATCTACATAACTGTATTTGTGTATACCTGAATAAACTTACTTCTATTCTGTCGACTGAGTACAAGAAACCACTCATTCACCTATTTCAACCACCCAATAAAGTGGTCAGAAATTGGCAATTTGGCCAATTTCACACAAATTTCAACAGATGCCAATTTCAAAATAGGGTCCAGAATAAACAATGCAGACATTCCTGGCACTAAAATAACATTTTCTCTGTTATCAGTCATGGTTCCAGGCCCCTCTTATATTACTCTTGCTTACCATTTGGAATTTTTATTCATACAAAAAATAGAAGATTTACTGTTATGCAGACTACTGCATTATTGTAATAATTGTATAAATAATGTCAACCCATTCTTGACTGCGTATTGGAATTTGGACTGGCAAGCAGACAGGTATTGGACAGTGATGTCATTTGTCTACTCTTGAACATCACTAAAGAATAGAAGATTTCCGCTACTGTGAGCGCAATTTCAAGGTACGTGGACCCTCGAATTTAGTAGTCCCTTTTCTGTATGCAAAACTATTGTTATTCTCTATAAAATGTATTTTTTGTTAATATTTCCCATAAGAAATAATGTTAATCCAATTAAACCATTCCAGACACCCAAAAATATTAACAAAAAATACATTTTATAGAGAATAACAATAGTTTTGCATACAGAAAATGTACTACTAAATTCGAGGGTCCACACTTTTCATCGTGAAACCAATCAAAATCATATTTATTTCTGTAATATATCTTCCATTCTATCAAATGAAACAAAAAAAAACCGAGAATACAACCACAAAAACCATACAAAAACATACCGCCATTGGGCCGCTAATGGCTGAGAAGTGAGCTCCGCTATTTATGGTCTGATTTCTTCCATTTTTGGTGTACGTTAAGAAGCATCTTTCCATCATACATTGCCCAAATTTTAATAAGATAGCCCAACAAGCAACTGAGAGAAAATAATAAATAATAATAATAATAATAATAATAATAATAATAATATTATCTTTATTTACTACACATATATGTACATGGTATACAGGCCTAGCTGACATCAGTGACGTACTACTATACAGAAAGCCCCTTGTTATGCCAAGCATTTCAAGCAAATTAGGTCAGTGTCCCAGGATAACACCCACACCAGTCCACTAACACCCCAGTACCCATTTACTGATGGGTGAACATAGACAACAGGTGCAAAGAAACACGCCCATGTTTCTACGCTGGCTGGGAATCGAAAATTTACCAAAAATCATATATGGCTAGCCCAAGCCAGGTACTAGAAATAAGCCACTCTGTCTGACTTTTTTGGATTATCCTAGGTTCTCCACATATGCTGCTATGTGTGATAATCTGTGTAGAGAAAATAGCTTTTTTGTTTCAGTTTTATGGTGCAGTACTAGTGTATATCACAGTTAGCCCTGTGCTATAATCTGTTTTCTCTAATATAAGCCCCCAAGACAGGGATAGGAGAATGGTACTTTTATCCCATATCCTCCTCATATCTCCGTCGAACTGCTCAGTACTATGCCATATATTATTCATTCTGGAGTACAGTGGAACCTCAAATATCGAACTTTCTTCAGTCCAGAAGGCTGTTTGAGTGCCTTTACCTAATAAATTTATTCCCATCAGGAATAATGTAAATTAGATTAGTCCATTTCAGACCCTCAAAAATACACTTATAAAAGCACTTACAAAAATACACTTGCATAATTGGTTGTGTTGGGAGCAGTTCGATTTTTGAGGTTCCACTGTATTTAACATGTTTTTATGTTATTTATATTGTTTATTATGTCATATTAGATCAATTGTGATAGGCAAATAAGCTGGTGTTGATATCAGTGTAATAATAAAGCATATTCTCCTGCATCACGAGCCTGAGCTCATGGCAACTGACAGTGGCTTAAAAGCCACTTTATCTTTAATGGACAATGTACTGTGTAGGTGCTTTACACAACGAGAAGCATTTCTTTTATTCATTGGAACCATGGCTAGGGCTAAAAGTAAGCAGGTTATAACAATAAATGGAGAAAAAGAAATTGGAAAGACTTATACAGCAAGTAGCGCCACCAAACAGTACCAGCAGGTTGGTGTGGCGACCCTAGAAATTTGAAATTATGCTAGCCGAAATTAGTGCTGAATAACTGATTGCCGGATTTGTGGTGGCAGACCTGTATTTATATATTCTCTACAGAGCTGTGTGACCCTGGTGGTTTAGCACTTACTGTTTATTAAAATAGTAATATACTATATTCTCTTGTCTTGTGTCAACACTTTGTATTAAACTGATAGGGTAAAACACCACACTCGTGTATTTTTTTTTCCCCAATAGTTTTAGTCTTAGTTTAAGTCTGCCTGAAATAGTGTGCATATGGCATTTTCAAAAAACTATCATTTGAATGATTTTTCTGATAAAATAATGTTATATTATTATTGTTATTATTATTGGCACAGGTAAACACTGATTTCCAGGTACTGTATACAGTGGACCCCCGCATAGCGACTTTAATCCGTGCAAGAGGGCTCATTGTTATGCGAAATGATCGGTATGCGAATGAATTTTCCCCATAAGAAATAATGGAAATCAAATTAATCCGTGCAAGACACCCAAAAGTATGAAAAAAAAAATTTACCACATGAAATATACATTTTCCTACACACAAAGAGAAGGATACATGCACAATAATAGAGTAGTACATGCACAATATATATTGTGCATGTACTACTCTACTAAATGAAGAATAAATGACACTTACCTTTATTGAAGATGCAGCAATGACTGATGAGACACTGTGTCCTGGGAGTGCCTTTTCCTCCTGAGTACTGTAGGTCCTGTTTGGCATTTTCTTCCAGAACAGGCCTTATCACACTGTGTATGCCACTACGATTCTTAAATCTCTCAAACCAACCTTTGCTGGCTTTAAATTCACCAATATGAGCACTAGTTCCAGGCATTTTTCCCTGTTCACCTGGGTGTTAGTCGACTAGTGTGGGTTGCATCCTGGGAGACAAGATTAAGGACCCCAATGGAAATAAGTTAGACAGTCTTCGATGACACTGACTTTTTTGGGTTATCCTGGGTGGCAAATCCTCTGGGGTTAATTGTTTCTTGGTATTCTCAATAAGCCACACCAACAACAGTGCTACAGCAGCAGCAGCAGCAGCTGACAGTGCTACAGCAGCAGCAGCAGCTGACAGTGCTACAGCAGCAGCAGACGATGCTACAGCAGCAGCAGACGGTACTACAGCAGCAGCTGACGGTGGTACAGCAGCAGCAGCAGCTGACAGTGCAGCAGCAGCAGCAGCAGCAGCAGCTGACGGTGGTACAGTAGCAGCAGCAGCTGTACCACCAATAGTAGCGATGGTTGATTGGGGTTTATTATACAACCTGGCCAGCTCGGAGACACGCACTCCACTTTCATACTTATCAATGATCTTTTTCTTCATCCCTATAGTAATTCTCACCCTTATTGCTGTAGGGTTGGCACTAGAAGCTTTCTTGGGGCCCATGGTCACTTATTTTGCAGATAAAATCACCAAAAACACTGTAATAATACGAAATGTTCCGATTGTATGCTTGGATGTTACCGCGGAGGCTGGCTAAGGGCGCACATTGGACGCGTCTCGGACGAACAGCGGTGAGCGGGTTTTTGAGCGGTATGAGAGGCAAATTTTTTGCGGTAAAAGCGAGCGGTATGCAGATTAAACGTTATGTGATGCCGACGGTATGCGGGGGTCCACTGTATTGATTTTGTCAGACCAGCAGAGGTCATATAATAATAATTCAGCAATACACCTCTGATCCATGGTCTGCTGGAAACTTAAACATTAGCATAACTAAAACAGGTTTATTTATTATTGTAATTACAATGTTGCAGCACTACCATTCCCAAAGTGGTAAATTTTAGAATTTTACTGGAGCTGCAGAACTAATTACTAGCCATAGCTGAAGTTAACTGTTAGCAAAATGTGCAAAGAATTGCACAAAATCAAGGGATCACCTCAGCAACTACAGTGCAAACAATGTAAGTGAGCACATACTTTATACAAGGCCATCTTGGGCTGTAAAGTAAACTACATGTATTTTGGAAAAAAGTAGTCTTGTAATTCTGTCTGGACTAAAAGAAGTACCATATGATCCACTGCTGGTAAATTTGTGTTGTACCTGTATAATTAAATATGAAATAAAAGTTATATTTATTTTCAGTAAATTATTACAATGTTATATTCATGATTACCTTCAGTGAAACCATATATGTCTGAAGATCTTCAAAAACTGCTGTTCCTTCACCTAGTATGCAGTCACCACTGAACACTGACCCCTCTTCAGTCAGCTCCAATACAACATGGTCTGTGGTATGACCTGGAGTATGATGAACTCTGTTGGAAATGTATGAAGAAATGAAAATCTGTCACGATGCAAAGTTAAGATGTGGAACAACAAGAGGTGTTGTGCTCACTACACAATCAAGAAAAAGGTATCCTCTATGCCCCTTAACCCTAGACCTTTGTACCTCAAAGCACATGAAAGGAACAGTACTGAGTGTACTACAGTGGAACCTCGGTTTTCGTGATTAATCCATTTGAAAAAGTCTGACGAAAACAAAATAGTATGAAAACTGAAGTAATATTTCCCATGAGAAATAATGTAAATCCAATTAATCCGTTTCAGACACCCAAAAATATTAACAAAAAATACATTTTATAGAGAATAACTATAGTTTTACATACAGAAAAAATGAGAAATAAATATAAATGATTAATGAAATGGATAAATGAACATTTAAATCACTACTACCTTCATTGAAGACTCTTGTTGGCGTATGGAAGACGGCGAGGAGGGGAGAGGGAGATGTTATCTCTACCACCATCACTACCACCCTCTACCACCATCACTACCACCCTCTACCACCATCACTACCAGCCTCTACCACCATAACTACCACCCTTTGCCACCATCACTACCACCCTCTACCACCATCACTACCAGCCTCTGCCACCATCACTACCACCCTCTACCACCATCACTACGATACTCTACCACCATCACTACCAACTTCTACCACCATCACTACCACCCTCTACCATCACCACTATCACCCTCTACCATCATCACTATCACCCTCTACCACCATCACTACCACCCTCTACGAGTAACAGAGGCAGACTGAGTCATGAATGTATGAGCGGCCATGTCCTGTGGGCAGATGGACGTTTCTGGTACAGACGATTTCTGAGCAAATGTACAAAAACGGGGAAAATTTCGGCGAAAAAGTGGTCGAAAGCTGAATTATACAATAAACGGACTAGACGAAAACCGGGGTTCCACTGTATTTTAAAGAAACAGGCCGCTAAATCCAACACCAATCCAAACCTTCCTCTAATGTACAGTAGTGTTAAACATTTGAAGTCGACCAGTAGAGGTATTCTCCAATTATCAAATGGATACCAATATCACAATTTAGTTCTTAATAATAATTTTTATTATTTTCATAATCATAAAAAAAACACTAAACTCATATGGGATTTTTTAATAAAATCAGTAAATTAGGTCTTACATAGCCCAATAACAATGCAAACTTTCCTTTACAAAAAAACAAAAAACACTAGTGCTGAAAGTTTGAAGCTGATCAGAAGATTCATTCTTCAGCTTTTGCAAAGAAACCAATAATCCCAATTTTATAACTACAGTTGATCCTTGAACAACACAAGTTTGAACTGCACATGTCCACTTATATGCAGATTTTTTTCAATAAATATATTGGGAATTTTTTTTTTTTTGAGAATTGTGACAATTTGAAAAAACTCACAAATGAACCACATAGCCTAGAAATATCAAAAAAGGTATGTCATGAATGCATAATATATATGTAGATATTAGTCTATTTTATCATTTACTGCCATGAAATATTTACAAATCTATTATAAAAAGTTAAAATATATCAAAACTTATGCACATACTGTAAACACTTACAGATCATACATGGTACCACTAGCAGTCAAGAGGAATGTAAACAAACATAAAGATGCAATATTAAATCACAACTGCATAAAATTAGTACATACTGTACTACTGTAATAATTTCATAGCCACCTCCTGTTGCTATTGCAGTGAGTTCAAGTATTGCAAGTATCAGCTTAAAATGCCATGTGATACTAATCATCTCTGCATGAGCTTCTGCTGACAAGGAAGCAGCAGACAAGTTCCCAGATGCACTTAAGAAAATCACTGAGGAGAAAGGATATCTGTCTGAACAGATATACCTGTAAATAAATATGAATTTCTCTTTCACATTATCTTTTCATTCTTGATATCTAGTGATAGTAATATGTGTAACAGCTACAGCGTGTTGCATCATATAAAACAAAATTGATGTAGGTACTGACAGACAAATGATTCATCTCGTAAACAGACAATGTAAACTTACGGTATCTATAAATACAGTCCAGTATATGTATTTTCTCTTCCTTATGATTTTCTTAATAACATTTTCTTTTCTCTAGCTTACTGTATTTAAGAATACAGTACATATTACATATAACATACAAAAACATGTTAACTGACTGTTTATGTTATTGGTAAGGTTTGTAGTCAACAGTAAGCTATTAGTAATTAAAGTTTTTGAGGAGTCAAAAATTAAATGAGGATTCTTGACTGTAGGGGGCAAGGGGGTCCCTAACCCCCGTGTTGTTCAAGGGTCAACTGTATGTGACCCCCCTCAAAGAAGATTCCTTGATGCTGATGAGGGGCTCCTGATCAAAGGAATTGGACTAATGCTCCACTTCCTTTAATCAAGCCTGAATGGCATTCATTCTTCCCAGGCACTGTATGACCCTATGGGTTTAGTGCTTCCCTGCCCCACATGAATGTAATAATAATATTATTATTAACTGAGAAAGTTGGTAAATCTGCACCCACACAATTTAAAACTATAATTAATATTTCTCCAGGACAGATTCATCAGTCTTTAATGTTGTTATTCTGAAGAGGCATTCTCAAGTTATCTTACAGTAAATAATACCCCACAATTTTTAACATAAAACTTGCAACTCGGCACCTACACAGTTCAATAATGATCTGAACACTTTTCTACTTTTTCTAAGTAAGATATTTCAATGCTGACACTTGGAAGCCTAGGTATGAGAGAATGGGTCTGTTCAGTGAGTGTGCACAGTTTAAAAAAAAATCCTGCCCAATGTGCTGCACGACAGGAAAAGCATAACTGACCATGTGTTTGGTTTAAAATAGCAACTGTGAGATGTGTTGTCAAGGATGGTTTTTATGAATTTATTGACTGTTTTTTGGTATCATTTGATACAATGAAAGACATAACAGAGATGATTTTGGGTGGTTACAGGACCAGAAGTAGCTTGAAATCTGGCTCAAAGTAGTGGAAATAATAAATTCTTGTCAATTCTCCTAAGGAGGGATAAGGCCCTCCCTACACTTCCCTGTCTGTGTTATTGGGTTTTAAAAGGTCTTGAGCCAATTACTGGGATGCAAGATACCATGACCAATCATTGTCTTAAGTTTCATTCTGCTATGTGCAGGTTATCTGTGCTAGGCGAAAATAGGTGCGAGTTGAAGGCGTCAACTGCTTGAGCTTGGAATGATGCACTGTAGGCATTTGATTGTATATGATACCTACAGTATTCATTAATGGAAAATTATAACACTTAATAACACAGAAAAGATAATAAACATTAAAAAATGATTAATCTAGCACAGTATATAATAAGTGTACCCTTACACAAGAGTTGCACCTTCAGTTTTTATCTCATCATTGTGCTTGAGATGTTTGATGCTGACCGACTCAGGCAGAGGGTCGTCTGGAGCATCAACTCTAGGAAATTTGTATACAGTAACACAACCTGAAAATATTATAAATTATGCAACATTAAATCTACCTTTAAAACCAAAACACTAAGGAGCACTGTCAAACAGTATACAGTGGACCCCCGCATAACGATTACCTCCGAATGCAACCAATTATGTAAGTGTATTTATGTAAGTGCGTTTGTACGTGTATGTTTGGGGGTCTGAAATGGACTAATCTACTTCACAATATTCCTTATGGGAATAAATTCGGTCAGTACTGGCACCTGAACATACTTACGGAGTGAAAAAATATCGTTAACCGGGGGTCCACTGTACTTAGCAGTTAAATTCCCAAATTCCAGGGGTTCAAATTCCTAATATGTATAGGCTACAGTAAATTTATAATTGCATATACAATACAAATACAGGCATCCCTCACTTAACGACCTACCTGTTCAACAACTGTCGGTATACAGTACAGTCAATGTACTGTATACAGTACAGTTGGTGTACTGTATACAGCACAGCCAGTGTACTGTATACAGTACAGTCGGTGTACTGTATACAGTGGTATAAACCTTGGTAATAGATACCAACAAGTTGGTTTAGAAAGACACGTAAGCAAACACTATGACATATTTATTAGAAAACGTTTCGGTCCTGGGACCTTGATCACTTCTAACATACAGAGGTAGAAAGACATTATATACATAGGCGGAGAGTGAGGTGCGACGCACGCGACCTGAGGAATGTCACAAGAACACAAGAATGGAGGAACACTGTAGAAGGCCCACTGGCCCATGCGAGGCAGGTCCTTATCAAAACAACCTCTACCTATGATGAGGACGGGTAGACGATGAAATCATGTGACTCCTGTGTTGTTGGGTTGGAGCTGCTTAAGTATCATGTATGCCAATGTTTTTGAAATTTTGCAGTTTCCAGTGTTGTGTTCTATAGTGTCGGTGACGGCGATTAGTGAGGCTTCTAGGCACCGTCGGCGTCTGAGGTCTGGTTCGGTGAGAACGAGTTGTGCCTCATTCCAGTTCATCAAATGCCCCGTGGAGTCTCTGTGGAGGACACAGGCGTACCTTACATCGTCTCTGTTAGAGGCATTTCGATGCTCATTCAGGCAGACTGCAAGATCTCTGCCTGTCTCGCCTGCATATTTCTTGGGACAGAACCCACAGGGGATAGTGTAGACGCCTACTGTAGAAGTTAGAGGTGTGGGGCTGCGTTTCGTAGTGAGGTCTTTGATAGATGATGTGTTTATGGTGGAAACGTTGATGTTACTCATAGCAAGTGCCCGGCGAGTATTCGTGGCAACATCGCCACATGGGAGTACTATGAACTGCTTAGGGGGCTGTTCCATGGGCAGTTTGTTGAGAATAGCTTGTGCCTTTAGTCTGCAATCTCGGATGAAGAAAGATGGGAACTGAAGACGTGTAAAGGCTTGTGTTATGTAAGTGCATTCTTCTTCTAGAAAACAAGGGCTGGAGATGCGAAGAGCTCTCAAGAAGGAGCCAATGAGGATTCCTCTCTTAGTGCGGGTGTCTTGGTGTGAATAAAAGTGTATAAGATCGTCCTTGTTGGTAGGTTTTCTATACACTTTGAAGAGAAGTTTGTCACTGTCGGGAGATCTGCACAGTAGAACGTCGAGGAAAGGAAGTTTGCCATCATTTTCGAGTTCAAGTGTAAACTTTATTGATGGTTCAACTGCATTGATCCTGTTGAGAAGGGCCTGGATATTGAGATGTCTCGGATAGAAAACCAATATATCATCAACGTATCTTAGCCAGATTGATGAAATCTAGTGGAACTTTGTGTTAATTTCAACTTCTTCAAGTATCAGGACAACTGTTACAAACAGTGCTTTTGGGATGGCAATGGGCAGCCCACTCAGTGCTGTGCTTGCCAACCTTTCATGGAAAACCTGGAGACAGAGAAATTCAGCACCCTCATTCCCAACACCGTTACCTGGCTAAAATACGTTGATGATACATTGGTTTTCTATCCGAGACGTCTCAATATCCAGGCCCTTCTCAACAAGATCAATGCAGTTGAACCATCAATAAAGTTTACACTTGAACTCGAAAATGATGGCAAACTTCCTTTCCTCGACGTTCTACTGTGCAGATCTCCCGACAGTGACAAACTTCTCTTCAAAGTGTATAGAAAACCTACCAACAAGGACGATCTTATACACTTTTATTCACACCAAGACACCTGCACTAAGAGAGGAGTCCTCATTGGCTTCTTCTTGAGAGCTCTTCGCATCTCCAGCCCTTGTTTTCTAGAAGAAGAATGCACTTACATAACACAAGCCTTTACACGTCTTCAGTTCCCATCTTTCTTCATCCGATATTGCAGACTCAAGGCACAAGCTATCCTCAACAAACCGCCCATGGAACAGCCCCCTAAGCAGTTCACAGTACTCCCATGTGGCGATGTTGCCACAAATGCTTGCCGGGCACTTGCTATGAGTAACATCAACGTTTCCACCATAAACACATCATCTATCAAAGACCTCACTACGAAACGCAGCCCCACACCTCTAACTTCTACAGCAGGCATCTACACTATCCCCTGTGGGTTCTGTCCCAAGAAATATGTAGGCAGACAGGCAGAGATCTTGCAGTCCGCCTGAATGAGCATCGAAATGCCTCTAACAGAGACGATGTAAGGTACGCCTGTGTCCTCCACATAGACTCCATGGGGCATTTGATGAACTGGAATGAGGCACAACTCGTTCTCACCGAACCAGACCTCAGACGCCGACGGTGCCTAGAAGCCTCACTAATCGCAGTCACCGACACTATAGAACGCAACACTGGAAACTGCAAAATTTCAAAAACATTGGCATACATGATACTTAAGCAGCACCAACCCAACAACACAGGAGTCACATGATTTCATCGTCTACCCGTCCTCATCATAGGTAGAGGTTGTTTTGATAAAGACCTGCCTCGCATGGGCCAGTGGGCCTTCTACAGTGTTCCTCCATTCTTGTGTTCTTGTGACATTCCTCAGGTCGCGTGCGTCGCACCTCACTCTCCGCCTAGGTATATAATGTCTTTCTACCTCTGTATGTTAGAAGTGATCAAGGTCCCAGGACCGAAAAATTTTCTAATAAATATGTCATAGTGTTTGCTTACGTGTCTTTCTAAACCAACTGTATACAGTACAGTTGGTGTACTGTATACAATACAGACGGTGTACTGTATACAATACAGACGGTGTACTGTATACAATACAGACGGTGTACTGTATACAGTACACTACTGCATAAACATTTAAAAATATAGTACAGTGGAAATAACAAAAAAAAGGCACAATACCGTGACTGGAACGATACACAAATAACCCGCACATAAAATAGAGAAGCTTATGACGACGTTTCGGTCCGACTTGGACCATTGACAAAGTCACACTTTGTCAATGGTCCAAGTCGGACCGAAACGTTGTCGTAAGCTTCTCTCTTTCATGTGCGGGTCATTTGTGTATAGTACAGTGGAACCTCAAATTTTGAACTTAATCCGTTCCAAGAACTAGTTCTAAACACTAAATTCGAAAAGTTTGAAAAGCGAAGCAATATTTCCCATAAGAAATAATGGAAATACAATTAATCCGTTCCATAAACCAAAAAATATTCACAAAAAGAAAAATACATTTTATAGAGATTAATTATAGTTTTACATACACACAACAAATATAGTGTAAAATTATGTATTAATAAATTTAAATAAACATATAAAATAACATTTTCACTTACCTTTATTGAAGATTGGTGATGGCATCTGGAAGATAGGGAGGAGGAGAGAGGGAGTTGGGGTTAGTGTCTGGAAGGGGAATCCCCCTCTATAAGGACTTAGGTATCAAAGCCCTCTCTGGGATTACCTCCCTTTTCTGTCTTTTAGTGCCACTAGGACCAGCTTGAGGGGGGCGTCGGTTAAAAAATTGTAGCTCCTTTATTTACCGTCCGATTTCCTCCAGTTTTGGTGCACAAGACAAAGTGTTTTCACTCTTTTTTTAAAAATATTTATCAAAAATATACCTCAAACAACAACTGAGAAAACACTGAAAAAAACTGATTTACTAAAACTGCCCTTAGGGGGCGATTTATTCCTATATGGGACGACGTAAGGTTGTTTGGACACTTTGTGCCGAGAAAACAATGCTTATACATATTATATAAGCTACCTGTCCCCTAAAATAACTTACCTTTATTTCACAACAAATAAAGTTTGTTAGTTCTTGGAATGTTGCAAAAAATCTGCCCTTTACTCCCACATAACTCCCAAAGTATTTGGAATATTTCCAAAAATTGAGCGATCTTAATTAGAGAAATCATTATTCTACATTTTCTGTGAATATTATTCCATTTAATTAAGTAATAAAGGCAGAACGATGTACCATAAGTGAATAAGTTACTTCCGAGATACGTATTGGCCTTTAACGCTGACCGGCCTGCAGTCTCGAAAAAAAAAAAATTTCGCAAAAATCGCGTTTGTTTGGGTGTATTTCTTAGTAAACTGATGCTCCAGTGCAGTTATCCTCTTCAAAACACCATTTTCTCTTACTCAGAGACCAAAGAACATGACATGAGAGGATTCACTCATTTATATCAAAATATTCGCGATGGTCTCTCGCCATATTATGGCTTATTTTATTCAGTCTAGAGTACTATATAACATGTTTGTATGTTATTTATAGTGTTTATTATATCATATTAGATCAATTCTGATATATAAATAAGCCGTAGATTTGATATATAAGCTGATATAAGCGTAATAATGAAGTGATTTCTCCTGGCACTCTCTGGAGCGGAAACACTGCCGAGCGTTCCCATATGGTGCCTGGTTGTCACTAAGTCTATGGATAAGCTCTGCCTACTGTTTTATGATGCCAAATAGTCAGTTATTATATTAGAAATAATAATGCAAGAAAAAAGAGATAAAAAAAAACAAGGAAAAAATTCCAAAAAATATATGGGCTGTGAGCAGACTCAAAACCCACATCGCCGTCACCATACATGATATAAATTACTATAATTTCTTGTAGAAACGTCATAGAACATTCATTCTGGTACCATTGTGTTGCCAAAGAGTTAAGCTATTCTTCGGTATAAATAACTCAATTTCCATAATTTTTCGATTTTTTCTGAGAGCGCGCAGAAACATGGATCACACCCCCCCTTGAGTCACTGGACCCCTGTCTCACAAAATAACTGTCCGCAGTCCTCTGTTTCTGGTACCTCTTTAAGATTTCCCCAAAATGGGGAAATCAGCTTCCTTGATTTGTTCTTTCTTTGCCAGGATAGAAGTGATAGTCAATTTGTTTTTCCAATGCATCCTGGCAAGCTCAACAAATTTCACACCACTCTCATACTTCTGTATTATTTTCTACTTCACATCTATGGTGTTTCTCACTTTCTTTACCACAGGGGTACCTCTAGCAAGTTTCTTTGGGCTCATGGTAGCTTATTTCACAGTCCAACAAGCACTAAACACAATGAATTAATCGTAAAATGTTTGAATGAGAGCGCAAGTTAGTGTTCACTCAAGCATCAACAAAGCCAGAGTGGCTCACGGTGCCTGCGCAGGGACGCAGACAGAATGGGCTGGCAGACAGGTCCGGTACCCAGTGGTTAGAAAATAGGGGCGAGTTCGATAATAGGCACACAGTTGGTTCAAAAAAAGTAGTCGATTTTCGAAAAGTTCGATAAGCGATACGTTCAAAATTTGAAGTTCCACTGTACTAAAAATGTTATAAATGATGCAAAGGTGACATTAAAACAATATCTAAAGTTGGTTGACATTAAACCCACTACCAGTACGATATGCCTGAAATATCGGTAAGGGGCGGCTCCTTGCTTATCGGCCAATTTGCTTAATGATCTAGTCATAAGAACGGAGTGCCTTTAGAAATATTTATTAATTTCCAGATAATATGAATGTGTAAATTCAAGGATTATGTGGATTAAAGTAAAGGTTGGATGCGAAAAGTGGGTCATAATAACCATGTATGCACCTTGAGAAGAGAGGAATGTAGAGGAGAGAGAGAGAGATTTTGGGAGATGTTAAGTGAATGTATAGGAACCTTTAAACCAAGTGAGAGAGTAATTGTGGTAGAGGACCTGAATGCTAAAGTAGGAGAAACTTTTAGAGAGGGTGTGGTAGGTAAGTTTGGGGTGCCAGGTGTAAATGATAATGGGAGCCCTTTGATTGAACTTTGTATAGAAAGGGGTTTAGTTATAGGTAATACATATTTTAAGAAAAAGAGGATAAATAAGTATACAAGATATGATGTAGGGCGAAATGACAGTAGTTTGTTGGATTATGTATTGGTAGATAAAAGACTGTTGAGTAGACTTCAGGATGTACATGTTTATAGAGGGGCCACAGATATATCAGATCACTTTCTAGTTGTAGCTACACTGAGAGTAAAAGGTAGATGGGATACAAGGAGAATAGAAGCATCAGGGAAGAGAGAGGTGAAGGTTTATAAACTAAAAGAGGAGGCAGTTAGGGTAAGATATAAACAGCTATTGGAGGATAGATGGGCTAATGAGAGCATAGGCAATGGGGTCGAAGAGGTATAGGGTAGGTTTAAAAATGTAGTGTTAGAGTGTTCAGCAGAAGTTTGTGGTTACAGGAAAGTGGGTGCGGGAGGGAAGAGGAGCGATTGGTGGAATGATGATGTAAAGAGAGTAGTAAGGGAGAAAAAGTTAGCATATGAGAAGTTTTTACAAAGTAGAAGTGATGCAAGGAGGGAAGAGTATATGGAGAAAAAGAGAGAGGTTAAGAGAGTGGTGAAGCAATGTAAAAAGAGAGCAAATGAGAGAGTGGGTGAGATGTTATCAACAAATTTTGTTGAAAATAAGAAAAAGTTTTGGAGTGAGATTAACAAGTTAAGGAAGCCTAGAGAACAAATGGATTTGTCAGTTAAAAATAGGAGAGGAGAGTTATTAAATGGAGAGTTAGAGGTATTGGGAAGATGGAGGGAATATTTTAAGGAACTGTTAAATGTTGATGAAGATAGGGAAGCTATGATTTCGTGTATAGGGCAAGGAGGAATAACATCTTGTAGGAGTGAGGAAGAGCCAGTTGTGAGTGTGGGGGAAGTTCGTGAGGCAGTAGGTAAAATGAAAGGGGGTAAGGCAGCTGGGATGGATGGGATAAAGATAGAAATGCTAAAAGCAGGTGGGGATATAGTTTTGGAGTGGTTGGTGCTATTATTTAACCCTTTGACTGTTTTCGACGTATAAATACGTCTTACGAGCCAATGTTTCTGACGTATATATAGTACTCAATAATTCTAGCGGCTTCAAATCAAGTGGGAGAAAGCTGGTAGGCCCACATGTGAGAGAATGGGTCTGTGTGGTCAGTGTGCACCACATAAAAAAAATCCTGCAGCACACATTGCGTAATGAGAAAAAAAAAACTCTGATCGTTTTTTTGGAATAAAACGCCGACTTTGAGGTGTATTTTCGTATAGTATTTATCGTTGTATTCGCGTTTTCATGGTCTTAGGTGATAAAATGGAAAACATATTACAGAAATAGAGATGATTTTAATTACTTTTACGATGAAAACGACCTTGAAACTGAGCTCAAAGTAGCGGAAATGTTCGATTTTTACCAATGTTCAAGAGTAAATAAATCACACCACACGTCCAATACACGTCAACTGGGGAGTCTAATATTCTTTCACTAGTGCACTGATATTATTTATACCATTTTTACAATAATGCAGTCGTCTGCATAACAGTAAATTTTGTATTTTTTTGTATGAATAAAAAATCAAAATAGAAAGCAATAATATAAGAGGGGCCTAGAGATGTGACTAATGAACAGAGCATATGTTATTTTAGTGCCACGAATGTCTACCTTGTTTATTCTGGACCCTATTTTGAAATTGGCATCTTTTTTATTTTGCGTGAAATTGGCCAAATTGCCAATTTCTGACCACCATATTGGGTAGTCCAAATTAGTAAATGGGAGGTTTCTTGTACTCAGCTGATAGATAAAATGGAGTTCTAAAGAAATAGCTATGAGTTTGGTCAACTGGAACAACGGAATTGGCTGAAAATTGGGCTCAAAGTCGGCAAAATCGCCGATACGCATATGTCGCCGAGACCGCTAACTTCGCGGGAGCATAATTCCACGAGTTTTCGACCAAATTTCGAACTTTTGGTGTCATTACCATCGGGAAAAGATTCTCTATCACTTCATAAGAAAAAATAATTTTTTTTTTTTCAAAAATTGAGCGACATAGAATGACAGTTTCAGAGAGGGGCCTGAAACAGTCAAAGGGTTAATAAATGTATGGAAGAGGGTGTCGGTGGAACGCCTTCCAATTGAACAAAAGAAACTAATGGAAAAATAAATAAATAAAGAAATGACTAGGAAAAATAAGAATAATGATTTTTGAGGATTTTACTTAAAATTTAAATATAATAAAAAAAAAATGGCCTTCAGTTCTTGTAGTTGGGCAGGAGTAGGTATGGCCCTGGATAGATCTTCTGATATTATTGATGTAGGTTATCCAGGGCGGATGGTGATAATCTGATGTTTTGGAATCTCCTACCACTTGGATGGAGCACCACAAGTAGAATAGGTAAGGGCCAGTAGTAGTCCAATAATGTTAAGTCTCATTAACAAATGTCTTGCTCCTTTATCTGGCGTCTATCCTGGAAGACCACGCCAGGAACAGAGCTGATAATAAGAAAAAATAAACTGGTTACCCATAGTCATGATAATATAACATTTAAGAATGGAAAAGAATGATAAATGCCAAAATCATTACTGGTAACCAGCAAACAAAAGAAAAGAACAAACAGTAATACTCCTGGTAGATCACCCTACGTGATTAGGAGTAGAGTGGAGGTGAAGTGACTCTCCAAACTTCAACCCACACCAGGTAAGGTAAATATTACCAGGAGTAGAAACTTTAACAAATCGGACACCAGGAACTAGTTTCGCCCCAGCCCGCCAGAGGGGGGGTGCGCGCGACGTAACTCGCTAATGGTTCCTGGTTGCCTGAACAACCTTAACCCCACTTACGCCTACTTTTCCCTCACAGAGGGTAAGGTACCTAGGGATTGGCAGAGAGCATGCATAGTTCCTTTGTATAAAGGCAAAGGGGACAAAAGAGAGTGTGAAAATTATAGGGGGAGAAGTCTGTTGAGTATACCTGGTAAAGTGTATGGTAGAGTTATTATTAAAAGAATTAAGAGTAAGACAGAGAATAGGATAGCAGATGAACAAGGAGGCTTTAGGAAAGGTAGGGGGTGTGTGGACCAGGTGTTTACAGTGTTTACAGTAGGAAAGAGGGAGATTATTTCCAAGTAAAAGTAGGCCTTAGACAAGGATGTGTGATGTCACCATGGTTGTTTAATATACACCTACCATCCAACTTACGACCGAGTTCGGTTCCGAGAAACCGGTCGTAAGTCGAAATGGTCGTAAGTCGAACTTTACTACTGAATGTCAGCAAAACATTTTTGTAATGACTTTATTTTATTGTTTTATTTTGGTATTTCATGTTTTACTTTACTTTTTATGCTGTTAGTACTACTGTATTTTATACTGTAAGGTTTAGGATAAACACTGTGTACAACACAAATAGTTGTTTATTTCCCAGAAATTTGGCATAAAAAAACACGGTCATAAGTCGGATGGTAGGTGTATTTAAAGATGGGGTTGTAAGAGAAGTAAATGCGAGGATCTTGGCAAGAGGCGTGGAGTTAAAAGATAAAGAATCACACATAAAGTGGGAGTTGTCACAGTTGCTCTTTGCTGATGACACTGTGCTCTTGGGAGATTCTGAAGAGAAGTTGCAGAGGTTGGTGGATGAATTTAGTAGGGTATGCAAAAGAAGAAAATTAAAAGTGAATACAGGAAAGAGTAAGGTTATGAGGATAAAAAGATTAGGTGATGAAAGATTGGATATCAGGTTGGAGGGAGAGAGTATGGAGGAGGTGAATGTATTCAGATATTTGGGAGTGGACGTGTCAGCGGATGGGTCTAAGAAAGATGAGGTGAATCACAGAATTAATGATTGGGCCCCTACTTAAACAAGATGGGTCCTACACAGATGACAGCAAGGAAATGAGTGAGCTACTCAAGTCCCAATATGACTAAGTTTTTAGCAAGCCGCTAACCAGACTGAGAGTCGAAGATCAAAATGATTTTTTTATGAGAGAGCCACGGAATCTGGTTAACACAAGCCTATCTGATATTATCCTGACGCCAAATGACTTCGAACAGGCGATATATGACATGCCCATGCACTCTGCCCAGGGCCAGACTCATGGAACTCCGTGTTCATCAAGAACTGCAAGAAGCGCCTATCGCAAGCTTTTACCATCCTATGGAGAGGGAGCATGGACACGGGGTTCGTCCCACAGTTACTAAAAACAACAGACATAGCCACACTCCACAAAGGGGGCAGTAAAGCAATAGCAAAGAACTACAGACCGATAGCACTAACATCCCATATCACAAAAATCTTTGAAAGGGTCCTAAGAAGCAAGATCACCACCCATCTAGATACCCATCAATTACACAACCCAGGGCAACATGGGTTTAGAGCAGGTTGCTCCTGTCTGTCTCTGCTACTGGATCACTATGACAAGGTCCTAGATGCACTAGAAGACAAAAAGAATGCAGATGTAATATATACAGACTTTGAAAAAGCCTTCAAAAAGTGTGACCATGGTGTAATAGCGCACAAAGAGTGTGCTAAAGGAATAACAGGAAAAGTTAGTAGATGGATCTATAATTTCCTCACAAACAGAACACAAAGAGTAGAAATCAACAGAGTAAAGTCTGAGGCAGCTACGGTGAAAAGCTCTGTTCCACAAGGCACAGTACTCACTCCCATCTTGTTTTCATCCTCATATCTGACATAGACAAGGATGTCAGCCACAGCACCATGTCTTCCTTTGCAGATGACACTCGAATCTGCATGACAGTGTCTTCCATTGCAGACACTGCAAGGTTCCAGGCGGACATCAACCAAATCTTTCAGTGGACTGCAGAAAACAATATGAAGTTCAACGATGAGAAATTTCAATTAATCTGATATGGTAAACATGAGGAAATTAAAACTTCATCAGAATACAAAACAAATTCCTTCCACAAAATAGAGCGAAAAACCAATGTCAAAGACCTGAGAGTGATCATGTCAAAGGATCTCACCTTCAAGGACCATAACATTGTATCAATCGCATCTGCTAGAAAAATGACAGGATAGATAATGAGAACCTTCAAAACTAGAGATGCCAAGCCCATGATGACACTCTTCAGGTCACTTGTTCTATCTAGGCTGGAATATTGCTGCACACTAACAGCACCTTTCAAGGCAGGTGAAACTGCTGACCTAGAAAATGTACAGAGAACCTTCACAGTGAGCATAACGGAGATAAAACACCTCAATTACTGGAAGCGCTTGAAGTTCCTGAACCTGTACTCCCTGGAATGCAGGCGGGAGAGATACATGATTATATACACCTGGAAAATCCTAGAGGGACTAGTACCGAACTTGCACACGAAAATCACTAACAACGAAAGCAAAAGACTCGGCAGACGATGCAACATCCCCCCAATGAAAAGCAGGGGTGTCACTAGCATGTTAAGAGGCAATACAGTAATTGTCAGAGGTCCGAGACTGTTTAACTGCCTCCCAGCATACATAAGGGGGATTACCAATAGACTCCTGGCTGTCTTCAAGCAGGCACTGGACAAGCACCTAAAGTCAGTATACCTGACCAGTTGGGCTGTGGCTCGTACGTTGGATTGCGTGCAGCCAGCAATAACAGCCTGGTTGATCAGGCTCTGATCCACCAGGAGGCCTGGTCACAGAGCGGGCCGCGGGGGCGTTGACCCCCGGAACTCTCTCCAGGTAAACTCCAGGGAAAAGGGTGAGCAGTGCACTTAGGAGTCTGTGGAGACAAAGAACTTTGTCCTTGGAGGCAAAGAGGGAAATGTATGAGAGTATAGTTTTACCAACGCTCTTATATGGGTGTGAAGCATGGGTGATGAATGCTGCAGCGAGGAGAAGGCTGGAGGCAGTGGAGATATCATGTCTGAGGGCAATGTGTGGTGTGAATATAATGCAGAGAATTCGTAGTTTGGAAGTTAGGAGGAGGTGTGGGATTGCCAAAACTGTTGTCCAGAGGGCTAAGGAAGGGTTCCTGAGGTGGTTCGGACATGTAGAGAGAATGGAGCGAAACAGAATGACTTCAAGAGTGTCTCAGTCTGTAGTGGAAGGAAGGCCGGGTAGGGGTCGGCCTAGGAAAGGTTGGAGGGAGGGGGTAAAGGAGGTTTTATGTGCGAGGGGCTTGGACTTCCAGCAGGCATGCATGAGCGTGTTTGATAGGAGTGAATGGAGACAAATGGTTTTTAATACTTGACGTGCTGTTGGAGTGTGAGCAAAGAAACATTTATGAAAGGATTCAGGGAAACCAGCAGGCTGGACTTGAGTCCTGGAGATAGGAAGTACAGTGCCTGCATTCTGAAGGAGGGGTGTTAATGTTGCAGTTTAAAAACTATAGTGTAAAGCACCCTTCTGACAAGACAATGATGGAGTGAATGATGGTTAAAGTTTTTCTTTTTCGGGCCACCCTGCCTTGGTGGGAATCGGCCAGTGTGTTAATAAAAAATAAATAATTCCATAGTATAAAACGTGAGACTGGCATACCTGGAGGGCTTCGGGGATTAACACCTCTGAAGCCCAGTCCATGACCAGGCCTCATGGTGGATCAGGGCCTAATCAACCAGGCTGATACTGCTGACCACATGTAAACCAACATGTGAGCCACAGCTCGGCTGGTCAGGTACATGTTGTAAGATATTGTTATGCACAAAGAAAGCCATTAGTATGCCTGAGCATTTCGGGCACATTAATCCTAATGATTACTGGCTACTTAAAACTAGACACAGACCAAGGAGTGGTAAATATTAATTATGCATTTTTTAATTATTACAAAAAGAGAGGTAGGGGGTAGGGGAGTTTCAGTGGGGGGAAATAAATGGGATTAAATCTGGAGTATCTGAGAGAGTTAGAGCAAAGGAAGGGGTAGCAGTAATGTTGAATGATCAGTTATGGAAGGAGAAAAGAGAATATGAATGTGTAAATTCAAGAATTATGTGGATTAAAGTAAAGGTTGGATGCGAGAAGTGGGTCATAATAAGCGTGTATGCACCTGGAGAAGAGAGGAATGCAGAGGAGAGAGAGAGATTTTGGGAGATGTTAAGTGAATGTATAGGAGCCTTTGAACCAAGTGAGAGAGTAATTGTGGTAGGGGACCTGAATGCTAAAGTAGGAGAAACTTTTAGAGAGGGTGTGGTAGGTAAGTTTGGGGTGCCAGGTGTAAATGATAATGGGAGCCCTTTGATTGAACTTTGTATAGAAAGGGGTTTAGTTATAGGTAATACATATTTTAAGAAAAAGAGGATAAATAAGTATACAAGATATGATGTAGGGCGAAATGACAGAAGTTTGTTGGATTATGTATTGGTAGATAAAAGACTGTTGAGTAGACTTCAGGATGTACATGTTTATAGAGGGGCCACAGATATATCAGATCACTTTCTAGTTGTAGCTACACTGAGAGTAAAAGGTAGATGGGATACAAGGAGAATAGAAGTATCAGGGAAGAGAGAGGTGAAGGTTTATAAACTAAAAGAGGAGGCAGTTAGGGTAAGATATAAACAGCTATTGGAGGATAGATGGGCTAATGAGAGCATAGGCAATGGGGTCGAAGAGGTATGGGGTAGGTTTAAAAATGTAGTGTTAGAGTGTTCAGCAGAAGTTTGTGGTTACAGGAAAGTGGGTGCGGGAGGGAAGAGGAGCGATTGGTGGAATGATGATGTAAAGAGAGTAGTAAGGGAGAAAAAGTTAGCATATGAGAAGTTTTTACAAAGTAGAAGTGATGCAAGGAGGGAAGAGTATATGGAGAAAAAGAGAGAGGTTAAGAGAGTGGTGAAGCAATGTAAAAAGAGAGCAAATGAGAGAGTGGGTGAGATGTTATCAACAAATTTTGTTGAAAATAAGAAAAAGTTTTGGAGTGAGATTAACAAGTTAAGAAAGCCTAGAGAACAAATGGATTTGTCAGTTAAAAATAGGAGAGGAGAGTTATTAAATGGAGAGTTAGAGGTATTGGGAAGATGGAGGGAATATTTTGAGGAATTGTTAAATGTTGATGAAGATAGGGAAGCTGTGATTTCGTGTATAGGACAAGGAGGAATAACATCTTGTAGGAGTGAGGAAGAGCCAGTTGTGAGTGTGGGGGAAGTTCGTGAGGCAGTAGGTAAAATGAAAGGGGGTAAGGCAGCCGGGATTGATGGGATAAAGATAGAAATGTTAAAAGCAGGTGGGGATATAGTTTTGGAGTGGTTGGTGCAATTATTTAATAAATGTATGGAAGAGGGTAAGGTACCTAGGGATTGGCAGAGAGCATGCATAGTTCCTTTGTATAAAGGCAAAGGGGATAAAAGAGAGTGCAAAAATTATAGGGGGATAAGTCTGCTGAGTATACCTGGTAAAGTGTATGGTAGAGTTATTATTGAAAGAATTAAGAGTAAGACGGAGAATAGGATAGCAGATGAACAAGGAGGCTTTAGGAAAGGTAGGGGGTGTGTGGACCAGGTGTTTACAGTGAAACATATAAGTGAACAGTATTTAGATAAGGCTAAAGAGGTCTTTGTGGCATTTATGGATTTGGAAAAGGCATATGACAGGGTGGATAGGGGGGCAATGTGGCAGATGTTGCAAGTGTATGGTGTAGGAGGTAGGTTACTGAAAGCAGTGAAGAGTTTTTACGAGGATAGTGAGGCTCAAGTTAGAGTATGTAGGAAAGAGGGAAATTTTTTCCCAGTAAAAGTAGGCCTTAGACAAGGATGTGTGATGTCACCGTGGTTGTTTAATATATTTATAGATGGGGTTGTAAGAGAAGTAAATGTGAGGGTCTTGGCAAGAGGCGTGGAGGTAAAAGATAAAGAATCACACACAAAGTGGGAGTTGTCACTCTTTGTTGATGACACTGTGCTCTTGGGAGATTCTGAAGAGAAGTTGCAGAGATTGGTGGATGAATTTGGTAGGGTGTGCAAAAGAAGAAAATTAAAGGTGAATACAGGAAAGAGTAAGGTTATGAGGATAACAAAAAGATTAGGTGATGAAAGATTGAATATCAGATTGGAGGGAGAGGGTATGGAGGAGGTGAATGTATTCAGATATTTGGGAGTGGACGTGTCAGCGGATGGGTCTATGAAAGATGAGGTGAATCATAGAATTGACGAGGGGAAAAGAGTGAGTGGTGCACGTAGGAGTCTGTGGAGACAAAGAACTTTGTCCTTGGAGGCAAAGAGAGGAATGTATGAGAGTATAGTTTTACCAACGCTCTTATATGGGTGTGAAGCATGGGTGATGAATGTTGCAGCGAGGAGAAGGCTGGAGGCAGTGGAGATGTCATGTCTGAGGGCAATGTGTGGTGTGAATATAATGCAGAGAATTCGTAGTTTGGAAGTTAGGAGGAGGTGCGGGATTACCAAAACTGTTGTCCAGAGGGCTGAGGAAGGGTTGTTGAGGTGGTTCGGACATGTAGAGAGAATGGAGCGAAACAGAATGACTTCAAGAGTGTATCAGTCTGTAGTGGAAGGAAGGCGGGGTAGGGGTCGGCCTAGGAAAGGTTGGAGAGAGGGGGTAAAGGAGGTTTTGTGTGTGAGGGGCTTGGACTTCCAGCAGGCATGCGTGAGCGTGTTTGATAGGAGTGAATGGAGACAAATGGTTTTTAATACTTGACGTGCTGTTGGAGTGTGAGCAAAGTAACATTTATGAAGGGGTTCAGGGAAACCGGCAGGCTGGACTTGAGTCCTGGAGATGGGAAGTACAGTGCCTGCACTCTGAAGGAGGGGTGTTAATGTTGCAGTTTAAAAACTGTAGTGTAAAGCACCCTTCTGGCAAGACAGTGATGGAGTGAATGATGGTGAAAGTTTTTCTTTTTCGGGCCACCCTGCCTTGGTGGGAATCGGCCAGTGTGATAATAAACAAAAATAAAATAAAGATTATAGTAGAGAGGTAATAAACATTACAATTAGTATGATTTACATTATTACAATAGTGCATTATTATTATCATCAAAAAGAAATGCTAAACCTACTAGGGTCATACAGAACTGCAGGGCAGGAACTGATGCAGGATCATAGGATACAATAGTATAATTTTAATTGTGTATTAATATTTCAGACTGATTTAGTGTCGTAAGTTAAATGGGAATTCCTGTAGTTTCAAACTGGTTAAATGATTTCAGATATTGGAAAGCATTGGCATTGTTAAGTCTGGGAGTTGATTTTTAAGTATAGCCCTAAATTGACTGGTAGACAGGGGAACCTTTTACTGGTTTCGGCAATGAGTTCCAGATCTTGGGGGCCCTTTATATGCATTGCATTTTTGCTTAGAGTAAAACAGACACAAGGGATATGAAAGAGAGTTTTGTGCCTTGTGTTGTGCCTGTGTGTTCTGTTGTAGCTATCAAGAAGTTTGAGAGGAAGGTTTATATTGGAGTTTAATGTTACATATTTTTTTTTTTTCAAAAAGTCGGCCGTCTCCCACCGAGACAGGGTGACCCAAAAAGAAACAAAATTCCCAAAAAGAAAATACTTTCATCATCATTCAACACTTTCACCTCACTCACACATAATCACTGTTTTTGCAGAGGTGCTCAGAACACAACAGTTTAGAAGCATATACGTATAAAGATACATAACATATCCCTCCAAACTGCTAATATCCCAAAACCTCTTCTTTAGAGTGCAGGCATTGTACTTCCCATTTCCAGGACTCAAGTCCAGCTATATAAAAATAACCGGTTTCCCTGAATCCCTTCACTAAATATTACCCTGCTCACACTCCAACAGATCGTCAGGTCCCAAATACCATTTGTCTCCATTCACTCCTATCGAACACGCTCATGCACGCCTGCTGGAAGTCCAAGCCCCTCGCCCACAAAACCTCCCTTACCCCTTCCTTCCAACCTTTTCGAGGACGACCCCTACCCCGCCTTCCTTCTCCTACAGATTTAAATGCTCTCCATGTCATTCTACTTTGATCCATTCTTTCTAAATGACCAAACCACCTCAACAACCCCTCTTCAGCCCTCTGACTAATACTTTTATTAACTCCACACCTTCTCCTAATTTCCACACTCCAAATTTTCTGCATAATATTTACACTACACATTGCCCTTAGACAGGACATCTACACTGCCTCCAACTGCCTCCTCGCTGCTGCATTCACAACTCAAGCTTCACACCCATATAAGAGTGTTGGTACTACTATACTTTCATACATTTCCTTCTTTGCCTCCATAGATAACGTTTTTTGACTCCACATATACCTCAATGCACCACTCACCTTTTTTCCTTCATCAATTCTATGATTAACCTCATCTTTCATAAATCCATCCGCTGACACGTCAACTCCCAAGTATCTGAAAACATTCACTTCTTCCATACTCCTCCTCCCCAATTTGATATCTAATTTTTCTTTATCTAAATCATTTGATGCCCTCATCACCTTACTCTTTTCTATGTTCACTTTCAACTTTCTACCTTTACACACACTCCCAAACTCATCCACTAACCTTTGCAATTTTTCTTTAGAATCCCCCATAAGCACAGTATCATCAACAAAAAGTAACTGTGTCAATTCGCATTCTGTATTTGATTCCCCATAATTTAATCCCACCCCTCTCCCAAACACCCTAGTATTTACTTCTTTTACAACCCCATCTATAAATATATTAAACAACCATGGAGACATTACACATCCCTGTCTAAGACCTACTTTTACCGGGAAGTAGTCTCCCTCTCTTCTACACACCCTAACCTGAGCCTCACTATCCTCATAAAAACTCTTTACAGCATTTAATAACTTACCACCTATTCCATATACAGTGGACCCCCGCTTAACGATCACCTCCACATGCGACCAATTATGTAAGTGTATTTATGTAAGTGCGTTTGTACGTGTATGTTTGGGGGTCTGAAATGGACTAATCTACTTCACAATATTCCTTATGGGAAAAAATTCGGTCAGTACTGGCACCTGAACATACTACTGGAATGAAAAAAGTTTGTTAACCGGGGGTCCACTGTACTTGCAACATCTGCCACATTGCTCCCCTATCCACTCTATCATATGCCTTTTCTAAATCCATAAATGCAACAAAAACTTCCCTACCTTTATCTAAATACTGTTCACATATATACTTCAATGTAAACACTTGATCTACATATCCCCTACCCACTCTGAAACCTCCTTGCTCATCCGCAATCCTACATTCTGTCTTACCTCTAATTCTTCCAATAATAATCCTACCATACACTTTTCCTGGTATACTCAATAAACTTATTCCTCTATAATTTTTACAATCTGTTTTGTCCCCTTTCCCTTTATATAAAGGGACTATACATGCTCTCTGCCAATCCCTAGGTACCTTCCCCACTTTCATACATTTATTAAACAAAAGTACCAACCACTCCAACACTATATCCTCCCCTGCTTTTAACATTTCTGTCATGATCCCATTAGTTTTAGCTGCTTTACCCCCTTTCATTCTACATAATGCCTCACGTACCTCCACCACACTTACATTCTGCTCTTCTTCATTCCTAAAAGATAGTATACCTCCCTGGTCAGTGCATGAAATTACCACCTCCCTTTCTTCCTCAACATTTAAAAGTTCCTCAAAATATTCTCGCCATCTACCTAATACCTCCCTCTCCCCATCTACCAACTCCCCTACTCTGTTTATAACTGACAAATCCATACGTTCCCTAGGCTTTCTTAACTTGTTTAACTCACTCCAAAATTTTTTCTTATTTTCATTAAAATTTCTTAACAGTGCCTCTCCTACTCTATCATCTGCTCTCCTTTTGCACTCTCTCACCACTCTCTTCACCTTTCTTTTACTCTCCATATACAGTGGACCCCCGGTTTACGATATTATTTCATTCCAGAAGTATGTTCAGGTGCCAGTACTGACTGAATTTGTTCCCATAAGGAATACTGTGAATTAGATTAGTCCATTTCAGACCTCCAAACATACACATACAAACGCACTTATACAAATACACTTACATAATTGGTCGCATTGGGAGCTGATCGTAAACCGGGGGTCCACTGTACTCTGCTCTTCTTATAACACTTCTGCTTTGTAAAAACCTCTCATAAGCTAACTTTTTCTCTTTTATCACACCCTTTACTTCATCATTCCATATACATATGTATATATATTATATACACACACATATATAATACAGTAAGGCCCAGCTTTATGGCATTTCACCTTACGGCGTTCTGCTAATACGGCAATGTCAAATTATGACCAAAATTTACTATACGGCAAGCAGTCTTTCAAATACGGCGCCCCCCACCCGGTTTGTTTACATTTTCCGTGACCACATCTATTATGTCAGGAAACTTTCCAAAATTTCAAGTGTTTTAAAGTTACTGCATATTTTATATGTACTCTGACAATTATACTTAAGTGTACCTGTGTACACTTAAGTATACACCTACCGGCTACCTACAATGACTTTCTACAAATAAATACTACTCACCTCTCTTCCTATATTAAGACTACACATATTTTAAGGTAAATAATGAGTGTACTGTATGTATATTTTACCTCTCTGGGATGCTTTAAATATCATATATTAAGTATGAGACGGGGAGCCAGTGCTACCTACACCTGGGCTACCTGCACCTGACTTCCTACAAATAAGTACTACTCACATCTCTCCCTACATTAAGATTACAAATACTTTAAGAAAAGTAATGAATTTACTGTGACTTTATTTTACTTTGTGTGTTTTTAATGCCTAGTTCTATTACTAACTTAATATAATTTAGTGTAAACTTGTTGTCTGGCATTTATATGCATTTATAAATGGAAAAAATGGCGTTCTGCCTTCCGGCGATGTCTGCTTTCCGGCGACAGCCTGGAACCTAACCTGCCGTGTAAGTGGCGCCCTGCTGTGTGTGTGTGTGTGTGTGTGTGTATATATATATATATGTGTATATATATATATATATATATATATATATATATATATATATATATATATATATATATATATATATATATACAGTGGTTCCCCGCTTTTCGTAGTTCCCGGCAATCGTAAAATTTGCCAATCATAGGGGTATTTTCGTATAAACATGGACTCGCTTTTCATAGGTTGACTCGCGAGTCGTAGTTCGTCCGGGACACGTACCCACAGCGTGAGCCGGGGCGGCAGCCAGTCTGGCATTGTTTACCAGTGAGCAAAGGTCCCCTCACGTGCTCCTTCGAAATATTTCATAATATTCCATTTATTTTAGACCTTGCAAGTACTAAATAAGCTACCATGGCTCCAAAGAAAGCTCCTAGTGCCAAGCCTGTGGTAAAGAAGGTGAGAAATACAATTGAATTTAAGAAAACCATCATTGAACAATATGAAAGTGGTACAAGTGTGGCCGAACTGTCCAGGATGTATAAGAAACCCTACGCAACCTTATGTTCCATAGCGGCCAAGAAAAAGGAAATAAAGGATGCTGTTGTTGCAAAGGGAGTAACTATGCTGACAAAAATGAGATCACCAGTACTGGAAGAGGTTGAGAAGTTATTATTGGTGTGGATAAATGAGAAGCAATTAGCAGGAGATACTCTTATGACTTCGATTATTTGTGAAAAGGCTAGGCAGTTGCATGAAGATTTGGTAAAGAAATTGCCTGCAAATAGTGGTGAAGTGAGTGAATTTAAGGCCAGCAAAGGCTGGTTTGAGAGATTTAAGAACCGTACTGGCATACACAGTGTGGTAAGGCATGGTGAGGCTGCCAGTTCGGACCACAAGGCGGCTGAAAAATATGTGCATGAATTCCAGGAGTACATAAACAGTGAAGGACTGAAACCTGAACAAGTGTTCAATTGTGACGAAACAGGCCTCTTTTGGAAGAAAATGCCAAAGAGGACCTTCATTACACAAGAGGAAAAGGCAATGCCAGGACACAAGCCTATGAAAGACAGGCTGACGCTAATGTTCTGTGCTAATGCTAGTGGGGATGTCAAAGTGAAGCCATTACTAGTGTACCATTCTGAAAATCCCAGAGTGTTCAGGAAAAACAATGTTATGAAGAGTAAATTGTGTGTGTTTTGGAAATCTAATAGTACGGCATGAGTCACGAGGGATATTTTCGTCGAGTGGTTCAATGAAGTGTTTGGCCCTAGTGTGAAGGAGTATCTCCTGGAAAAGAAATTGGATCTCAAGTGCCTGCTAGTAATGGACAATGCACCTGCTCATCCTTCAAACTTGGATGACCCAATATTCGAGGAGTTTGAGTTCATCACAGTAAAGTTCTTGCCCCCGAATACCACTCCTCTCCTCCAACCCATGGACCAGCAGGTTATTGCAAACTTTAAAAAACTCTACACCAAAGCAATGTTTCACAGGTGCTTGACTGTGACCACAGACACTCACTTGACCCTAAGGGAATTTTGGAGAGAACACTTCAGCATCCTCCACTGCATAACCCTTATAGGTATGGCTTGGGAGGGAGTGACTACCAGGACTTTGAACTCTGCTTGGAGAAAATTGTGGCCAGATTGTGTCGACAAGAGGGATTTTGAAGGATTTGGGACTGACCCTAATGAGCCTATGTCTGTTGTAAAATCAATTGTGGCACTGGGGAGTTCCATGGGGTTGGATGAGAGTTTGGAGGATGTGGAAGAATTGGTGGAAGACCACAATGAAGAGCTCACCACTGAGGAGCTGCAAGAGCTTCAGCAGGAAGAGCAACACATCACAGCTCAGAATCTTGCTGCAGAGGAGGAGGAAGAGAGATGGAAGAAGGTGCCTTCTTTAGAAATTAAAGAGATTTTTACTATGTGGGGCAAGATGGAAAGCTTTATGGAGAAACATCACCCTAACAAGGTTGTTGCAAGCCAGGTTGGCAACATGTACAGTGACGAAGTCTTGGGCCATTTTAGGGAAGTGTTAAAGAGACGCCAGAAACAGAGCTCTCTCCACAGTTATTTTGTGAGACAGGACTCCAGTGACTCTCAAGGTGGTCCTAGTGGCATTAAGAAACAGAGAAGAGAAGCAATCCCAGAAAAGCAAATGGTACCTGAGGTGTTACTGGAAGGGGATTCCCCTTCCAAACTATAAACAATCCACTCTCTCTCCTCCTCCAGTCTCCCACACACTAAGAAGAATCTCCAATAAAGGTAAGTGTTATGCTGTTAATGTTTCATTCATCATTTCCCATTGTATTGTTTATGTACTACATGTATATTTTATGTTAAAAAATTTTTTGTTTTAATACTTCTGGGTGTCAGGAACGGATTAATTGTATTTACATTATTTCTTATGGGGAAAATTGATTCGTAAATCGTAAATTTCGTTTATAGTAACGGCTCCAGGAACGGATTAATTACGAAAAACGAGGGACCACTGTATATATATGTCAAACATGGTGGCTCGTAAGAGGTATATATACAACCGAAACAGTCAAAGGATTAAAGATAGTTATGTTATTGTTAGCTCTGAGTAATGTCTTAACTTGGTTTGCTGTATAATAATTACAGTTACTGTTTAATTCGTGTCAGTCATTTAACCCTTTGACTGTTTCAGGCCCCTCTCTGAAACTGTCATTCTATGTCGCTCAATTTTTGAAAAAAAAAAAAATTATTTTTTCTTATGAAATGATAGAGAATCTTTTCCCGATGGTAATGACACCAAAAGTTCGAAATTTGGTCGAAAACTCGTGGAATTATGCTCCCGCGAAGTTAGCGGTCTCGGCGACATATGCGTATCGGCGATTTCGCCGACTTTGAGCCCAATTTTCAGCCAATTCCATTGTTCCAGTTGACCAAACTCATAGCTATTTCTTTAGAACTCCATTTTATCTATCAGCTGAGTACAAGAAACCTCCCATTTACTAATTTGGACTACCCAATATGGTGGTCAGAAATTGGCAATTTGGCCAATTTCACGCAAAATAAAAAAGATGCCAATTTCAAAATAGGGTCCAGAATAAACAAGGTAGACATTCGTGGCACTAAAATAACATATGCTCTGTTCATTAGTCACATCTCTAGGCCCCTCTTATATTATTATTGCTTTCTATTTTGATTTTTTATTCATACAAAAAAATACAAAATTTACTGTTATGCAGATGACTGCATTATTGTAAAAATGGTATAAATAATATCAGTGCACTAGTGAAAGAATATTAGACTCCCCAGTTGACGTGTATTGGACGTGTGGTGTGATTTATGTACTCTTGAACATTGGTAAAAATCGAACATTTCCGCTACTTTGAGCTCAGTTTCAAGGTCGTTTTCATCGTAAAAGTAATGAAAATCATCTCTATTTCTGTAATATGTTGTCCATTTTATCACCTAAGACCATGAAAACGCGAATACAACGATAAATACTATATGAAAATACACCTCAAAGTCGGCGTTTTATTCCAAAAAAACGATCAGTTTTTTTTTTCTCATTACGCAATGTGTGCTGCAGGATTTTTTTTATGTGGTGCACACTGACCACACAGACCCATTCTCTCACATGTGGGCCTACCAGCTTTCTCCCACTTGATTTGAAGCCGCTAGAATTATTGAGTATATATACGTCAGAAACATTGGCTCGTAAGACGTATTTATACGTCGAAAACAGTCAAAGGGTTAATAAAAGGTTAAAATCTGGATCAACGTTTGTAAACATAAGAATGAGAGTGACTCTAACAACTAGGTTTTAGAATAAGTAATGTGCTGAACTTTATGATTAAGATACTTAAATAATTTATCTTACTAGCTAATGGATTGTTACACTAGTTTTTTGAAAAACATACAGAATTACAGTTTCCTCTTTATAAGGAACAGATCTGATGAATTAATATTGAACTGTTATAATTTTAGGGTTTGACAAAGGTGTAGATTATGAATAGATGTTTACTGAACACAAAAAAATGCAATAAGAGAAACAGAAGTTTATAATACTAGATTATGTGAGTAATTATAAAATACAAGGATTATAATTCTTATTATGGCACAAGTTTGACAATACATGTATAATATTACACTGGTTATCAGTTCTATAACTTTACTTTACAGCAGTAAGCAAGTACGTAATGGTATATTAAAATTAAAAAGGATGTAAAGAGAGCGAAATATAGAGGATATAGTGATCAATGTACAAAAGTAAACTGGACTGGTAGTAAATATGGTGTTTAACCCTTTCAGGGTCCAGAGGCCAAATTTTAAAGGGTGCACCAGTGTCCAAGAATTTTCAAAAAATAATATTTTGTTATTTTTCTTATGAAATGGCAGAGAATCTTTTTCTGAAGGAAATAAAACAAAAAGTACGAAATTTGATGGAAAATTGACGAAATTATGCTCTCATGAATTTTGATGTGTCAGTGATATTTACGCATCGGCGATTTTGCGGACTTTAACCCTTTCAGGGTCCGTCCCGTAGATCTACGGCTTTACAGTGAGTGTCCAAACCGTAGATCTACGCCATGAGCTCAGCTCACTCTGATAAACTGTGAGTGGTACATTTGGGCCTAGATATGAGAGAATACATCTATGTAGTAAGTGTGCACCACATAAAACAGATCCTGCAGCACACTGTGTATAATGAGAGAAAAAAACTGAAATCATGATTTTTCGATTAAAACAGCAATTTTGCAGTGTTTTTTCGTATGTTTTTTATAGTTGTATTTGCGATTTCTTGGTCTCATTTGATAGAATGGAAGACATATTACAGAAATAGAGATGATTTTGATTGGTTTTAGCACTGGAAATGGCTTGAAACTGAGCTCAAAGTAGCGGAAATGTTAAATTTTTGCCGATATTCAAAGAGTAAACAAACAACCTCACACGTCTAATACACGCCAGCTGGTGGGTCTAATATACATTCACAAATATGGTGATGATATTTATACAATTATTACAGTATTGCATAACAGTAAATCTTCTATTTTTTGGTGTGAATAAAAATTCATTATGTGAATAAAAAATCAAAATGGAATTTATTTGTAAAGCCTCAAAACATAACTAATGAACAGAGGAAATGTTAGTTTAGTGCCAGGAATGCCTACATTGTTTATTCTGGACCCTATTTTGAAATTGGAATATTTTGAACTTTGTGTTAAATTGGCCAAATTAACAATTTCCGATCACTTTATTTTGTAGTTGAAACAGTTGACTTGGCGATTTCTTGTGCTCAATCGATAGAATAGAAGTAATACTAGTGAAATAGCTAAGAATTTGGTTGATTGGAATAATGTAATTGGCCTAAAATGGGAGTCAAAGTCGGCAAAATCGCCGATTCATAAATATCGCTGACACATCAAAATTCGCGAGAGCATAATTTCGTCAATTTTTCATCAAATTTCGTACTTTTTGTTTTATTACCTTCACAAAAAGATTCTCTATGATTTCATAAGAAAAAATAACAAATTTTTTTTTTGAAAATTCTTGGACACTGGTGCGTGACTCCAGATTTGGGCCTTGGACCCTGAAGGGTTAACTCCCATTTTAGACCAATTACATTATTTCAGTCAACCAAATTCTTAGCTATTTCACTAGTATTATGTACTTCTATTCTATCGATTGAGCACAAGAATTCGCCAGTCAACTGTTTCAACTACAAAATAAAGTGATTGGAAATTGGTAATTTGGCCAATTTAATGCAAAGTTCAAAATACTCCAATTTCAAAATAGGGTCCAGAATAAACAATGAAGGCATTCCTGGCACTAAACTAACATTTCCTCTCTTCATTAGTTACGTTTTCAGGCTTTACTAATGAATTCCATTTTGATTTTTTATTCACATAGTGAATTTTTATTCAAACCAAAAAACAGAAGATTTACTGTTATACAATATTGTAATAATTGTATAAATAATATCAGCTCATTTGTGAACGTATACTAGACCCACTAGCAGGCGTGTATTAGACGTGTGAGGTCATTTGTTTACTCTTGAACATCGGCAAAAATTTAACATTTCCGCTACTTTGAGCTCAGTTTCAAGCCATTTCCAGTACTAAAACCAATCAAAATCATCTCTATTTCTGTAATATGTCTTCCATTCTATCAAATGAGACCAAGAAATCGCAAATACAACTATAAGAAACATACAAAAAAACACTGCAAAGTCGCTGTTTTAATCGAAAATTACGGTCTCAGTTTTTTCTCTCATTATGCACTGTGTGTTGCAGGATTTGCTTTATGTGGTGCACACATACCACATAGATGTATTCTCTCATATCAAGGCCAAAATTTACCGCTCACAGCTTATCAGAGTGAGGTGAGCTCGTGACGTAGATCTACGGTTTGGACCCTCAACGTAAAGCCATAGATCTACAGCACGGACCCTCAAGGGGTTAATAAAATTTTAGTAAATATACACATACATATACACACATGCAAATGCACCTGTGCACACACACACACACACACACACACACTCACACACACCAGGCACATCTCCTGAAGTGCACATCAACCAAATAACTGCTGCAGGATATGGGCGCCTAGCAAACCTCAGAACAGCATTCCGACATCTTAATAAGGAATCATTCAGGACCCTGTACACCGTGTACGTTAGGCCCATATTGGAGTATGCGGCACCAGTTTGGAACCCACACCTAGCCAAGCACGTGAAGAAACTAGAGAAAGTGCAAAGGCTTGCAACAAGACTAGTCCCAGAGCTAAGAGGTATGTCCTACGAGGAGAGGTTAAGGGAAATCAACCTGACGACACTGGAGGACAGGAGAGATAGGGGGGACATGATAACGACATACAAAACACTGAGAGGAATTGACAAGGTGGACAAAGACAGGATGTTCCAGAGATTGGACACAGTAACAAGGGGACACAGTTGGAAGCTGAAGACACAGATGAATCACAGGGATGTTAGGAAGTATTTCTTCAGCCACAGAGTAGTCAGTAAGTGGAATAGTTTGGGAAGCGATGTAGTGGAGGCAGGATCCATACATAGCTTTAAGCAGAGGTATGATAAAGCTCACGGCTCAGGGAGAGTGACCTAGTAGCGATCAGTGAAGAGGCGGGGCCAGGAGTTCGGACTCGACCCCCGCAACCTCAACTAGGTGAGTACAATTAGGTGAGTACACACACACACACACACACACACATGCACACACACACACACAACTAGGTGAGTACACACACATACACACACACACACAGTAGACACAGTATTATGAGTGCATTTTTGTATATTAAGTAAGATGAAATTCTTGAAGAGAAGAAGGGTGTGTTGTCTGGCACAGGAGTTGATAATCATCTGCACAACAGTTTTTTTTGTTTTTTTTTTGGGGGGTGGGGGTATTAATGGTTTAAGATGATTAGATGTAGTAGATCCCCAAGCACAAAAAAGGCAAGGTAAGGGTAGATTCAAGTGTGGTATAGTGTAAGTACTGCCAACTAGAGCAGATAGTACAGTATCTTGGAAAGGATGCCTACTGTTTTGGATACTTTCTGGTATATATATTGGATGTGGGCCTGAAATTTAAGGTGTCATCTGTGAATAGAACTGGTTTAATGAGATGAGATGCAGTGAGATAATTGATGTAAATGAGAAAGAGCAGAGGGCCAAGGGCACTGCCCTATGGCACTCCAATGGCTACAGGCTGAGTAGTCAAGGTTACACCATTTGTGGAGACATGTGTCAATTGCTAAGATAAGATTTTAGGTATTCAAGGGTATGCCCCTTGACCCCAAAATGTTCTAGTTTAAGGAGCAAGGTATTGTGGTCCACTGTATCGAATGCTTTCCACAGGTCTATGAAGATCCCCAGAGGATATTCATTTTTTTCAAGTGCTGCATATAGCAGTTCAAGCATTTGTATAATTGCATCTGTATAATTGCATTCATACTTTTTTTTTGCCTAAACCCAAACCAGCAGGGGTTAAGTATGTTGTGAGATATTAGGTAGGAGTAAACTCGCTTATGAAATATTTTTGGAAGATTTTAGATAGTAAGTGACTTTATGATTAGCAAGACTCTGGTACGATTAGTAGGAGCCAGATATAGAGTATTTGGGTAATTTCCAATCTTTTGCCTGTACAGTGGACACTCGCCTAACGCTATTAATCCGTTCCTGAGAGCTCAACGTTAGGCGAAATTATCGTTAGGCAAATTAATTTTCCCCATAAGAAATAATGGAAATAAAATTAATCCGTTCCTGACACCCCAAAGTATGAACAAAAAAAAATTTTTACCACATGAAATATTAATTTTAATACACACAAACTGAAGAAGACATGCACAGTTACATGACACTTACCTTTATTGAAGATCTGGTGATGATTGATGGGATGGGAGGAGGGGAGACTGTGGATGGTGTTAATGTTTAGAAGGGGAATCCCCTTCCATTAGGACTTGAGGTGGCAAGTCCTTTTCCGGGGTTACTTCCCTTCTTCTTTTAATGCCACTAGGACCAGCTTGAGAGTCACTGGACCTCTGTCGCACAATATATCTGTCCATAGAGGCCTGTACCTCCCGTTCCTTTATGACATTCCTAAAGTGTTTCACAACACTGTCAGTGTAATAGTCACCAGCACGGCTTGCAATAGCTGTGTGAGGGTGATTTTCATCAAAAAAGGTTTACACTTTAAGCCACATTGCACACATTTCCTTAATCTTTGAAGTAGGCAACTTCCTCAATTTCTCTATCCCCTCCTCCGAAGCAGTTTCCTCAGGTGTGGCCTCTTGCTGTTGAAGATGATCTATCAGCTCATCAGTGGTTAGCTCTTCATTGTCCTCCTCCACCAACTCTTCCACATCCTCCCCACTAACCTCCAACCCCAAGGACTTCCCCAATGCCACAATGGATTCCTCAACTGGCATAGGATTCCCAGGGTTAGCCTCAAACCCTCCAAAATCCCTTTTGTCTGCACATTCTGGCCACAGTTTCTTCCAAGCAGAGTTCAAGGTCCTCTTGGTCACTTCCTCCCAAGCCTTACCTATAATGTTTACACAATTGAGGATACTAAAGTGATCTCTCCAAAACTCTCTTAGAGTCAATTGAGTTTCTGAGGTCACTACAAAGCACCTTTCAAACATAGCTTTTGTGTACAGTTTCTTGAAGTTGGAAATGACCTGCTGGTCCATGGGCTGCAGGAGAGGAATGGTATTAGGAGGCAAAAACTTGACCTTAATGAAGCTCATTTCCGCAGAAAGTCGCTCTGCCACGTCTGAAGGATGACCAGGAGCATTGTCTAATACCAGGAGGCACTTAAGGTCTAATTTCTTTTCAATTAGGTAATTTTTCACAGTGGGGGAAAATGCATGGTGTAACCAGTCATAGAAAGTCCCTAGTGACCCATGCTTTACTGTTTGCCCTCCACAGCACACAAATTAGCTTGAGGACATTGTTTTTCCTGAACACTCTGGGAGTTTCAGAGTGATACACCAATAAAGGCTTCACTTTGCAATCACCACTAGCATTGGCACACATCAACAGAGTAAGCCTGTCTTTCACAGGCTTATGTCCTGGGAGTGCCTTTTCCTCCTGAGTAATGTAGGTCCTGCTTGGCATTTTCTTCCAAAACAGGCCTGTTTCGTCACAATTAAACACTTGTTCAGGTTTCAGTCCTTCACTGTCTATGTGCTCCTTGAATTCCTGCACATATTTTTCAGCCGCTTTGTGGTCCGAACTGGCAGCCTCACCACGCCTTATCACACTATGTATGCCACTACAATTCTTAAATCTCTCAAACCAACCTTTGCTGGCCTTAAATTCACTCACATCATCACTAGTTGCTGGCATTTTTCTAATTAAATCGTCATGCAACTTCCTAGCCATTTCACATATGATCGCTTGAGAGATGCTATCTCCTGCTATCTGTTTTTCGTTTATCCACACCAATAACAGTCTCTCAACATCTTCTATCACTTGCGATCTCTGTTTTGAAAACAAAGTTGCACCTTTGGCAAGAACAGCTTCCTTGATTGCCGTTTTCTTGGCCACAATAGTAGCGATGATTGATTGGGGTTTTGTGTACAACCTGGCCAGCTCAGAGACACGCACTCCACTTTCATACTTAGCAATGATCTTTTTCTTCATATCCATAGTAATTCTCACTCTTTTTGCTGTAGGGTTGGCACTACAAGCTTTCTAGGGGCCCATGGTGACTTATTTCGCAGGTGCAATCACTAAAAAGGCTGTGACAATATGAAATGTTCCGACTGTATGCTTGGAAGCGACCGAGGTGGCTGGCTTGTAAACACTGGCACCCATGGAACAAGTGAGGTGGGCTCAGGCCGCACGTGGACGCGTCTTGAACAAATCGCGTTGAGCGAGTTTTTTAGCGCTAGCCGAGGCAAAATTTTTGCGTTAAAATGTATCGCTAGGCAGAATTAACATTATGCGATAAGTTCGTTAGGCGAGGGCCCACTGTATTTGAGGTTGGGATTTTGCTTGCTAGTTTTGATCCTATAGTAGAGAATAAGACATAAGTTTGTTGGCAGTGTCTGCAGGCCAGATGTGTGGTTCATCTGGTTTAGCTAAATTTATATATCTGTTTCTGGACAGAATTTTAGAGCCAAGGATTTCAGAGAGGGTTTTCCAGGTCTTTTTCATATCCCTTTTTATTTCATTAAGTCTGCTTGCATGATACAGTTGTTTAGACTTCCGTGTTAGATTAGCAAGTACTGATGTGTATCATTTTGTTTGTTCTCTTGTTATTAAACCCAGTCTGGTGTTTTTTATCAATGGATTTCAGGATACTGTTTGTAAGCCATAGGATGTTTAGTCTCCCAGTTGTGATCTGCTTAGTTTTAACTGAACAATGCCTGTTATAGAGGTTTTGTTTCGTGAAGAAAAATTTTGACACATTCATCAGTATCGTGGTTGTCGGCTAACTCTTTGTGCCAGTCAATGTCACTTAATGCTGAAATAAAATTGTTTACTGAAAACTCGTTATGACATCAAAATGAGATCTCACTGTATCATGTTTTGCAGACGATACTAGGGTCTGCATGAGAGTGTCATCCATTGAGGACACAGCAAAGCTCCAAGAAGATATAAACCAAGTTTTCCAATGGGCAACAGAGAACAATATGATATTCAATGAAGACAAATTCCAACTACTCCATTATGGAAAACTGGAGGAAATAATAACTAGGACTGAGTATACTACAAACTTCAATCACACAATAGAGCAGAAAAGTAATGTGAAGGGCCTAGGAGTGGTAATGTCTGAAGACCTCACCTTCAAGGACCACCACAATGCCACTATCACATCTGCTAGGAAACTGATAGGATGGATAATGAGAACATTCAAGACAAGAGATGCTAGGCCAATGATGATCCTTTTTAAATCACTTATTCTCTCTAGGCTGGAATACTGCTATACATAAACATCCCCATTCAAGGCAGGTGAAATTGCAAAACTAGAGAATGTACAGAGAAATTTACTGCACGTATAAGTTCCATCAAACACCTTAACTACTGGGAGCGCCTGGAAGCACTTGACTTGTACTCACTAGAGCGCAGGCGAGAGAGAAATATCATAATCTACACCTGGAAGATTCTGAAGGGACTGGTCCCTAATATGCACACAGCAATCACTCCATACGAAAGCAAAAGACTTGGCAGGCGATGCAACATACCCCCAGTGAAAAGTAGGGGCGTCACTAGTACACTACGAGAAAACGCAATAAGTGTCCGGGGCCCAAGACTGTTCAACAGCCTCCCACCAGCAATAAGGGGCATTACGGGAAGACTCCTGGTTGTCTTCAAGAGGGAGCTGGACAGATACCTAAAGACAGTGCCGGATCAGCCGGGCTGTGGTTCGTACGTTGGACTGCGTGTTTCCAGCAGTAACAGCCTTGTTGATCAGGCCCTGATCCACCGGGAGGCCTATTCGTGGACCGAGCCGCGGGGGTGTTGATCCCCGGAATGCCCTCCAGGTAGACTCCTGGTAGGTAGTGTCTTGAGGCAATTTACATAAGCTGGTCATGAAGAAGGTGGGGTAGTGGTCTGTGGTGTTATCTGTGATTATCCCTGTTTTTAGTGGGGATCAAGTACTGGTCTAGATATGGTCAAGTAATAAGGAACTTGTCTGAGATTCTTGTTTGCTTAGTTATTGATGGTAGTAGCAAGAAGCTGTTCATGGTGTTTATGAAGTCGGCTCCTTGAGGGTCAGCTGCTTAGATAAGGTTTATGTTGAAGTCACCAGCAAGTATCAGGTGGTGTATATTCATCTCTGAGCCAGTTATAATGTTTTTTAGGATACAGCTGAATGTGCAAGAATTTGTGAGGTAGCCTGTAGATTGCTTCAACTGCAATAGGATTTTTTAGTTTTTTAGACGAGAACTTTGCAAATACAGTGGACCCCCGCATAACGATCACCTCCGAATGCGACCAATTATGTAAGTGTATTTATGTAAGTGCGTTTGTACGTGTATGTTTGGGGGTCTGAAATGGACTAATCTACTTCACAATATTCCTTATGGGAACAAATTCGGTCAGTACTGGCACCTGAACATACTTCTGGAGTGAAAAAATATCGTTAACCGGGGGTCCACTGTAAAGTGGACCCCCGCTTAACGATCACCTCCCAATGCGACCAATTATGTAAGCGTATTTATGTAAGTGTGTTTGTACCTGTATGTTTGGGGGTCTGAAATGGACTAATCTACTTCACAATATTCCTTATGGGAACAAATTCAGTCAGTACTGGCACCTGAACATACTTCTGGAATGAAAAAATATCGTTAACCGGGGGTCCACTGTACGTATGTATATATTTACCATTTTCGTCTCTGGTGCAAGTAGATTTAACACATTCAGATTCATCAGAGCAGTAGATAGCAGTGCCACCTCCTAACTGATCATGCCGACAGTTATGTATGGCTGTGTAACCAGGTAAAGCATAGATGTCTGTTTCAGATTTGGGCTCATTTTGTATTTCAGATATCACTTCTCTTTAAATATTACTTTAACCTCATTAATATTAATAAAAAAAATAGTGTGTTAGGGTTAAAAAAAAAAAAAGACTCGAGTGTGGGAAATCCAGCCATTTATTTTGAATAAAAGATTGCTTTTCAACTTAAGGGTTATGTATCTAGCCAAAATGGAAGGGCACCACAAAACACCGGTTAACCTTTAACCCTTTCAGTGGACATCAAGTAGAACTATATCATTAAAGTCAAGAGCCTGCACATAGTTTTACATGAGATCAAATCACTCAATGAGTGGTAAATTTGGGCCTAATAATAATAATAGTAATATTTTATTTTGACATGATACATGGTTGTACAAAGGGATATAATAGTTGAGTGTACATGCCAAATGCCCCTTGTATGCAGAGCATTTTGGGCACTTAAAATTAACTTAAGATTAATTAGGCTATAACATTAAATGGTCATTAGGTAAGTTACAGTGAGTATAGACCTGAGAATTAATAGGTAATGCTATATGGCTTTAATAGTCTAGTAGAGAAGTTTAGTAGTGAATAATTACAGTTCTGAATTATTTTATAAAAATTACAGTATTACAATAGAACAATTTAAACAATTTACAATATGAAGTACAATTGACTATTTAAAACAATGAAATTTGAATAGTACAATTTTGGAGCATTACAGTTTTACAATAGAACAATTTAAACAATTTACTATATGAAGTATTACAATTTAGTATTCAAAACAATGAAATTTGAACATCCAGTTTTTGAAGTAATGAGTACATGGCTGAGCAATCTTCAGAACAATATTCAGTACTAAAATTGTAACATCATTGGTACTTTTTGTGTTTTGAGTAAATGGTAGGTATTAAGTACAGCTTTTCTGGTTAATTTTGGGTGATGAGATTTCTAAGTAGGGCCTTAAATTGATTTGCAGGCAGGGATTCTTTAGTGTGTTCTGGTAATGAATTCCAGATCTTCGAGCCCTTCACATGAATAGCATTTTTGCACAGGGAGTGATGGACACGAGGGATATCGAAGAGTGATTTGTGTCTTGTATTATGGTTGTGTGTTCTGTTGTAGTTAGCAAGTAGGAGTTTGAGAGGAGGGTTTATATTTGAGTATAGTGTTCTGGGCATGTAGTATGCACAATAATAAGTGTGGATGTTTTGTATACGGAGTAAGTTAAGACTCTTGAAAGGCGGAGGAGTATGCTGTTTATTACAGGAGTTTGTAATCAATCGCACTGCAGTGTTTTGTTGGGTTATTAAAGGTTTAAGGTGATTGCTGTGGTTGAGCCCCATGCACAAATACCATAGGTGAAGTAAGGGTAGATGAGCGAGTGGTATAGTGCAAGAAGATCTGATTGGGGTACATAGTACCGTATCTTTGAGACGATGCCTACTGTTTTGGAGACTTTCTTGGATATTTGCTGAATGTGAGTTTGGAATTTGAGATTGCAGTCTAGGTGGTGACCAAGAAATTTGCCCTGTGTGTGTCTGGAAATGGGTGAACCACTTATCAGTATGTTTAACTGCACAGTGGACCCCCGGTTTACGATATTATTTCATTCCAGAAGTATGTTCAGGTGCCAGTACTGAACGAATTTGTTCCCATAAGGAATATTGTGAATTAGATTAGTCCATTTCAGACCCCCAAACATACACGCACAAACGCACTTACATAAAAACACTTACATAATTGGTCGCATTGGGAGGTGATCATAAAGCGGGGGTCCATTGTACATTTGTAGCTCGCGTTTCCAAACAGCATAAAACAGGTTTTATCTATAGAGAGTAAGTTCGTTGGTGGTCATCCCAGTAGATAATTTTAGTAGTCTGGCATTGACAGTGTCTGTTAGTATGGCTGGATTTGGGTGAGAGAAGACATAAATAGTGTCATCTGCAAATAAAATGGGTTTAAGGAGTTTAAATGAGTTTGGGAGGTTATTGATGTAGATGAGAAAGGGAAGTGGGCCAAGGACACTCCCCTGTGGGATTCGAACAAGAACTGGTTGTCTAGTGGAGTTAGCTCCATTTGTGTATACATACTGGGTTCTATTGCTAAGATAAGATTTTAGGTAATCAAGAGAAAATGGGTCTGCATGGTGAATGTATAAAATATAAACAAAAATCCTGCACCACACACATTGCATAATGAAAAAATAAAAATTCTGACCATGTGTTTGGTTTACAATAGAGACTGAGGTGTTATCTATTTTTTTTTTTTTTTGGGAGGGGGGGGGGGGTTATTATTTATTTCTTAGCATCAACTGATAAAAACTTCGAGAAACTCGTGCACAGGAGACTATATTCATTTATAACATCATAAAACATACTCAACCCCTGCCAATTTGGATTCAGGAAAAATAAAAGCACTAATGATGCAATTATAAAAATGCTAGACCTGCTTTACACAGCATTGGAAAATAAGGAACATCCGCTAGGAATTTTTATTGACCTAAGAAAAGCGTTTGACACAGTAGACCACGGCATCCTACTCCACAAACTTGACCATTATGGTATAAGAGGCCATGCACTTGCATATTTTAAGTCTTACCTTTCTAATAGGTATCAGTATGTCACCATTAAAGACACAGCCTCATCAATACGGCCACTTGATACTGGAGTTCTGCAGGGAAGTGTCCTTGGACCCCTGCTCTTCCTCATTTACATCAATGATCTTCCAAACATATCCCAACACCTGAAACCCATTCTCTTTGCTGACAACACGACTTATGTCATCTCTCACCCTAATCTTGCCACCCTCAACACCATTGTTAACCCTTTGAGGGTTGACAGGCCCTCTCCGAAACTCGTTCTCAGGGTCGGCCAAATTTAAAAAAAAAAAAAAATTATTTTCTCTTATGAAAAGATAGAGAATCTTTTCCCGATCATAAAGACACCAAAAGTTTGAAATTTGATAGAAAACTTACGGAATTATGCTCTCGCAAAGTTAGCGGTCTCGGCGATGTTTACGCATCGGCGATTTTGCCCACTTTGAGCCCCATTTTCGGCCAATTTCACTGTACTAGTCGACAAAAAACATGAATATTTCGCTAGAACTCCATTTTTTCTATCGAATGGGTGCAAGAAACCACTCATTTATGAAATTCAACTATCCAGTACAGTGGTCAGAATTTAGCAATTTTGCCAATTTCACACAAATTTCAAAAGATGCCAATTTCCGAATAGGGTCCAGAATAAACAAGAAAGACATTCCTAGCACTAAAATGACATTTCCTCTAGTCATTAGTAACGTCTCAAGGCCCCTCTTATATTCTTTTGCTTTCCACTTTGAATTTTTATTTTCACAAAAAATATAAGATTTACTGTTATGCAGACTACTGCATTAGTGTAAAAAATGGTATAAATATTATTGGTGCACTTGTGAAAGAATATTAGACTCACCAGTTGACGTGTATTGCACGCTTGGCACGATTTGTGTACTTTTGAAGTTTGGTAAAAATCGAACATTTCTGCTACTTTGAGCTCAATTTCAAGGCACTTTTCATTGTAAAACCAGTCAAAATCATCTCAATTTCTGTAATATGTCTTCCATTCTATAAAATGAGACCAAGAAAACTAGAATACAACAATAAATACCATACGAAAATACACTGCAAAGTCGCTGATTTATTCAAAAAAAATGGTCAAAGTTTTTTTTTTCTCATTATGCACTGTGTGCTGCAGGATTTTTTTTAGACTGTGCACACTGACCACATAGACCCATTCTTTCATATGAAGGCCTACCAGCTTTCTCCCACTAGATTTGAGGCCGCTAGAATTTATGAGTACTAGTACGTCAAAAACCCCTACGCATAAGACGTACTAGTACGACGAAAACCATCAAAGGGTTAATGAGGAGCTGCTCAAAATATCGACTTGGATGACAGCCAATAAACTTACACTTAACACTGGCAAAACCTACTATATTATGTTTGGTAGCAGAGCAGGTGTTGCGCAACTTAATATTAAGATCGACAACACTCTAATTGGCAGACATAATGAGGGCAAATTCCTTGGCCTATACCTCGACAAAAACCTAAATTTCAGCACCCATATCCAACACATAACAAAAAAAGTATCCAAAACGGTGGGGATCCTCTCCAAGATACGATACTACATGCCGTAAACTGCCCTTCTCACACTATACCATTCACTTATATATCCATACCTCACCTATGCTATCTGTGCTTGGGGATCAACTGCAGCAACACACCTAAAGCCAATAATAACCCAACAAAAAGCCGCAGTAAGAATAATCACTAAATCCCATCCCTGGCAACACACCCCCCCACTCTTCATAGATCTAAACTTACTCCCTGTTCAGAACATCCACACTTACTACTGTGCAGTCTGTATCTACAGGACCTTAAATTCCAATATTAACCTTGACCTAAAATGCTTTCTTGATAGTTGTGACAGGATCCACAGGCATAACACCAGACACAAACATCTCTATGACATTCCCCGTGTTCGACTAAACCTTTACAAAAATTCAATGTATTTTAAAGGCCCTAAAATCTGGAACACCCTTCCTGAAAACTCTAGAACTGCAGACACATTCATCACTTTCAAAACTACAGTTAGAAAACATCTTATCTCCCTGATCCACCCCGACAACTAACTACATGATAACCACCTGGTGGTTCACAATTACACTCACTCACCCACTGACTATAAACCCAGAAATACTAATCTTAATCTTAAAATAATAAATCCTAACTAGTCATAAGTTTGCCTATGATACTCCAATATAGACACTTTGTATTGTGCCAAAACAAAAGCATTCACATTGCTAAACTCACAAATTATGATGTAGTCACTTAGCCTTAATACCATAATCTGTAAGGATTTAATGTTAAGAATTAATCTAAGTCTGCTCGAAATGCCTAGCCAGGCTAGGTGTCCTAGTGGCCCCCTGTGTAATTAGTATTTTATAACATGTAAACTACACAATACCCAAAACCTGTAATCCCTACATTGTAACCCTTATAGAGAATAAACTTGAATTGAATTGAATTGAATTGAATAATGGCATACTACTGAAATATTGATGTTGGTTGGCTTAAGGACCAGAAGTAGCTTGAAATATAGCTCCAAGTAGCAGAAATATTTGATTTTTTGCTGATTTTCCTGAGGACGGGTAAGGCCCCTCTACATACCCTGGTCTGTTTTATGAGTTTTTAATAGGTCTGATTAAATTAATGGGACACCATAAACTATGGCAAATTATTCCTGGTTATACAGTGGAACCTTGGCTTACGAGTGCCCCACCATACGAGTTTTTCAGGATACAAGCAGTCGCTCGATCGATTTTTTTGTTTCTGGATATGAGCAAAAATTCAGGATGCGAGCTTCCCCCTCAAACAACTTTTTTTTAGACCTCAGATCTTACAAAAATAAAAGTGAATATATAATTGTAGTTCATTATCGTAATGTATTATGCTGTTTTTACTACTTAACCCGTAAATGGTCCAAACGTATATATACGTTTTTTCAACATTTGAAAGTATGTAAAAAAAAGTAGATCTTCTTTTTGTTTTTTTACATTTGAAAATGTGTAAAAACACTTTGATCTACTTTTTTTTTTGTTATATTTGAAAATATGTAAAAAAAAACGTAGATCTACTTTTGTAGCACTACACATGTGAACGTAGATCTGCTTGGACCGTTTACGGGTTAAGACTATGACTGCTACAGAAATAATAGTATTTCTTACCTTAAATTGTGGGTGCTGGTGTTTGTGGATGATTGTGAAGAGAGTGGAGAGTTATGTTGTGGTCCTACTGGGCTGAGGTGGATGGTAGAGGTTCTGGTACTGAAGTTGATGGCTGTACTGGAGTGTGCATAAATTCTGTAATGGATTTCTGTTCTGTTTTACACTGCAGTACATTATACAACTGACAGTAAGGCATCAGCTGCTCTAGACACTGTTTCAGGGTCCTCTTCAGTGAAAAAGTCTAACTTTAAGTCATTCAGTAAGTCAGTCAAGTTATTCAGTCAGTCAGTCAAGCTATTCAGTCAAGTCAGTCAGTCAAGTCAGTCAAATCAGTAAGTCAAGTCAGTCAGTCAGTCAGTCAGTTAAGTCAGTCAGTCAAGTCAGTAAGTCCTTCAGTCAGGTCAGTAAGTCATTCAGTCAGGTCAGTAAGTCATTCAGTCAAGTCAGTAAGTCAGTCAGTCAAGTCAGTAAGTCATTCAGTAAATCAGATGCTGTGCCCAACATCTCTTCTCCATCATCAACCTCTGCCAGCATCTCCACCATCAACCACCAACATTTCTTCTCCAAGGTCAATGCTGTAGTATGTACATACATAATTTCTTTACATTGTTTTCCTTATGAAACTACGTAGTGATCTAATGTAGTTTGCTTCACAAACATTCCACTTTTCTGTTATAATAAGAACATGGGAAGGTATGTAGTCAGGAGCAGGAATGGCCACTGTGGTGGCCCTATGGACCCCAACAACAACAATGGCCGCTGTCCCGCTGCCACCACCACTAGCCATATACGTAATGACGTAGTATTTTATTCATGCTAGCGTATATATCATGTTTCTATGTTATTAATATTGTTTATTATGTCATATTAGGTGAATTGTGATATATAAATAAGCCGTAGTTGATATTAGCAAAATATTGAAGTAGTATTTTGTCATGCCTGGAATTCCTCTGAAACGGATTAATGCTATTTCAATTAATTTAAATGAGGAAAACTGACTCAACATACGAGCAAATCGGGATACGAGCCAGGTCACAGAACGGATGAAACTCATAAGCTGAGGTTCCACTGTATATTATTACCCACGCAATAAAGTAAATCTTCTAATTTTACGTGATTATGAATTCAAAACAGAAGGCAAGCATAATGGAGGAGGAGCCCCGAGACATTATAAATGAACATAGGGAATGTTTTAGTGATGGGAATGTCTACACTGTTTATTTTTGCACTCTGTTTTTAAACTGGTATTTTTTTAAACGTGTAAAATTGGCCAAATTATCGACTTCTGTACACCTTACAGGGTAGTTGTAATAACTGAGCTGGCAGTTTTCCTGTGCTTGATTGATAAGACTGGAAGGCATAATAGGAAAATAGCTCAGAATCTGTCACAAGTTTCAATCTTTTATGTGTGGGTTATTTCTGTAAGGTCATACAGTGATGATGTATTACAGTAATTAGCAGAATGAACTGAACAAAAAGGAAGTGGAGGCAAATGCACCTATACATAGAGTCTCAAGAAGGTAAGATGAAGGTCGTGGAGGCCAAGAATCAGAAGAGGTTAATAAGAGCTCAAACAGCCCCTGCAGAAAATAATTGAGCAATACTGTACTGTATACTTTACCAATAGTTTAAAAAACAATTGATTAAATTGCTTGTTTACCTTTTAAGCAACCAAGAACATCTTCTAAGCCTCCTATATGGTCATGATGCCAATGGGTGATAATGATTTTGTCAATAGTTGTTTCTTGTTGTTTCAACACCGACATTAGTGATGAAATGTAGGATGCATTTTCTTTCTCGCCTGCATCCAACAAAACACGTCTGCAAATAAAGACTGCATACAATAAATTTTATATACACCAATATCTTGCACAGTATGGTTTTGAACAGTATGGGTTTTGATATAATACAGTTTATAAATTTAATAATATAAATTTTATTTACCGCATTGTATGGCGAACAAGACTACTATTTCTCTCTGTTCTTCTTACATCATTGCTTATGGTTTTATATTAGTAAGTTAACAGTGTTACTAAGAATAGTTGAGTCTGAATGGAAGAAGACATTAGTAGTGTCATCTGAGAACAGAACTGGTTTAAGGAGACGAGGTGCTTAGGGGAGACCAATGATGTAAGTAAGAATGATCAGAGGGCCAAGGACACTGCCTTGGGGCACTCCTATGGCTACAGACTGAGTAGACGTAGGAAAGTTGAAGATTCTACTGGTTTGTTAAACAGAGCTGCGATAGTGGGCGACAGCACATGAGCTGCTTTTTTGTACATGAGTGGTGGCAAATTATTTAGGTTTCCTGTCATGTTTTTCAGTGACTTTATGAAGAGTGAGACTTCAGTAAGATTAGTTGGAGCTAGATATAGAGTACTTGGGTAATTTCCTGAGTAGCTGAGGTTAGAATTTTGCTAGCTAGTTTAGATCCTATAATAGAGAAGATTAAATTTCTTGGCAGTGCTTGCAGGCTGGATGCATGGTTCATCTTGTTTACTTCAGTTTATAATTGTTCCTGGACAGTTTTCAAGAGCCCAGAATTTCAGATAAAGTTTTCCAGGTCTTTTTCAAATCCACTTGTATTTTGTTAATTTTTTCTTTTATTATTAACACATTGGCCGTTTCCCACTGAGGTAAGGTGACCCAAAAAAGAAGAAACACTTTCATCATCAGAATTCACTCTTTCACTGTCTTGCCAGAGGCATGCCTACACTACCCGAGGCATACCTGGAGGGTGTTCCGGAAGTCTACGCTGCTGCAGCTCGGTCCATGACCAGGCCTTGTGATGGATCAATGTCTAATCAACCAGGCTGTTACTGCTGGCCACATGCAAACCAACGTATGAAACACCACCTGGTTGGTCAGATACTGACTTTAGGTGCCCATCCAGCTCCCTCTTGAAGACAGCCAGGGGTCTATTGGTAATCCCCCTTATGTATACTGGGAGGCAGATGAATAGTCTTGGTCCCCTGACTCTTACTGTGTTGTCTCTTAGCATACTCATGGTGCCCCTGCTTTTCACTGGGGGGATGTTGCATTGTCTGCCAAGTTTTTTGCTTTCATAGGGAGTGATTTGTGTGTGCAGATTTGGGACTAGTCCCTCATAAGATTTTCCAAGGGTATATTATGATGTATCTTTCTCGTCTGCATTCCAAGGAATGCAGGTCAAGGGACTTCATCATTCCCAGTAATTTAGGAGCTTTATTGTACGTGCTTTATTGTATGTGCAGTGAAAGTCCTCTGTATATTCTCCAGGTCTGCAATTTCACCTGCCTTGAAAGGAGCCGTTAGTGTAGTGAGAATAAGCGAATGGAAGAGAATCATCATTGGCTTGGCATCCCTAGTTTTGAGGGTTCTCATTATCCATCTTGTCATTTTCCTACCAGATTTGATAAGAAATAATGTTGTGATCTTCAAAAGTGAGATTCTCTGACATTATCACTCCCAGATCCTTCATATTAGTTTTTTGCTCTGTGTGATTAAAATTTGTTTTATACACTAATCTAGATTTTATTTCCTTGAGCTTTCCACAGCAGAGTAATTGAAATTTGTCTTCATTGAACTTCATATTGTTTTCTGATGTCCATTTAACCCTTTCAAGGTCCGTCTCGTAGAACTACGGCTTTACGTTCAGTGTCTAAACCGTAGATCTATGTCATGAGCTCAGCTCACTCTGATAAACTGTGAGTGGTAAATTTGGGCCTAGATATGAGAGAATACATCTATGTGGTATGTGTGCACCACATAAAACAAATCCTGCAGCACACTGTGTATAATGAGAGGAAAAAAACTGAGACCGTGATTTTCGATTAAAACAGCGACTTTGCAGTGTTTTTCGTATGTTTTTTATAGTTGTATTTGTGATTTCTTGGTCTCATTTGATAGAATGGAAGACATATTACAGAAATAGAGATAATTTTGATTGGTTTTAGCACTGGAAATGGTTTGAAACTGAGCTCAAAGTGGCGGAAATGTCAAATTTTTGCCAATGTTCAAGAATAAACAAACGACCTCACTCGTCTAATACACGCCAGCTGGTGGGTCTAATATACATTCATAAATGTGGTGATGATATTTATACAATTATTACAATATTGCATAACAGTAAATCTTCTATTTTTTGGTGTGAATAAAAATTCATTATGTGAATAAAAAATCAAAATGGAATTTATTTGTAAAGCCTCAAAACGTAACTAATGAACAGAGGAAATGTTAGTTTAGTGCCAGGAATACCTACATTGTTTATTCTGGATCCTATTTTGAAATTGGAATATTTTGAACTTTGTGTTAAATTGGCCAAATTACCAATTTCCGGTCACTTTATTTTGTAATTGAAACAGTTGACTTGGCGATTTCTTGTGCTCAATCGATAGAATAGAAGTAATCCTAGTGAAATAGCTAAGAATTTGGTCGACTGGAATAATGTAATTGGCCTAAAATGGGAGTCAAAGTCGGCAAAATCGCCGATTCGTAAATATCGCTGACACATCAAAATTCACGAGAGCATAATTTCGTCAATTTCCCATCAAATTTCGTACTTTTTGTTTTATTACATTCACAAAAAGATTCTCTACCATTTCAGATTTTGGCCTTGGACCCTGAAAGGGTTAAAGGCTTGGCTAATGTCCACTTGGAGATTTGCAGTGTCTTCAATGGATGATACTGTAATGCAAATTCTGGTATCATCAGCAAAGGAGACATGGTGCTGTGACTTATATATCTGTCTATGTCAGATATGAGGATGAGAAAAAAGATGGGAGCAAGTGCTGTACCGTATAGAACAGAGCTTGTCACTGTAGCTAACTCTGACTTTACTCTGTTTACCATTACTTTGTGTTCTACTTCTTAGGAAGTTATAGATCGACCTACTGCAACCTATCAACACCCCTCCTTCAGAGCACAGGCACTGTACTTCCATCCTCCAGGACTTGAATTCGCCAAAACGGTTTCCCTGAATCCCTTCATGTTGCTTTGCTCACACTCCAACAGCACGTCAGGTCATAAAAACCATTCATTTCCACTTGCTCCTAACATGCTCATGCATGCTTGCTGGAAGTCCAAGCCTCTCGCACACAAAACCTCCTTTACCCCTTCCCTCTTACCTTTCCTAGGATGACCCCTACCCCGCTTTCCTTCCCCTACAGATTTACACGCTTTCCATGTCATTCTACTTTGATTCATTCTCTCTAAATGACCAAACCACCTCAATAACCCCTCTTCAGCCCTCTGGATAATAATTTTGGTAATCCCTCACCTCCTCCTAAAGGCACTGCCAGGACACAAGCCTATGAAGGATAGGCAAACTCTTTAGTTCTGTGATAACGCTAGTGGGGATTTCAAAGTGAAGCCTTTACTGGTATATCACTCAAAAAATTCCAGAGTGTTCAAGAAAAACAATGTTATTGTGCCTATTGTGGAATGTATTGTGTCTTTGGGGAAGTCCATGATGTTGGATGTGAGTGGCCAGGATGTGGAAGAGTTGGAGGAGGACCACAGGGAAGAGCTAACCACTGAAGAGCTGCAACACCTTCAACAGGAACAGCAACAGACTGTAGCTGAGGATATTGCTTCAGAGGAGGAGGAAGGGAGGGGGGAGAATGTGCTTTCTTCAGTGATTAAGGACATTTGTGCAAAGTGGAGTGAGGGGCAAAGTTTTACGGAGAATTATCACCCTGACAAAACTGTTGCAAGCCGTGTCAGCAACATGTTCAATGACAACATCTTGTCCCATTTTAGGCAAATTTTACAGACACCAGAAACAGGCCTCTCTGGACAGATTTTTTGTGCAACAGGGGTGCAGTGATTCTCACGCTGGTTCTAGTGTCATTAAAAAATAAAGAAGGGAAGTAACCCCAGAGAGGGACTTGATATGGAGGAAGAGTCCCCTTCCAAACAATAAGCTCTCCTCCCTCTCCCCTTCTCGCCTTCTTCCATATGCCAACAAGAGTCTTCAACAAAGGTATGTAATGTTCATTTATTATTAATATTACTGCTTTATATTTCTTTCTCATTGTTTTCTGTATGTAAAACTATAGGTATTCTTTAAAAAAAAAAATTTTCGTTAATATTTTTGGGTATCTGGAACAGATTAATTGGATTTACATTATTTCTTATGGGAAATATTACTTCGTTTTTGGCCATTTCGGATTTAGGCCAACCTTCTGGAACAGATTACGGCTGATACCCGGGGGTCTACTGCATTTATTTTTTCTATCTATCTTTAAGGAAAAAAGTCACTACAAACACAGAGTGTAGGTTTCAAATGCTGCTTATATCACAGTAAAAATTTCATTGAAATTGGAAAAAAAAAATACTTAAAATGTTCGCCACTCCCTTAAGTTTGCCCGAAATGCTCTGTATACCAAGGGGCTTTCTGCATGCATACCAAAATGTCACCCTTATCTGTACAAACATTGTATCATGCTGAAATAAACAATCTGAATTGATCTACAGTGCCCGATAAGTCATGGCCGTTTATTTTCAGCTTAGTTATTTGTGGATAAATATAGTTGAATGTTGCAACAAGGAGAAGGCTGAGTCAGTGAAGATGTCATGTCTGAGGGCAATGTGTAGTGTGAATATAATGCAGAGAATTCATAGTTTGGAAATTAAGAGGTAGTGAGGGATTACCAAAACTATTATCCAGAGGGCTGAGGAGAAGCTGTTGAGGTGATTTTGACATGTAGAGAGGAGAGAAGGAAATAGAATGACTTCGAGAGTGTATAAATCTGTAGTGGAGGGAAGGCGAGGTAGAGGTCAGCCTAGGAAAGGTTGGAGGGAGGGGATAAAGGAGGGTTTGTGTGCGAGGGGCTGGGACTTCCAGCAAGCACGTGTGAGCGTGTTAAAGAGGAGTGAATGGAGACAAATATTTTTTAGGACTTGATGTGCTGTTGGAGTGTGAGCAGGGTAATATTTATGAAGGGATTCAGGGAAACTGGCAGGCTGGACTTGAGTCCTGGAGATGGAAAGTACAGTGCCTGCACTCTGAAGGAGGGGTATTAATGTTACATTTTATAACTGTAGTGTAAGCACACCTCTGGCAAGACAATGATGAAGTGAATGATGATGAAAGTTTTTCTTTTTTGGGCCACCCTACCTTGGTAGGAAATGGCCAATGTGTTAAAAAAAATATATAGGATTTTAGTAGTTTATGTAACCTAACCCATAAACTCGTAATTGACACTGATGTATCAATAACCTTTATACTCTGCATAACCTGGGACTTATTATAAAGTGTGTCAATAATGTTACCTAGAAAGTTTATTTAGGTATGTATAGGTACACATAAATACAGTTACATAAATTATCATCCCAGAACAAATTGTAAATAATGTTTTGTAGAAATAGTTTATCATTTTACATTCAGCAAACTGCTACATGACTGCTGATTCAACATCTTTTTAATCACAAGGAAGTGCTAAACTTATCAAATCAAAGTTTATTCTCTATAAGGATTACAATGCAGGGTTTACAGATTTTGGTTACTGTGTGGTTTACATGTAGTAAAATAATAATTACAGAGGGGGCAACTAGAACACCTAGCATGGCTAGGCATTTCGGGCAAACTTAGATTAACTCTTAACCCTAAATTATAACAAATTGTGGAGTATGTTGACTAAATACTAAGTGACTAAATACTAAGTGACAAATACTAGTTTGTGAGTTTAGCAATGTGAATGCTTTTGTTTTGGCAACAATACATAGTTTCTATATTGGAGTATCACAGACAAACTTATGACTAGTTTGGAATCATTATTTTAAGATTAGGATATGTATTTCTGTGCCTATAGTCAAATGGGTGAGTGAGTGAGTGTAAATGTGGACCACCAGGTGGTTTTTATGTAGTTAGTTGACGGGGTGTATCAGGAAGATAAGATGTTTTCTAACAGTAGTTTTGAAAGTGATGAATGTGTCTGCTGCTCTAGAGTTTTCAGGTAGAGTGTTCTAGATTTTAGGGCCTTTGACATACATTGAGTTTTTGTAAAGGTTTAGTCCGATACGGGGAATGTGTAGAGATGTTTGTGTCTGGTGTCATGCCTGTGGGTCCTGTCACAACTATCAAGAAAGCATTTTAGGTCAAGGTTAATATTGAAATTTAAGGTCCTGTATATGTAGACTGCACAGTAGTAAGTGTGGATGTTCTGAACAGGCAGTAAGTTTAGATCTATGAAGAGTGGGGGGTGTATTGCCAGGGATGGGAATTAGTGATTATTCTTATTGCAGCTTTTTGTTGAGTTATTATTGGCTTTAGGCGTATTGCTGTAGTTGATCCCCAAGCACAAATAGCATAGGTGAGGTATGGATAAATGAGTGAATGGTATAGTGTGAGAAGGGCATTTTGCGGCACGTAGTATCATATCTTGGAGAGAATCCCAACTGTTTTGGATACTTTTTTTGATATGTGTTGGATATGGGTGCTGAAATTCAGGTTGTTGTCGAGGTATAGGCCAAGAAATTAGCCCTCATTATGTCTCGCAATTAGAGTGCTGTCGATCTTAATGTTAAGTTGCGCAGCACCTGCTCTGCTACCAAACATAAGTGTTAAGTGTAAGTTTATTGGCTGTCATCCAGGTTGATATTTTGAGCAGCTCCTCATTAACAATGGTGTTGAGGGTGGCAAGATTAGGGTGAGAGATGACGTAAGTCCTGTCGTCAGCAAAGAGAATGGGTTTCAGGTGTTGGGATATGTCTGGAAGATCACTGATGTAAATGAGGAAGAGCAGGGGTCCAAGGACACTTCCCTGCAGAACTCCAGTATCAAGTGGCCGTGTTGATGATGCTGTGTCTTTAATGGTGACATACCGATACCTATTAGTAAGGTAGGATTTGAAATAAGCAAGCGCATGGCCTCTTATACCATAATGGTCAAGTTTGTGGAGTAGGATGCCATGGTCTACCGTGTCAAATGCTTTTCTTAGGTCAATAAAAATTCCTAGCGGATATTCCTTATTTTCCAATGCTGAGTAAAGCAGATCTAGCATTTTTACAATTGCATCATTAGTGCTTTTATTTTTCCTGAATCCAAATTGGCAGGGGTTAAGTATGTTTTGTGCCGTTATAAATGAATACAGTCTCCTGTGCTCGAGTTTCTCGAAGATTTTAGATAGCAATGGTAAGTTTGATATTGGCCTATAGCTGTTTACATCTGTAGGGTCACTACCTTTATGTATTGGTGTAACTCTTGCTGTCTTGAGTAGTTTCGGGAAGGTGCTAGTTTCTAGTGACTTGTTAAAAAGTAATGAAATAGCATGCGAAAGGACATGGGCCACTCGCTTGTACAATAATGGTGGGACATGAGACAGGTTACCTGAGTTATTTTTAAGTGATTTTATAATCTCAGTGACTTCAGTGGGTTCAGTTGGAGCAAGATAGAAGGAATTTGGGAAATTCCCATCTAGATAGTCCCCAGCATGGGCGTTGGTACGTGGGATTTTACTGGCAAGATTAGATCCTATGGTTGAGAAGAAGTCGTTTATCTTATTAGCTGTTTCAGTGGGATGCAGTGGTGTTTCATTAGGTTTAGTTACCTGGAGTTTACCTGGAGAGAGTTCCGGGGGTCAACGCCCCCGCGGCCCGGTCTGAGACCAGGCCTCCTGGTGGATCAGAGCCTGATCAACCAGGCTGTTGCTGCTGGCTGCACGCAAACCAACATACGAGCCACAGCCCGGCTGATCCGGAACTGACTTTAGGTGCTTGTCCAGTGCCAGCTTGAAGACTGCCAGGGGTCTGTTGGTAATCCCCCTTATGTGTGCTGGGAGGCAGTTGAACAGTCTCGGGCCCCTGACACTTATTGTATGGTCTCTTAACGTGCTAGTGACACCCCTGCTTTTCATTGGGGGGATGGTGCATCGTCTGCCAAGTCTTTTGCTTTCGTAGTGGGTGATTTTCGTGTGCAAGTTCGGTACTAGTCCCTCTAGGATTTTCCAGGTGTATATAATCATGTATCTCTCCCTCCTGCGTTCCAAGGAATACAGGTTTAGGAACCTCAAGCGCTCCCAATAATTGAGGTGTTTTATCTCCGTTATGCGCGCCGTGAAAGTTCTCTGTACATTTTCTAGGTCGGCAATTTCACCTGCCTTGAAAGGTGCTGTTAGTGTGCAGCAATATTCCAGCCTAGATAGAACAAGTGACCTGAAGAGTGTCATCATGGGCTTGGCCTCCCTAGTTTTGAAGGTTCTCATTATCCATCCTGTCATTTTTCTAGCAGATGCGATTGATACAATGTTATGGTCCTTGAAGGTGAGATCCTCCGACATGATCACTCCCAGGTCTTTGACATTGGTGTTTCGCTCTATTTTGTGGCCAGAATTTGTTTTGTACTCTGATGAAGATTTAATTTCCTCATGTTTACCATATCTGAGTAATTGAAATTTCTCATCGTTGAACTTCATATTGTTTTCTGCAGCCCACTGAAAGATTTGGTTGATGTCTGCCTGGAGCTTTGCAGTGTCTGCAATGGAAGACACTGTCATGCAGATTCGGGTGTCATCTGCAAAGGAAGACACGGTGCTGTGGCTGACATCCTTGTCTATGTCGGATATAAGGATGAGGAACAAGATGGGAGCGAGTACTGTGCCTTGTGGAACAGAGCTTTTCACCGTAGCTGCCTCGGACTTTACTCTGTTGACGACTACTCTCTGTGTTCTGTTAGTGAGGAAATTATAGATCCATCGACCGACTTTTCCTGTTATTCCTTTAGCACGCATTTTGTGCGCTATTACGCCATGGTCACACTTGTCGAAGGCTTTTGCAAAGTCTGTATATATTACATCTGCATTCTTTTTGTCTTCTAGTGCATTTAGGACCTTGTCGTAGTGGTCCAATAGTTGAGACAGACAGGAGCGACCTGTTCTAAACCCATGTTGCCCTGGGTTGTGTAACTGATGGGTTTCTAGATGCGTGGTGATCTTGCTTCTTAGGACCCTTTCAAAGATTTTTATGATATGGGATGTTAGTGCTATTGGTCTGTAGTTCTTTGCTGTTGCTTTACTGCCCCCTTTGTGGAGTGGGGCAATATTCTTGGTTTTTTCAGTTTGTGGGTGCCCAGAATCTGAGAGAGTGTTTTCCAGGTCTTTTTTGTCTCCTCTTGTGTCAGTGAATCTGCTGGAGTAGTACAGCTGTTTGGCTTTCTTTGTTACTTTGGTGAGAACTGATGAATAGTGTTTAAGAATACAGTGGACCCCCGCATAACGATTACCTCCGAATGCGACCAATTATGTAAGTGTATTTATGTAAGTGCGTTTGTACGTGTATGTTTGGGGGTCTGAAATGGACTAATCTACTTCACAATATTCCTTATGGGAACAAATTCGGTCAGTACTGGCACCTGAACATACTTCTGGAGTGAAAAAATATCGTTAACTGGGGGTCCACTGTACATCTTTATGTACTAAGCCCTGTTTATATTGCTTTTCATATTGGTGTTTCTTGTCAATGGATTTTAGAATGCTGCTGGTTAGCAATGGGCAACCGAGCCGTTTATTCGTGATCTGTTTCATTTTTATAGGACAATGCTTGTTGTATAGTCTAAGTAATTTGTTAAGAAAAATGTCTGTCCAATCATCAATACCATTGGCCTTGGAGAATTCTGTAGGCCAGTCAACAGTCTCTAAGTCTGCTGTGAACTTCCTTATTGAGGCCTCATCATGGAGTCTAAATGAAACTTTGTTGTATTCCAGTGGTGGTTTACTAATGTTTGTTAAGAGGAAGGTAGGGTAGTGGTCTGTAGTGCTGTCTGTGATTATCCCTGATTTAACCCTTAAATGGTCCAAACGCATATAGTATACGTTTTTTCAACATCTGAAAGTATGTAAAAAATGTAGATCTTCTTTTTTGTTTTACATTTGAAAACGTGTAAAAAAACTTTTATGTACATTTTTTTTATTATATTTGAAAATATGTAAAAAAAAGTAGATCTACTTTTGTAGCACTACGAATTTGAACGTCGATCTGTTTGGACCGTTTAAGGGTTAAGGGGGGCTAGTATATTGGTCCATATGTGGTCTATTATGGTTGCACTTGTCTCTGTGTGCCTGGTTGGTTTAGTTATTGTTGGTATGAGAAATGTGTTGTTCATATTGTTGATGAAATCAGTTACAGGCTGATCATCTAGTAGGCCAAGGTTGATATTGAAGTCTCCAGCTAAGAGAAGGTGGTGCCTGTTCATTTGTCTGTTTGTTATTAGTGCCTTTATGGTAGTAATATGGCACTTGGGGAATGGGAGGCAATCAGGTTTAATCAAAGGAAAGTTAATTACACTTCCCTGGATTAAAAGCCCTTCACCAGCTCCAAGGAACCTCCCTTGAGTGGTACCCCAAATGGCACTTCTTGCTCTTTTCCACTGTCTCATCTACCCTTACCTCACCTATGGTATTTGTGCTTGGGGTTCAACCACAGCTAATCACCTTAAACCTTTAATAATCCAACAAAAAGCTGCTGTGAAACTGATTACAAACTCCTGCGCCAGGCAACACACCCAACCGCTATTTAAAAGTTTGAACCTTCTTAACATACAAAATATTCACTCACATTATTGTGCCTACTACATACACAGAGCATTATTCTCCAATATTATCCCTCCTCTCAAACTCCTGGAGTATACCTGGAGAGAGTTCCGGGGGTCAACGCCCCCGTGGCCCGGTCTGTGACCAGGCCTCATGGTGGACCAGAGCCTGATCAACCAGGCTGTTTCTGCTGGCTGTACGCAATCCAATGTACGAACCACAGCCCAGCTGGTCAGGTACCGACTTTAGGTGCTTGTCCAGTGCCTGCTCGAAGACAGCCAGGGGTCTATTGGTAATCCCCCTTATGTATGCTGGGAGGCAGTTGAACAGTCTTGGGCCCCTGACACTTAATGTGTTGTCTCTTAATGTGCTAGTGACACCCCTGCTTTTCATTGGGGAGACGTTGCATCGTCTGCTGAGTCTTTTGCTTTCGTAGGGAGTGATTTTCATGTGCAAGTTTGGTACTAGATCACTCCCAGGTCTTTGACATTAGTTTTTCACTCTATTGTGTGGTTGGAATTTGTTTTATACTCTGATGAAGTTTTAATTTCCTCATGTTGAGAGCTACAACAGAATGTATTTGCATAACACAAGACACAAAACACTCTTTGATATCCCTTGAGTCCATCTCTATGCAAAAATGTTATGCACATAAAGGGCCCTAAGATCTGGAATTCATTGCCTGAACTTATAGAAGAGCCCCTGCTGCCTGCACACCAATTCAAGGCTCTGCTCAGAAATCACCATCTCCCAAAATTAACTACACAAACACTATATATTACTGCCACCAACAACTTAAAAATTCCTAAATATTTTAAGATTATTTTAATATTAAAATGGTTCCAATCTCATGTAAAATGTGCCAAAATATAATACTATATCCTGTTAATCAATTCATGTCAATTATAAATTCAATTACTGTTAAACCACTAACCACCGCTGTTGAATTATAAAAAAACTATGTTCAATTCAAACCAACTATGTTAAATATCCCCAGTATTAAGTATTCTGTTAAGCATTAGGTTTAGTCTGCTCGAAATGCTCCAGTACTTAGCAAATCAAAATTGTAATTACACATTGTACTCTTTACAAAGAAATAAAATCTATCTTTATGTTTATCCAAGGAAGAAAATTGAAGCTCCAGCTTCTTGGATCAAGAGCCCTTCAACAGCACCAAGGAGCCCCCTTTGATGGGAAGGCATGAAGAATGAATGGCTGCTGATTCCATGGTACTCACTGGAAATTGTAAGCCACTTTATTAAATGCTTTCTGTAACTAAATAAAGGTCATGTGTATATTGTGCTCCAGAGATGTGTAGCTTCTCGAGCCTTTTTAACTGCATATTATTGATATCAATGTTAACTGTATTATGTGGTATCTACATCATAGCTCAATCGCTAGCGCACTCAGCTCACAAACTGAGGTCTGGGGACTGATCCCCCGGTACGGCTGCAAACATTAGGACACGTTTCTATAAGTCATCTGCTGTCACAGTTCACCATCAGTATAAAATGGGTACCTGGGTGTTAGTGGACTGGTGTGGGTCGCATCCTGGGTGTTAGTGGACTGGTGTGGGTCGCATCCTGGGTGTTAGTGGACTGGTGTGGGTCGCATCCTGGGTGTTAGTGGACTGGTGTGGGTCGCATCCTGGGTGTTAGTGGACTGGTGTGGGTCGCATCCTGGGACAAAATTGACTTAATTTGCCCAAAATGCTCAGCATAACAAGCGACTTTCTATATAGTAGTATGTCACTGATGTCAGCTATGGTCTGTATACCTTGTATATGTACTTGTAGAATATAAAGATGATATTATTATTATTATTATTATACTAGGTGAGCAGGGTCAGGTGAAACATGCTCCCAAAATAAGTCATGCTCTTACCAATGCTGATCACATGATACTAACCTCTTACCCGTACCAATCAGATATGTATTGGTACCTTGTAAAGTCATAGGTCCTGGGTTACACCCTAAGATACGAATAATTCGGGGTGTAATAGGCGTTATCTTCGCAATAAAGGCTGCCATTGTTGTAGTAGGGGATTATTCAAGGCCACCAAAGGTGTCGCACTAAGATAAGATTTCTTCGGATTTTTAACCCGGAAAGTTAGCCACCCAGGATAACCCTTTAAAGTCAAACAAATAAACAACCTTTATTTCTATAAAGTGGAATACAGTATATTATACAATTAATGTGACTGACATATAAAAATTACAGAAAACCACTTATTATGAAAGGCATTTCGAGCAACCTTTAAACTAAATTATGATACTAGTATATGATAACATGAATACACAATTTTTATTATATTGGAGGCATCCAGTAATTGCGGAAATTTATTAGGAAAAAAAATTCCACGGCCAAATTCGACGTAAATAATTTGATGCCGCAGTCGTGGGGACTCGAAACATCCCAAACAAAGTCAGACGAAGTGACTTATTTCCACTGGGGTCCTTTTAATACCTTGTTATACTATGAAGGAGATAATATCCTATTATTATACAATAAAGGAGATATACTAGGAATAAGGTAAAAAGAGTTATTTACATTTATATGTGTGTTAGGTAAAAAAATAAAAAAAATCATTCTCCTCCCTTTCTGTCGCTACATTCATCAGACACCTTTTGGCACTCTTCTTGAACTGGTTCATGCTATGACTGGCTTTGACATGTGCAGGTAGTCTGTTCCATTCCTTTATTGCTGTACAATAAAAGGTGTTTGAAGCCTGGCCACTGACTGTGACTACTACAAACTTAAAGATAAGAACTTTATTTTGACATGATACATTGTTGTACAAAGGAATATAATAGTTCGGTGTACATGCCAAAAGCAAATTTGTATTTATTTATTTATTTGAACATAATACAGAGAAGTACAAGGAATACAATTTTTAAAGTGTAACATGCCAAAGCCCCTTGTATGCAGAGCATTATGGGCAGGCTTAAAATTAACTTAAGATTAATTAAGCAATGATATATTCAGTGGTACAAAAATTATTGTAAAACAGATAACAATTTAGTACAAATGAGTATTACAAAGACAGGTCATATGGTCATTTAATGTGTTGCTGTGTAACCAGTAGAATGGAGTATTCTGTTAGGTAATGAAGTTAAATAGTAACAAAGTTTGATTGTCACAGGTTGACATTTATGAGATACAATAATGATGTGGAAAATACTGTATAAATTTTCCAGAAATTCAGTATTTATATGTAAATAGATGGCCATACTGTATTTAATAATATTTGTCATAGAAAACAGAAAGCCTGCGTCTGCGCAGAGGGGACTCGCCATCTTGGTTTTGAATTCAAAGTTTATTCTCTATAAGGATTACAATGCTGAGTTTACAGAAATTTGGTTATTGTTTGGTTTACATGTAGTAAAATTGTGATTACAGAGTTACAGATTACAGAGTTAGTGTAATGGGAAGGAATTTTCGTGCTCTATAGGTTAAAATTGGGCTGACACCTCTCAAATAGGAGGCGAAATTGTTGGACATGCATTCCTGCATAACTTGACATATCAGACGACTGGACAAGACAGCTCCAGGAACCTCAGATAAGCTCTCTAGATTTGTGTATAATTCTGGCCAGTGTTTTCATAAATTTTGTTAGTGAGGTTTTTCTGAGTATGATACATCTTAATATCCAGTCAAATTGGTGAGTGATATTAAGATATATTTTCCTTCTTTTATGTAATTGTGTATATATATATAACCATTTATTTTTAATATACAGTCCACAAATTTATATATTTACCAGTATTCCTGGTGTATGTATATTTCATTTAATTAATAGGTCCAGAGCAACTTGTGGTTATGACAGTTGTAGGTATCGAAGGGGGACATTTTTTGCGACCTAAGTGTCCCAAATTTCTACTTGTCTAACTGATAAATAATAGTTATCATTGTTCATTTACTGTTATGTATATAATTATACATCCAAGTAAATGCAATTTTCCACAAATGAGATACATATTTGAGATACAATTTAAGAGATACAATTATTCAGTATTTATTTAGTTGTGGGTAAGTGATTTTTGAGAAGAGACTTGAATTTATAAACAGTGTTTCTTTTATAGTCACAGGTAATGAATTCCAGATTTTAGGGCCTTTTATGTGCATTGAGTTTTTGCATAGTGTGAGATGGACACGAGGAACATCAAAGAGTGATCTGTGTCTTGTGTTATGGTCATGTGTTCTGTTGAGGTTGGTAAGATGTTTGAGGGGAGGGTTTATGTCAGAGTTAAGTGTTCTATGTATGTAGTAGGTGCAGTAATAAGTATGGATGTTTTGTATTGTGAGTAGGTTTAGAGTTTTCAGTATTGGTGGAGTGTGCTGTCTGTAGTGGGAATTTGTTATCATTCTGACTGCAGCCTTTTGTTGGGTGATTAGTGGTTGAGATGGTTTATTGTTGTTGAGCCCCATGCACAAATTCCATAGGTGAGATATGGGTAAATAAGCGAGTGATATAGGGCCAGGAGGGCTGATTGTGGAACATAGAGTATCTTCGATAGTATGCCTACGGTCTTGGAAATTTTTTTGGAAATTTGTTGTATATGTGTTTGAAATTTGAGTCTATTATGAAGGTGGATTCCTAAGAATTTCCCCTCTGAGTTTTGTGATAGGTGATCCATTTATCATTATGTTAAGAGACACATCTGTAGCTCTGTTACCAAACTGAATGTAGTAGGTTTTGTCAATGTTTAGAGTAAGTTTGTTAGTCCTCATCCAGGTTGATATTTTCTGTAATTAGGTATTTACAGTCAGGGTCGGATTAAGTCTCCGGGCCCTAGGCTATTCAGATTGGCGGGGCCCCTTTGAGTTACGGGTAAGCGAAGCGACCCCTTCCAGCTTGGGGGTGGGTGGGGGGGTTCGGTGTGAGCCTGTTTAAGGTCTAATTAAATACATTCTGGCTATTTAGATTAAATTTAATACGGAAAGTACATCAAGACAACCAAAACCATTTACCAACAGCCATTATAACTATCTTGTTAATAGTTAGTTTAATATGTTTATTATGCACCCCATACCCATCCTGTGGGCGGTAGTCAAAAGATTACAGAGGTACATAATTGGTCCAGGGACGACTCCAAAGTTTTGATAGCTGAGCAAGTTACAGAGGTAATGAATTCACAATTTACAAAGGTAATGAACTCACAAATTACAAAGGTAATGAACTCCGGGTAGGTCTAGTCACAATCATGACAAGTTACAAAGGTATTTACAGATTACAGAGGTACGTAATGGATCCAGGGACTGGGCCCCAAAGTTTGGATGGCTGAACTAGGTACAAGGTAATGAACTCACAAGTTACAAAGGTAATGAATACTGTAAGAATGGTTACTTACGTTTATACATGGCTACAATCATGAACAAATTATAGTGTAATGAGCAATTCACACTTCCACACCCGGTCACAACTGTAATGAGTTATTGGTGCAAATATTGATTGTTGAGTCACACACACACACACACACACACACACACACACACACACACACACACACACACACACACATATACAAAGTCACACACACACACACATAAACACACACACACACACACATACACAAACTCATACACACACACGCACACACACTCATACCGGTGAAGAGCAACCGGTGAAGAGGCGGGGCCAGGTTGTTAAATCATGCATTTTAAAGAGAATAAACTCAAGACAGCATAGTAATACTAGATTAGGCTATTAAAGTAGTGACATCATGTACCTATTATATTCAGCATAACCACTACAGCACTATTATTCCCTTTATAAATCACTGACCATTATTGTTATCATTGCATCATGCATAAGACTATCAAATCATATAAACTCAAGAAAGTAAAGAATTGTTTATATTCACAGGCACTTCTTAAATAAACTTTTTTCTGGATTTCATATTGGCAAAATCATCAATTATATTCTGAAAATCAATATTTCTTGTTAGATCAGACTCAATGGTCAACAAGGCTAGGTTACACAATTTGTCTTGGCTCATTGTTGAACGGAGCTGGGTTTTCACTCTTTTCAAAACAGAAAATGAACGTTCTCCTTCACAGTTAGTAGCTGGAAGTGTTAGGTAAAGGCGATACACTATGTCAACATTAGGGAAGGTTTCTGAGATACCTGCATTTCTTAAATGTTTCAAAGCAGCTGAGGGGGCACATTTTTCAGGTGGAGCTTTAATCTGATTCATATACCCAGAAAAATTAACTATTTCTTCAACAAATGTGTCCTGAACATCTGCTGAAAGGTGTTGTTGCAACTTTAATGCAGCTTCTCTCAATTCTGCATCTGGCATAGTAGTAATTTTGAACAGAAATCCAAACTTGTCATTGAGATTATGGTAAATTTCTTTTCTTTTCACCAATTCTGTAATCAGTGAATCCAGAATGACGAAGTATGTAGCTGTCTTACATTTCTGCCTTGGTAGCAACACAATTTCATTGTCTGGATCTTCAAAATTGCGTTTTCTCTTCCTTGACCGCTGATGATCAGCCCGGTAACTATAGTCTTTCACCAGCAGTTTAGCTTTCTCTTCAAACATTTCAAAAGCTTCATCATTGCGAAGTGAGCTTACAAATTCCACTAAGCCTGCATAGAGGTTAGCACAAGTAGCCATTTCAATTTCAATTTTCTGAAGTGTCTTGTTCGTGGCATTTAACCGTTCCAGTATACAGTCCCAAAGCACACAGAGTAAGGCCAATTCAAAATCTTCCAATTTTGATGCTAAGCTGGCTGCTTCGCTTCTTGTAGTTGCTGTCTGGTCTTCATCCTCTGCTATTTGGATCAAAGCAGAACGTATTTCAGCAAAGCTGTCTTTCAAAGCATGTGTTGCATCATGCTGCGCTGACCACCTTGTTGTTGATAATGATTTGATGACATCTCCATGAATGGTTGACTTGAGTATACTCCACCGATGCGTTGAAGCAGAGAAAAATTAAAGAGTGCTTGTATAAGTCCAAAAAATGAAACTGCAGCGACACAACACTCCGCAGCACATGACCCAACAAGATTAAGAGAATGTGCTGAGCAGGGCACATATTCAGCAAGTGGGTTGATTTGCTTGATACGGGCTTGCAATCCATTATATTTACCCGACATGTTACTTGCATTGTCGTAGCTCTGGCCACGGCAATCCATAATAGAGAGATCATGTTCAAGCAGAGTATCCAGTACTACATTCATCATTGTTTCTCCATCATGGCCTGAAAGAGGAATGAATTTTATAAAGCGCTCTACAGGCTTATCACTGGAGTCGACAAAGCGAACAATGAACGTCAATTGATCTGTATGTGAAATATCTGGTGTTGAATCTACACTTATTGCAAAGTATTTTGCAGTTTTCACAGCTGCTATGATGTTATTGAGGACCTTCTTAGTCATTAGTTTTTTATTTATTTATTTATTTATTTATTTATTTACAATTTGAGCACACATACAGAGGTACAAATTCATTGCATATAGTAGATGACATGTAAGATCCAGTGCCTCTTCCTGCATTCCCAAGGCGTGACACATGATTTGCTAAGAATGGATCGAATTGTGCTAACAGTTCTATGATCCCTAGGAAATTGCCATTGTTTTCCGAACCAAAAACCTCATTTTCTCCACGGAAAGCAAGTCCTCTTAGAGCTAAGAATTTTACAACAGCAACAACTCTTTCTAGAACTTTTCTCCAATAAGTGCGCTCTTTTTCAGTTTGATTTTCCAAATGAGAATCCAATAAGCCTTTTTTCTGTGCACGAAATACACTGGCTAAAATGCAGCTCCTGTGAGTGGTGCTGTTTTCATGTTCCTCGAAACGCTTGGAATTTTTCCAGTCATTGAACCCCTGTGTGAAGGTATTTTCTTTGGTAGAAAATAGCTTGCATGCTGAACAGTACACTTTTCCTGAGCTTTCAGAGTATACCATCCATGATCTTTTCACATTTTCTGAATTTGCAAGCTTCCTATAAAACATAGATGACTTTCAACAACGACGACTTCCATCATAAATCCTTGCTGATTTCTTAAAGTCAATGTTCAGAGTTTGATTTAAGTTTTCTGCAATGAAAGCATTACGTAGAGAATCTGGGATTACATTTGGCCATGAGGCAGGATCTTTTAAGACAAATCCTGTGGATGAAATGTCCGTTGAGACATTGAGAGGAGACACAAAAGTAGATGCTGGCTGAGAAATAATGGAGGGAGGGCTTCCTGTATGATCTGACGTATCTGCAGATTCAACTGTACTGGTAACATCAGAAACTGTTTTCGTGAGCATGTCTGTGATCTTTCTGCAGCTTCCTACATCTTTCTTTTTCTGTTCTTCTTGAATTTTCTTCTTTCTTTTTTGTGACCCACTCGCATAAGAACGTCCAACATCACGTTCACGAGATGCCATAATGAGGATGTATCACTGTCTGTAATCATGCAAATACAATTTTTTCATTATCAATTATCATTAATTTTTTATTATTAAATTTTTTTTTCTGTCAATTGTGGGGGATATGGCCCTTGTAGCCCCCTTTCCTCTGGCTGCGCATCTAAAAATTCAAAACGTTACCAGAAAGGAGTCATATACAGAACTTTTACCATAGATTAGGTTAATGATTTGGGCTACGAATATTTTACTAATTCATCCTCCTTGATCTCCAATTTACTTAAACAGAAATCATACTGGGTCCAAGAACAATGCACAATGGTATTTATATTACCATTTTCATAACTAAACTAATCATTATGTTTTGCATGATATATGGCCTACCACCATAGATAAGGACATGAAAATTAAAGAATGCAGGGACAATTTTCAGTTTCACCCAACCAACGATTTTCTGATGTGGCTTATGTGTTTCTGGGGAAATATGTAGTAAATTAATTGATGTTCTACATCACTTCCGTCGCAACTTGAAAACTAAGCATTTGCGACGGAAGTGATTTAGAACATCGATCAATTAAGATCTGTTATTGAAATGATAAAGACTTAAAAACAGGACAAAGTGCTTTTAAAACCTAAAACGAAAGTCAGTTTGCGTTTTTAGGTTTTTCTTTATAGTATTTTTTACCAAAAATGTGTCTTTACTGGTCCATGTGTCTTTAATGGTCAAGTAACCTTATCAGGTACCTCCCTTAACATTTAGGGGCGAAAACAAACATTTATCCATACACATCAATGTCTATCAACAACACTTCAGTTAATTTGTCACAGTACAAGTCTACATAACGTGTAATTACTACAGAAAATTGGAGAGGAATCTCCCATACTCACCCATTAGCGGGAAAACACAGCTGTTCTGATGTAAACAAAGGCGTGTTGAGTGTTGCCATTTATGGCTAGGTTTATTTATTTTTAATTTATTTTATTTCATTATTTTTGTTTTGATTAATTTTTAAAAATCAATTTTACCCTCCAAACACTTGAACTTTTTAGGTAGGGACCCCTTTGCACTTGCACCATGTGCGCAGTCTTGGATGATCCCCTGAACCCCTTGGACCGCGGGGCCCCCAAATGCGCGGGGCCCTAGGCAAATGCCTAGTTTGCCTATGCGGTAATCCGGCCCTGTTTACAGTATTGGCTAGCATGACTGGGCTCGGGTGAGAGTAGATGTATGTAGTGTCATCTGCAAATAGTATGGGTTTGAGTAGTTGCGATGCATTTGGTAGGCCATTTATGTATATGAGAAAGAGAAGAGGGCCTAGGACACTTCCCTGTGGGACACCAACTGTAATTGGCTGTGCGGAAGAGTTTGCCCCATTTGTGTACACATATTGGCTTCTGTTGTTGAGGTATGACTTGAGGGAGTGCCCTCTTATACCACAGTGCGACAATTTTATGTGGAGCAAGTCGTGGTCAACTGTATCGAAAGCTTTACGTAAGTCAATGAAGATCCCCAGTGGGACTTCTTTTTTCTCTATTGCTGTATAAATATGTTCTAGCATGTGGATAATAGCATCATTAGTATTTTTATTAGGCCTAAACCCAAATTGACAGGGGTTGAGTATGTTGTGGGAGATGAGGTAGGAATAGATACACTATTGGATTAATTTTTCAAAGATCCTAGAGAGAGGGTGTAAGTTGGATATTGGCCTATAGTTATTCAAGTCTGTGTGGTCTCCTCCTTTATGGATCGGGGTGACCCTTGCTATTTTGAGAACTGTAGGAAAGGTAGAGGATTCAATGGATTTGTTAAAGAGTGTTGCAGTGATTGGTGATAGCACCTGTGGCACTTTTTTGTATATAATGGGTGGTAAGGTATTTAAATCTCCTGTGTTGTTTTTTAGTTTGTTGATAATAAGAGAGATTTCAGTTGGGTTAGTCGGAGCTAGGAACAGTGTGTTCGGGTAGTTGCCAGTGAGGTAGTCATTGGGTGGGGTATCTGAGCTTGGGATTTTATTGGCAAGGTTTTTTCCTATAGTGGAGAAGAAATCATTGAGTCTGCTGTTTCAGTAGGTGGGAATTGGGGTTCATCTGGTTTTGTTAATTCAATTTCGCTATTTCGTGTTATCTTTTTTGTTCCTAGTATTTCTGATAGGGTTTTCCAGGTCTTTTTAATGTCACCTCGTAAGTTGGATAATCTGTTCTCATAATACAATTTTTTAGTCCTTATTAGGCTGGTTAGGATTGACGAGTAACGTTTTGTTTGGTCTCTGGTTATGTGGCCCATTCTGTACTGTTTTTCGTATAGGTGCTTTGTATTTATGGATTTCAGGATACTGGGTGTTAGCCAGGGACTGTTCAGTCTCTTCGCAGTCATCTGTTTAGTTTTTTAGGGCAGTGCTTGTTATAGAGGTATTGGGTCTTTTTTAGAAAATTATTAATACATTCGTCAATATCTGTATAGATTTCTAGCTCAGTGTGCCAGTCAATGTTTGTCACTGCTGCTGTGAAGTTATTGATAGCTGCCTCATTGTGAAGTCTGAAAGTGACTTTAGTAGTGTCTAGGGGTAATTTGCCAAGGTTTGTTATGAGGAAGGTAGGGTAATGGTCTGTGGTATTATCTGTGATTATGCCTGATCTTAAGGGGGATATGGTGTTGGTCCAGATGTGGTCTAGTCTCTGTAACTCTTGTAGGTTTTGCTACTGTTGGTAGCAACATGAGGTTGCTCATAGTGTTTGTGAATTCAGTAACATGTGGGTCTTGGTCTTGTAGGGGATTTATATTGAAGTCACCTGAGAGCAGTAAGTGATCTTTGTTCGTGCGTGCATCAGTTATCATACTTCCTAGGTTTTCACTAAAATGGCTAATGTTTGACTGCAGTACTCTGTAGATGTTTATCACTGTGAGAGGTTTTTGTAGGTATTTGGATTTGAATTTAGCTATTATATATTTCTCATGTTCATCCCTTGTGCAAGTATTAGTGATACATTCTAGTTGGTCTGAGTAGTATATAGCTGTGCCACCCCCTTGTTATTATTATTATAATCAAGGGGGAAGCGCTAAACCCGGAGGATTATACAGCGCCTGGGGGGATGTGGAAGGCATTCAGGCTTAATTCGGGGAACTGGAGCACAGATCCAATTCCCTAAATCAAGAGCCCCTCACCAACATCAAGGAACTTTCCTTGAGGGGGTCACCCCCTTGTTGTTCTGGCCTACAGCTGTGTATGGTTGTGTAACCAGGAATGCAGAGTATTTCAGGCAAACTTAATATTAACTGAAGTAAGGCAATAACAGATCATTATATGTACCTTTGATGAGTTACAGTGAGTACAAGAGAATTAAGTTGTTATAGGTAATGTTATCAGGCTTTAATAAGTTTAGTTGAGAAGATCAGTAGTGAATAATTACAGTTTTAAAATTAGTAAATAAAAATTACATTATTACAAACAATGGTACAATTTGAACTGATTTATAATATGGAATTATTACGATGGAACAATTTAAAACAATTTACAGTATGAAATTATTACAATTTAGTATTACCTGGAGTTTACCTGGAGAGAGTTCCGGGGGTCAACGCCCCCGCGGCCAGGTCCGAGACCAGGCCTCCTGGTGGATCAGAGCCTGATCAACCAGGCTGTTGCTGCTGGCTGCACGCAAACCAACATACGAGCCACAGCCCGGCTGATCCGGAACTGACTTTAGGTGCTTGTCCAGTGCCAGCTTGAAGACTGCCAGGGGTCTGTTGGTAATCCCCCTTATGTGTGCTGGGAGGCAGTTGAACAGTCTCGGGCCCCTGACACTTATTGTATGGTCTCTTAACGTGCTAGTGACACCCCTGCTTTTCATTGGGGGGATGGTGCATCGTCTGCCAAGTCTTTTGCTTTCGTAGTGGGTGATTTTCGTGTGCAAGTTCGGTACTAGTCCCTCTAGGATTTTCCAGGTGTATATAATCATGTATCTCTCCCTCCTGCGTTCCAGGGAATACAGGTTTAGGAACCTCAAGCGCTCCCAATAATTGAGGTGTTTTATCTCCGTTATGGGCGCCGTGAAAGTTCTCTGTACATTTTCTAGGTCGGCAATTTCACCTGCCTTGAAAGGTGCTGTTAGTGTGCAGCAATATTCCAGCCTAGATAGAACAAGTGACCTGAAGAGTGTCATCATGGGCTTGGCCTCCCTAGTTTTGAAGGTTCTCATTATCCATCCTGTCATTTTTCTAGCAGATGCGATTGATACAATGTTATGGTCCTTGAAGGTGAGATCCTCCGACATGATCACTCCCAGGTCTTTGACGTTGGTGTTTCGCTCTATTTTGTGGCCAGAATTTGTTTTGTACTCTGATGAAGATTTAATTTCCTCATGTTTACCATATCTGAGTAATTGAAATTTCTCATCGTTGAACTTCATATTGTTTTCTGCAGCCCACTGAAAGATTTGGTTGATGTCTGCCTGGAGCTTTGCAGTGTCTGCAATGGAAGACACTGTCATGCAGATTCGGGTGTCATCTGCAAAGGAAGACACGGTGCTGTGGCTGACATCCTTGTCTATGTCGGATATAAGGATGAGGAACAAGATGGGAGCGAGTACTGTGCCTTGTGGAACAGAGCTTTTCACCGTAGCTGCCTCGGACTTTACTCTGTTGACGACTACTCTCTGTGTTCTGTTAGTGAGGAAATTATAGATCCATCGACCGACTTTTCCTGTTATTCCTTTAGCACGCATTTTGTGCGCTATTACGCCATGGTCACACTTGTCGAAGGCTTTTGCAAAGTCTGTATATATTACATCTGCATTCTTTTTGTCTTCTAGTGCATTTAGGACCTTGTCGTAGTGGTCCAATAGTTGAGACAGACAGGAGCGACCTGTTCTAAACCCATGTTGCCCTGGGTTGTGTAACTGATGGGTTTCTAGATGCGTGGTGATCTTGCTTCTTAGGACCCTTTCAAAGATTTTTATGATATGGGATGTTAGTGCTATTGGTCTGTAGTTCTTTGCTGTTGCTTTACTGCCCCCTTTGTGGAGTGGGGCTATGTCTGTTGTTTTTAGTAACTGTGGGACGACCCCCGTGTCCATGCTCCCTCTCCATAGGATGGAAAAGGCTCGTGATAGGGGCTTCTTGCAGTTCTTGATGAACACAGAGTTCCATGAGTCTGGCCCTGGGGCAGAGTGCATGGGCATGTCATTTATCGCCTGTTCGAAGTCATTTGGCGTCAGGATAACATCGGATAGGCTTGTGTTAATCAAATTTTGTGGCTCTCTCATAAAAAATTCATTTTGATCTTCGACTCTCAGTCTGGTTAGCGGCTTGCTAAAAACTGAGTCATATTGGGACTTGAGTAGCTCACTCATTTCCTTGTTGTCATCTGTGTAGGACCCATCTTGTTTAAGTAGGGGCCCAATACTGGACGTTGTTCTCGATTTTGATTTGGCATAGGAGAAGAAATACTTTGGGTTTCTTTCGATTTCATTTATGGCTTTTAGTTCTTCCCGCGATTCCTGACTCCTAAAGGATTCTTTTAGCTTAAGTTCGATGCTTGCTATTTCTCTGACCAGTGTCTCCCTACGCATTTCAGACATATTGACCTCTTTTAGCCGCTCTGTTATTCTTTTCCGTCGCCTGTAAAGGGAGCGCCTGTCTCTTTCTGTTTTACATCTACTCCTTCTTTTTCTTAGAGGAATAAGCCTTGTGCATACATCGAGTGCTACCGAGTTAATCTGTTCTAGGCATAAGTTGGGGTCTGTGTTGCTTAGTATATCTTCCCAGCTTATATCGGTTAGGACTTGGTTTACTTGGTCCCACTTTATGTTTTTGTTATTGAAGTTGAATTTGGTGAATGCTCCCTCGTGACTAATCTCCTTATGTCGGTCTGGGGCTCCGCGCATACATGACTGAACCTCAATTATGTTGTGATCTGAGTATATTGTTTTTGATATGGTGATATTTCTTATCAGATCATCATTGTTAGTGAAGATGAGGTCTAGTGTATTCTCCAGTCTAGTAGGCTCTATTATTTGCTGGTTTAAATTGAATTTTGTGCAGAGATTTAAAAGCTCGTGTGAGTGTGAGTTTTCATCAGAGCTGCCTCCTGGTGTTATTACTGCAACAATATTATTTGCTATATTCCTCCATTTTAGGTGCCTTAAGTTGAAATCCCCCAGGAGCAAGATGTTGGGTGCAGGAGCTGGAAGGTTTTCCAGACAGTGGTCAATTTTTAACAGCTGTTCCTGGAATTGCTGGGATGTTGCATCCGGAGGCTTGTAGACTATCACAATGACTAGGTTTTGGTTCTCGACCTTTACTGCTAAAACTTCCACTACATCATTTGAGGCATTTAGCAGTTCTGTGCAAACAAGTGACTCTGCAATGTACAGGCCAACCCCCCCCTTTTGCCTGTTCACTCTGTCACATCTGTATAGGTTGTAACCTGGGATCCATATTTCGTTGTCCAAGTGATCCTTTATGTGGGTCTCAGTGAAAGCCGCGAACATTGCCTTTGCCTCTGCAAGCAGTCCACAGATGAAAGGTATTTTGTTGTTTGTTGCTGGCTTTAGACCCTGTATATTTGCAAAGAAGAATGTTATCGGACTGGTGGTATTGTTGGTACTGGGGGGGGATTTTTTTCCGGCATTAGTATCTGTATCTGTTGGTTTGGAGTGGAGGCCATCGACTGTGGTTCCACTCCAGGAATGACTGGATTTGGTGTACGATTTCTGCCATTTCCTGCCAGTTTTTTTTCCTTCCTGGCACTAAAAAACCTCTCCCTCTTGAGTGGCTGTGGCTACCCAGGTTTTCCCATGGCCTGGATGTTTTGTATCTTTTTGTCCCCTTTAGATGGTATGCCTGGCAATTTAAGTTATAACACAGTCTTTCCTGTACTGAAGAGGTACACAGTTCAGGGTGAAAAAGCTTACAGGAAGGGAGTTTGCATTTTCCTGTTGTCATATGGGCATGGCATTTCCTAGGGTGGTCATAGTTGCACGTCCCATCTGTTTTTCCAGATTTCCCATGCCAGCAGATACCGAGTGCATAGTATGTGCACAGGCTTGGTTTCCGTTTGCCTTGGGTTTCTGTGACTGTATTCCCTGTTGGTGCATGTTTCCCTGTCTTACTTCTATCCTCCCTAGCACCAACAATGGAGCTCCCACCATTTGTTTTTGGTAATATATCCTCACTATTGCTAGTGGAGTCCTCTTGTTTGCTATTTCCTGCGGTATTTCTAGTTTGCAATATTGGTTTTATCTTATCTTTGACTACCCTTGTTTCCCTACTATGGCTCCTGTCCCCTATGAGGTCATTCATATGTATTCCTTCCTGCGTATAATTCCCGACTACCTGGACAAAATCTCCAGCTTCACCATTACTGTCTCCCAGGACAGCATCTCCAGCTTCCCCATTACTGTCTCCCAGGACAGCATCTCCAGCTTCACCATTACTGTCTCCCAGGACAGCACCTCCAGCTTTGATTCGCCTCGGCAGGTTATAGCAGCTCTCCTTACTTACTCAGTCTCCCTACGATCCCCGTTGGGGAGGGAAACTTTTACCAGCGTCTTCTTCGCCTTGACTTGCACGATGAGCTACGCAAATCGTGTAAAGGTCAAGCCAAAAAGTGGTACTGCCGATGATTCAACGAAGCTTGCTCTTGCAACTGTCGTTCAGGGAGCATTGCATGTGAAATTCAACGCTATTCTGTCACTCAAAGAAGCTTTCATTGTTGTGTGTCACGATGATGCTGAAACAGAGAAGATACTCACTACAGAAGCCACCACTACTCTTACTGCTCAAGGATTTACTGTTATATCCTCTCCTGCCCTCAGAACAAGGAAATCAGTATTCCTGAAAAAACTGGACAAGATTTTGACTTGTCAACCAATTGCTGAACTCGAGTCATCCATTGAAACTCAAAATACTTGGGCTACTGTCGACATTAAAAATCAGGAACGTGACGGTAAGCTGTCCAATATACAAAAAGAGTTAGAAACAGAAATACAAATAGCTAGAGCTTCATTTAAGGTTATTAATATAATATTCAAGAGGTTGCTAGTAGAATTGCAGTAAATCAACCATTCAAATCATTATGAAGCTGTGTGTAGTCTGTGGTCAGTCAAACAAACGGGCCTCCACATGGATAAATTGTCATTTTTGTGGAAATTGGTGTCACGCCCCTTGTGCAGATATCCCAGAACTAGCTACAAGCAGTATTAAAACAGAGAAGTGTTTCTGGGTATGCCCAAATGAGGAAAATCTGTGGACTAAAATCACAAGGGTATTAAAAGAGGACAACATCAAAGCTGCTTTCATAGAAAACCTGGAAGCTTTCTACAACAGATGGGAACATAAAAAGTCTGGGCTGAATGGTACTGCCCTTGATACTGGCCATGTAGTCACAAACTGTAAGGCTGGAGGTGATGTCCTGGGAGACAGTAATAGTAAAGCTGGAGGTGCTGTCCTGGGAGACAGAAATGGTGAAGCTGGAGATACTGTCCTGGGAGACAGTAATGGTGAAGCTGGAGATTTTGTCCAGGTAGTCGGGAATTATACGCAGGAAGGAATACATATAAATGACCTCATAGGGGACAGGAGCCATAGTAGGGAAACAAGTGTAGTCAAAGATAAGATAAAACCAATATTGCAAACTAGAAATACCGCAGGAAATAGCAAACAAGAGGACTCCAATAGCAATAGTGAGGATAAATTACCAAAAACAACTGGTGGGAGCTCCATTGTTGGTGCTAGGGAGGATAGAAGTAAGACAGGGAAACATGCACCAACAGGGAATACAGTCACAGAAACCCAAGGCAAGCGGAAACCAAGCCTGTGCACATACTATGCACTTGGTATCTGCTGGCATGGGAAATCTAGAAAAACAGATGGGACGTGCAACTATGACCACCCTAGAAAATGCCATGCCCATATGACAACAGGAAAATGCAAACTCCCTTCCTGTAAGCTTTTTCACCCTGAAATGTGTACCTCTTCAGTACAGGAAAGACTGTGCTATAACTTAAATTGCCAGGCATACCATCTAAAGGGGACAAAAAGATACAAAACATCCAGGCCATGGGAAAACCTGGGTAGCCACAGCCACTCAAGAGGGAGAGGATTTTAGTGCCAGGAAGGAAAAAAAACTGGCAGGAAATGGCAGAAATCGTACACCAAATCCAGTCATTCCTGGAGTGGAACCACAGTCGATGGCCTCCACTCCAAACCAACAGATACAGATACTAATGCCGGAAAAAAAATATCCCCCCAGTACCAACAATACCACCAGTCCGATAACATTCTTCTTTGCAAATATACAGGGTCTAAAGCCAGCAACAAACAACAAAATACCTTTCATCCGTGGACTGCTTGCAGAGGCAAAGGCAATGTTCGCGGCTTTCACTGAGACCCACATAAAGGATCACTTGGACAATGAAATATGGATCCCAGGTTACAACCTATACAGATGTGACAGAGTGAACAGGCAAAAGGGGGGGGGTTGGCCTGTACATTGCAGAGTCACTTGTTTGCACAGAACTGCTTAATGCCTCAAATGACGTAGTGGAAGTTTTAGCAGTAAAGGTCGAGAACCAAAACCTAGTCATTGTGGTAGTCTACAAGCCTCCGGATGCAACATCCCAGCAATTCCAGGAACAGCTGTTAAAAATTGACCACTGTCTGGAAAATCTTCCAGCTCCTGCACCCAACATCTTGCTCCTGGGGGATTTCAACTTAAGGCACCTAAAATGGAGGAATATAGCAAATAATATTGTTGCAGTAATAACACCAGGAGGCAGCTCTGATGAAAACTCACACTCACACGAGCTTTTAAATCTCTGCACAAAATTCAATTTAAACCAGCAAATAATAGAGCCTACTAGACTGGAGAATACACTAGACCTCATATTCACTAACAATGATGATCTGATAAGAAATGTCACCATATCAAAAACAATATACTCAGATCACAACATAATTGAGGTTCAGACATGTATGCGAGGAGCCCCAGACCGACAAAATGAGACTAGTCACGAGGGAGCATTCACCAAATTCAACTTCAATAACAAAAACATAAAGTGGGACCAAGTAAACCAAGTCCTAACCGATATAAGCTGGGAAGATATACTAAGCAACACAGACCCAAACTTATGCCTAGAACAGATTAACTCGGTGGCACTCGATGTATGCACAAGGCTTATTCCTCTAAGAAAAAGGAGGAGTAGATGTAAAATAGAAAGAGACAGGCGCTCCCTTTACAGGCGACGGAAAAGAATAACAGAGCGGCTAAAAGAGGTCAATATATCTGAAATGCGCAGGGAGACACTGGTCAGAGAAATAGCAAGCATCGAACTTAAGCTAAAAGAATCCTTTAGGAGTCAGGAATCGCGGGAAGAACTAAAAGCTATAAATGAAATCGAAAGAACCCCAAAGTATTTCTTCTCCTATGCCAAATCAAAATCGAGAACAACGCCCAGTATTGGGCCCCTACTTAAACAAGATGGGTCCTACACAGATGACAGCAAGGAAATGAGTGAGCTACTCAAGTCCCAATATGACTCAGTTTTTAGCAAGCCGCTAACCAGACTGAGAGTCGAAGATCAATATGAATTTTTTATGAGAGAGCCACAAAATTTGATTAACACAAGCCTATCCGATGTTATCCTGACGCCAAATGACTTCGAACAGGCGATAAATGACATGCCCATGCACTCTGCCCCAGGGCCAGACTCATGGAACTCTGTGTTCATCAAGAACTGCAAGAAGCCCCTATCACGAGCCTTTTCCATCCTATGGAGAGGGAGCATGGACACGGGGGTCGTCCCTCAGTTACTAAAAACAACAGACATAGCCCCACTCCACAAAGGGGGCAGTAAAGCAACAGCAAAGAACTACAGACCAATAGCACTAACATCCCATATCATAAAAATCTTTAAAAGGGTCCTAAGAAGCAAGATCACCACCCATCTAGAAACCCATCAGTTACACAACCCAGGGCAACATGGGTTTAGAACAGGTCGCTCCTGTCTGTCTCAGCTACTGGATCACTACGACAAGGTCCTAAATGCACTAGAAGACAAAAAGAATGCAGATGTAATATATACAGACTTTGCAAAAGCCTTCGACAAGTGTGACCATGGCGTAATAGTGCACAAAATGCGCGCTAAAGGAATAACAGGAAAAGTCGGTCGATGGATCTATAATTTCCTCACTAACAGAACACAGAGAGTAGTCATCAACAGAGTAAAGTCCGAGGCAGCTACGGTGAAAAGCTCTGTTCCACAAGGCACAGTACTAGCTCCCATCTTGTTCCTCATCCTCATATCCGACATAGACAAGGATGTCAGCCACAGCACCGTGTCTTCCTTTGCAGATGACACCCGAATCTGCATGACAGTGTCTTCCATTGCAGACACTGCAAGGCTCCAGGCGGACATCAACCAAATCTTTCAGTGGGCTGCAGAAAACAATATGAAGTTCAACGATGAGAAATTTCAATTACTCAGATATGGTAAACATGAGGAAATTAAATCTTCATCAGAGTACAAAACAAATTCTGGCCACGAAATAGAGCGAAACACCAATGTCAAAGACCTGGGAGTGATTATGTCGGAGGATCTCACCTTCAAGGACCATAACATTGTATCAATCGCATCTGCTAGAAAAATGACAGGATGGATAATGAGAACCTTCAAAACTAGGGAGGCCAAGCCCATGATGACACTCTTCAGGTCACTTGTTCTATCTAGGCTGGAATATTGCTGCACTCTAACAGCACCTTTCAAGGCAGGTGAAATTGCCGACCTAGAAAATGTACAGAGAACTTTCACGGCGCGCATAACGGAGATAAAACACCTCAATTACTGGGAGCGCTTGAGGTTTCTAAACCTGTATTCCCTGGAACGCAGGAGGGAGAGATACATGATTATATACACCTGGAAAATCCTAGAGGGACTAGTACCGAACTTGCACACGAAAATCACTCACTACGAAAGCAAAAGACTTGGCAGACGATGCACCATCCCCCCAATGAAAAGCAGGGGTGTCACTAGCACGTTAAGAGACCATACAATAAGTGTCAGGGGCCCGAGACTGTTCAACTGCCTCCCAGCACACATAAGGGGGATTACCAACAGACCCCTGGCAGTCTTCAAGCTGGCACTGGACAAGCACCTAAAGTCAGTTCCTGATCAGCCGGGCTGTGGCTCGTACATTGGTTTGCGTGCAGCCAGCAGCAACAGCCTGGTTGATCAGGCGCTGATCCACCAGGAGGCCTGGTCACAGACCGGGCCGCGGGGGCGTTGACCCCCGAAACTCTCTCCAGGTAAACTCCAGGACAGCATCACACAAATCCCGAATGCATCGTCTATGCTCAAGGTCATCTTTACCGACGTGAACATGGCTGCCACTGCTCTGAACGAAGGTCTTGCTGTATACTACTACTATATTAGTCCCACCTACATAGAAGCAGAGATACCACTGCATCCAAAATTGCTGGAACTGTTATTCTTATCTTCACACCACCAAAGCATGTCCAGTAAAAGACAAGAAGTTCTGCACTACATGTGGTAGTGAGGGACACACCTTCAGTTCCTGTACTGCCGCTGCTCCAACACAATCAGCATGTTTAAACTGAAAAAGTAATGATCACCATACACTGGCAGCAAAATGTCCTACTAGAAAGGATATTATGAAGAAAACACAAGATGCAACAAAGAAAAAATCTTCTAACAAGACACCAACGTATGCCGCAATTGCCAAGTTGCAAGGTGACACTACAAAATTACTTCAAGCATCTACTCAACCCGCCTCCACCACCACTCCTCCAGCATGTGACGTAACGAAGATCCACTATTGTCTACTATATGCTCACATGCAGAATATGGCTGTACCTGGATCCTTTAACTCTACCATCAACGAGTTATTCGAACTGAATAACATGCCATCATATACATATCCAGCATCTCCACCTTCTGAAGAAATTCTCAAATTCACCAAGGACTTAGTCACCACCTCTGCTGCAGTAGCTCCAATACCACCAACAACTAGTGACATCACTCAAACAACTTCCAATGAGAAGCCTCCACCGCCACTACTCCTCATTGAAACCGACCAATCAGAAGCCTTGCCACCAGAAACATCTTCCTATTCGTCTACTGAAGATGACAACGAATATTCACTTCCACCTTCAACTCCACTTAAGAAGAAAGAAAAACCAGCACCAACAACACCATCTTACGACTCTCGACTGGATATAATATCAGATGAAGATAATGAGAAGTACATTAATTGGAATGGAGTCACTTTTTGCACCACAGCAAATTATCCTCAAGACATGCAGCTATCTGAACTCCAATCTCACCTCATCCAAAAGAAAGTCAAGTTTGTCATCGATTCTTCTAGCTGTGGTTATAAATTTGAACCTTCAAATATTCTAAAGCATATTGATAAATGCTCTCAAGATCCCCGATATATCGACACTTGTTAACACCTCTCATGACCGTTCCTATCCAACGATTTAAACGTCTTGAAAATGGAACTGCATTCTCCAAGCACACTTTCACCGTAAAACAACGCCACAACTCCAAGTTCATTATTCATTCATTAGAGGTTCGCCGGTACTTCCGGCCCGGGTCTTCTCCATATGGTGACCCGGCTGTGGCCCCCGGTTGGGGGTGTCGTTCATCTTCTTTCTTGGGCCCTCCGGGTGGTGGGTAACATCTCTCTTGTGGCGACTCCCCGGAGGGGAGTGTCATCTCGCTTCTCATCTTCATCAGCAGGCATCACTTGGTCCTCATCAGCAGGCGTCCACTTGGGCTTCATCGGCAGGCATCGCCAGGGTCGAGGGTCTTTGGGCACTTGTTGCCCCGTCAAGTTGTTGGTAGTGTGGCATGGGTTCTAGGCGAGTTCAGACTTTTACCTAGAAAACAGGTACAGGCTCCATTGGATTTTTTTTTTTTAAGCGGTGGGGGAGGGGAGGTAGGGGAGTGAAAGAAGGAAGAGTAGGAGAGTTAATAGATGGAGAGGTAGTGTCGACTCCTAGTTGTATGTGGCGGGAGTACAGAGTACCCCGCCACAGGCCGGTCACAGCCCTTGTCCACGATAAGCGCCATGGGGAGGAGTTTGCTCGCTACATCTGCCACTGACCACACCCACACCCGGCCGGGAGACTCCCTAAGGTCTCCCTGTTGACGTTCAAGGTCTTGCAGCAGTCCCTCTCCACCAGGGAGTTGTACATACTTGGCCACCCTCCTGGCCGCCACAAGGGCGATCCTATCGCGTATGGGCTGCAGTTGAGCCTCATGATTCAGTGGCATGGTGTTCGTCCACCTCGGCGCGCTGAGCATGATCCGAGCTGCAGTATTTTGGACGACGTCGAGTCTTCGAAGGTGCGAGGGGTGGGCATGCACCAGGGTAAGTGCCCCATAGTCGACGAGAGAGCGCACTGCCTGCACGTAGAATCGGAGAATGTCACGGCTGGCCCCCGACCTAGGGTTGGTGAGGGCCCGCATGGCCATGACCCGTTGCATGGTCTGCTCTCTGACGTACTCCGCCTGATTCCGAAAGGAGAGCCGATTGTCAATGTGCACTCCCAGGTACAGGTAGCTGCTGACCCAGCCGAGATTGATCCCCGACATCTGCAGTCTCCCTTCCGGCACTTTGGCATGCAGGATCATGGCCTTGGATTTTTCTGCCGAGACCTTGAGGCCGAGGCAACGACAGGTGGTGGAGAGGAGGTTAAGGTCACGTTGGGCTCTATGCATCAAACCGCATCTCTCGGTGATGATGAGGGCAAGATCATCAACGTAGCTGAGCAGCTAGGTGCCTGAAGAGAACGGCAGCTGCACCAGCTCATGCATCAGGACATTGAAGAGAGCGGGGCTGAGGACCTCTCCTTGCGGGGTGCCATTTTCCAGGGGCCTGAGGGTGGACACCTGTCCCTGGAAGCACACTCGTGCACACCTGTCCTGCAGGTATGAAGAGATCCAGGCAAGGAGCCTACCCCTGCGTGCTAGGTGGTCGAGGATGGCTGGTGCGCTGGCAAGCTCAAAGGCTTTCTCGAGGTCCAGGAAGACAACAATTTTGGGTCTCTTGTTTGACCCAATGCCTGCAAGGAGGGTGGTGATGCTCTCTGCTGTGCCCACTCCTCGTGTGAAGCCGTATATATGACGGTGTTCCTGGCTGAACTGCCATCGTAGTCACTCAAGGATCATCCTTTCAGCAATCTTGGAAAGACAGCTGGTGAGAAAGATGGGCCTCATGCTTTCCGGGTCCCTGGGCTTGGGGATGGGCAGGATGATGGCCTCCTTCCACGCAGAGGGGAGTTGCCCAGCCCTCCAGGAGCAGTTGATGACCTCCAAGAGTGCATCGTGTCCAGAGGGGCCCGCCCTTGCGATCATGCTGTAGGTGATACCATTCTGGCCGGGGGTGGTGTCCCGCGATGTCCTGAAGGCTGCCTTCAACTCCCGATCACTGAAGTCAACGTTGGTGTCATCGTGTTCGTAGCATGCAGCCTGCAGCCTGACAGTCCTGTCTGGGAGGAGGACAGCCTGAAGGTTCTGCACATCTTGTGGCAGGCGGGCTGTTGCTGCCCTGGAGGTGAAGAGCTCGACCAACCTCTCTGCTTCACCAGCCGGGTCGTGGTGAGCACGCGCTGTTCCTCTTTGTTTTCCGGTAGCTATACGTATTTTCGCCCAGATCTCAGACAGGGTAGTGGCATGGTCGAAGGAGGCACACCATTCAAACCACTTTGCCAGGCGGACTCTGTGGGAGATGTGGCGAGCATGCCGCACCACCTCCCTCAGAAGCCGAAGGGTGTCAGCAGTAGGGTTGTGTCAGTGGAGCCTACGGGCACAGTTGACATGGTGGTTCTGCTCCTTGACTGTCTCATCGTAGAACCACCAGTCCCGCTTGATGGTGCCTCCAGCCTTGGTAAGTGGGATGGCCACCTCGGTCGCATGGGTGAAGGCCGCTTGGAGGTTCTGGGCAGCCGCATCAGGATTGTCAGAGAGGGAGGTCGTCTCCCACCATTGCTGTATGACATCCTGGAAGCACTGCCAGTCAGCCTTCTTGAAGTTCCACCGTGGAGGCGGTGTGTATGGGGTGTGCTGAGTGAGCACCAGTGTGGTGACGATCGCAAAGTGGTCGCTGGTGAGAAGTGGGTGGAGCTCCCACCTCACCCCAGGCTGCAGTCTCCAAGAGAGGAGTGTGACATCCAGTCGGTTGCCGCCGTGGTGTGTCGGCTCCCCATTGTTGAGGAGGACGATCTCAGGAACATCCTCAAGCACCGCTGCCAAGTGCCTGCCCGTCTCACTGGTATGGGAGACAGAGCGGAGAAGCTCATGATGGGCGTTGATGTCTCCCGCCACAAGTACGCGAGATATGGATAGGGCTGCAACCTCCGAGAGGTCGAGGGTAAACCGTGTGCTCCGGTACACGTTGTAAATAGTCAGTGGTCCAGATGGCAGTCGCAGTGTGGCGGCTTGCACCTCCACCCCTTCACCGCAGTTGATAGGGTCAGTGACGATTGAGTGGGGAATGCAATTCCGCACATAGATTGCGGTGCCCCTGGTGGGGGGCCCACCATGCTGCAGGTATGCAGAGAACCCAGGGATGTGTGGCTGTGGGGCGGGTGGGGGTTTGACAAGGGTTTCTTGGAACAGAAACACATCTATTTCATCCTGGACTGCTGCCTGGATAGCTAGGTGGAGTTTCTGCCTCAGACCACAGATGTTCCACTGGAGGATTTTTAGGGACTGTCGGGCGACCCGTCAGACTCCATCTCCTCCTGTTGGTCCATGGTTCTCTGGAATATCCATGCGTGTTCTACCAATTCCTCGGACGTGAAGACCTGGGTGAGGTGGTCCTGAAGGGATGCTGAGTCGGCCCTCTCCAGGAGAGCCATGCTGTACACGGTAGTCAGGAGATCCTTGCAGACCTACCTGTCCTTCATTGATGGGAGTAGCATGGACAGCACCTCTACCACAAGCTTGATTACGGTGACAATGTGAGCCGGCGAGGTGCCCTCCCTCTGGGGGGACAGGGTGTCCTTGGCTGTGGCCTGTGGTTGTTGGCCCACTCCTGCGATCGTTGCCGCTGCTGTCCCGCAGGTCATGCAGGTCTCCGTGGCTCTCTGTGCCATCTGACTGGGTGCCGTGGCCTGCTTCCCGCTGCATTCGGGTGGGGACTGCCTCTGCCGGGAAGGCCCTTGCTGGTGTCCTGTCTAGTGCTGTGTAGCCACAGCTCCTTGAGCAGCGTCCCTGAGCCGGGCTTGTTGTGTTTCCTTGTTCTGCTTTTGCTGAGGCTTCAAGACTTGCCCTTGCCGTTGTTCCCCTTGCCTCAATGTTGGCAGTGCATTCGGTCTTCTCTGGTGATCCCCCAGTGCTGGGAACTCTCTGCTGTAGGGTGTGGCCGCCGCCGAGGGAGCTGTGCTGGCTACCGCCAGCGGCCAGTGCTGGTAGTTCCATGGGTTGGGACGTGGAGAGGCCATATTCGGGCCCCGTGGGGCATTGGACGATGTCCCCGCCTGTTGCTGTTGGGCATTTACTGAGCTGGGCTGGGTCGTCGTCGCCGCAGGGGCCATCTGCTGTCGCACCTGTTGCCACCGCTGTGCCATAACAGGGCAGCCCTGGTTCCATGCGTGGTGTTTCTTGCCGCAGTTGGCACACTTGGGTTCAGGGCATGGGGTCTCGGGGGCGGGATGCTTGAGCAATGCAATGCAATCCTTGGAGTCGTGCTGCTTGCTGCAGACTCCACATTTCTTCACATGTTGGCAGGTAGCCGCGATATGGTTGAAGCCCTGCAAGTTGTAACATTGCAGCGGGCCCTCTACATATGGCCGGGTCTTGAACCGCCCCCACACCCCCAGTGCAATGTGGGATGGTAGGGGCCCTCGGTGGTGGATCAACATATTCCGTGTTGGGATCTTGTTGGTCCCAGTGGTCAGCCTCTCTGCCTTGACAATGTTGGGTACATCGAGGAAGCGCTCTGCTGGGATGGGTACAGGGACGTGAAGCACAACCCCCTTGTGCATCTTTTCTTCAGCTAGGAGCTCCCATATCCTCGGATTCTCTGCAGCCATTGACTTCAGTCAATCGTATGTGTCCTCGTCGCGCGGCTTCGCCACGATCTCTCCCCTGAGCGTGAAGTCGCAGCTGAGCTTGATGGAAGGCATGGTCGCCTCCAGGTTCTTCACCACATCGTAGTGAGGGATCATGAACTTGTTGAAGACCACAGTTGGTTGCCTTGCAGCACGGTTCTGAGGTTTTGAGCGCCCTTGTACCATCTCGTCCTCTGTTGCCTGTGGGGCTTCGTCTGGGTTGGTTGTCCCTGGTGCCATCTGCTGAGGAGGAGGGTCCTGGGTCTCTTCCATGGTCCCCATATGTTGGGGGGTGTCCACCTGCTGGGCCGGGCTTGGGTTGGCCTCGGCTGTCCCCATCATCCCTGGGCCATCTGGGGAAGCAGCTGGCATCAGCTGAGGCACTTCTGGGGCATCGCCCCCGAAGTGCAGGTTGTCCTTGGGTTTGAACATCAAAATGGTATACAATACCGACAGGTTGGTAGGTAAGACACATAGGCAACTGTTGTCTATGTGTCTTACCTACCAACCTGTCGGTATTGTATACCATTTTGATGTTCATCTTGTCAGACACTGCAACACAGACAACACTGGTACAGACAACACCTTTGACAACCTTTTCAAGTGAGAAATGTTGGATCTAAGAGGGACATGACCTCTCAGTGGCTACATTCTCACTACTACTACTATTATGCACCTCTCCTTCCGACAGTATTTAAGTCTCCGCACTGTCGCTTGATCTTCAGACAGTTCCTGACTATGGAACTGAACTTCTCCAGGTTGAGGGACTGACAACCTCAAATTCTACGACTTTAAGGGTGATGGACTGATTACATCTTCACATCTCTACTGTTCATGCCTACTTTCTGTATTCGACTGAAGAAGCCTACTGTGTAGGCGAAACGTTTCGGAATAAAGTTGTCTAACTGATGCATATGTGTCTTACCTAACAACCTGTCGGTATTGTATACCATTTTGATGTTCATCTTGTCAGACACTGCAACACATGGCATCTTGGTACAGAAAACACCTTGGACAACCTTTTCAAGTGAGAATTGTTGAATCTGAGAGGGACATGACTTCTCAGTGGCTACATTCTCATTACTACTACTACTACTACTATGCACCTCTCCTTCCGACAGTATTTAAGTCTCCGCACTGTCGCTTGATCTTCAGACAGTTCCTGACTATGGAACTGAACTTCTCCAGGCTGAGGGACTGACAACCTCAAATTCTACAACTTCAAGGGTGATGGACTGATTACATCGTCTTCACATCTCTACTGTTCCTGCCTACTTTCTGTATTCGACTGAAGAAGCCTACTATGTAGGCGAAACGTTTCGGAATAAAGTTGCCTATGTGTCTTACCTACTGTCCTTGGGTTTCTTTGCCGGCCCTTCCACTTCCTCCATGTAGCCCTGAAAGTCGTCGTCGCATGGTGACATGGGCCGTTTGCCTCTTGGTTGCTGGGATGACATGGCAGTACAGCCGCCCCAACGAGGCTCGTAGCTGTGTGCCACAGTTCCTAAGACCTATTGACAGCCCACACTGGGTTCACAGTGGTGCACAAGCCATGATTACGTCACTCACTGGAATCGTACGATGCACACGTAGGTCACAAACGGATATTTTCCCAAAGCACTGAGCCTGGTGGCTAAAGCTCCCGCTTCACACACGGAGGGCCCGGGTTCGATTCCCGGCGGGTGGAAACATTTCGACACGTTTCCTTACACCTGTTGTCCTGTTCACCTAGCAGCAAATAGGTACCTGGGTGTTAGTCGACTGGTGTGGGTCGCATCCTGGGGGACAAGATTAAGGACCCCAATGGAAATAAGTTAGACAGTCCTCGATGACGCACTGACTTTCTTGGGTTATCCTGGGTGGCTAACCCTCCGGGGTTAAAAATCCGAACGAAATCTTATCTTATCTTATCACACGCATATGACTCACAAATGCACGAATGGCGAGGGCCGTCAGGTGCTGTGCGTAAACTAACACAGCACCAGGCGCCTGGTGAGCTGGACCAGTGCACGAAGTACACTGGCTGGTCAGGGCCACGCCACAGCACACGCACGAATCACACGAATGCACACGAATTAGCGAGGCACGGGTAGCACACGTATTACTGGCGTGGCTGTGCGTAAACTAACACAGAACACGCCACACTCACTGCAGAAATGTCTTGAAAGAAAAAACACTTAGTCACAAACGTTCCTGTGCGTAACCATGCGTAAACTAACATGGAACTCACAGGGAACATCCCAGCATTCGTGCGTGCTCTCACGAATGCGTGGTCCACGTACGAAGGCGCCAGACCGTGCGTAAACTAACACAGGTCGGCGCGAAAGAGTCACTCTGAACACTGAGCGATCCACTCTGAACACTGAGCGATCCACTCTGAACACTGAACGCACCAGCCCTGGCAGCTAGCCTGGGTCGGGAGCGTGACCTGATGTGACCCGGCTGAGGTCAGGCGAGCAACTGACTCGCCGCGCGCGGCTGGGCCCCCATGCTACACGGGCGTCCGCATCAGGCGACCAATCAGCAGCATTCCTGGCTGCTGCTCTCTCGCTAGGCCGCTGTGTGAGTGAGCTGTCCTCCACAACTCCAAGTAACCACCAAGCCACTATGAACTGACCAATCAACAATAAGCTCCTCCCTTGTCGCTTGCAGCCTCCCGTCACCATCAAGATACAGTTTTTTCCATCCAGCAAGATGCAGTCAGCACCTGCAGAGTACCTGTTGCCTTCTACATCGTCTTCGTCAGTGTTTCTCCATTTGGGTTTAGTCCTGACTCTTCTCTCTTCGACTCAAGACATTCCTCTCACCGACTATTCTTCGCCCTGTCCCCACTTGCCCCTCGCCCCTCGTGGGTCCTTACCTGTGAGTCCGTGTTGTTGTTGTTGTTGTTGTTACTGAAGACAATGAAATTTAAGCATCCTAATTTTGAAGTAATGAGTATATGGTTGAACAATCCTTAGCACAATGTACATTATAGTAAGTAAGTTTATTCAGGTATACACAAATACAGTTACATAGACTTATCATACATAGCAGCATATGTGTAGAGAACCTAGGATAACCCAAAAAAGTCAGACAGTGACTTATTTCCATTGTGGTCCTTTATTATTATTATTATTATTATTATTATTATTATTATTATTGGAAATATAAACACAAATGCAGTATAATGTGATCCTTTATTGACTACGTTTCGCCCACACAGTGGGCTTTTTCAAGTCACAAACAGAACTACCTGGGGTGGAAGGAACGCGAGTATTTATAGTCCGGTTCAGAATGCTGAGGTCAGGTGAAGAATGCTGCATCTGATGATGTACCGAGTGGGGTTATAGAGTCTAAAAACTTGGGTAGCTTGGAAAGGAGATTGGATAAGTTTGTGAGCAGACCTTCTACAGTGTTCTTATGTGGGATAGCGATGAAGAAGTTTCTTGGCAAGTGGTTCAGCTATGTTATAGAAGCCACTATTCTGGTTGAAGTTGTCGGATATAGAAATAAGTGATGATTCCAGGATTCTTCGGTATTGAGTGTTGTCTTCTGTGGCGATAAGTCTTGAGTTTCTGTAGTTTATCAAGTGGTTGTGTGAATTACGGTGTTGTACGCAGGCATTCCTTGTGTCGTCAGACCTGCTTGCGTATTGGTGTTCTGAAATACGTGTTTGGAGGTCCCTTGATGTTTCGCCCACGTATAACTTGTTGCAGTCATTACAAGGGATTATGTATACCCCTGCAGAGGATGGAGGCTTGTCCTGTCTACTACTGGTGATGTCCTTGATGGTCGTGGTTGTGGAGGTAGATACTTGGAATGATGTTTTGGCAAAGATGTTGGAAACATGTTTGGCAATGGAGTTGGTGGGAAGGACTATGTATCTCTTCTCGGCAGTGTCTTCTCTGGGTGTGTTGAAGATGTTTAATGCCCGCCGTCTGCAGTCTCTGATGAAGTGACGAGGATAGTGGAGTTTAGAAAATATTTGTTCAATTATAGTGCATTCTTCCTCAAGGAACTCATTGCTGCAGATTCTGAGTGCATGCAGGAAGAAGCCTATAATTACACCACGTTTGGTTTTGGTGTCGTGGTGAGAGTAGAAGTGGAGAAGATCCTTTTGGTTGGTGGGTTTTCGAGAGACTTTAAAACGAAGTTCATGGTCAGCTTTGCAGAGCAGAACATCAAGGAAAGGAAGAGTGTTGTCGACTTCTTCTTCAAGTGTGAACTGGATTGAAGGCTCGACCTGGTTGAGCTTGTCTTGGAGAGCTTGAACGTTGAAGCGTTTATTATTATTATTATTATTATTATCCAGGGGGAAGCGCAAAACCCATAGGATTATACAGCACCTGTGGGGGGATGTGGAAGGCATTTAGATTTAATTCAGGGAACTGGAGCACAGATCCATTTCCTTAGATCAAGAGCCCCTCACCAGCATCAAGGAACCTTCCTTGAGGGGAGCACAATATACGGTAATGAAGTTGACTTAAGTTTATGTTGAGGAGTCTTAAGTAATTCAGAAGTTTTTTTGTATGCTGAGGTTAGTGGTCGCGTGTGGTCATACCTGTCCTAAGCTCTCTGGGAGTTAGCGTGGGGTGTTACCAAGTGGCTAAAGCTCCCGCTTCACACATGGAGGGCCCGGGTTCGATTCCCGGCGGGTGGAAACATTTCGACACGTTTCCTTACACCTATTGTCCTGTTCACCTTGCAGCAAATAGGTACCTAGGTGTTAGTCGACTGGTGTGGGTGGCATCCTGGGGGACAAGATTAAGGACCCCAATGGAAATAAGTTAGACAGTCCTCGATGACGCACTGACTTTCTTGGGTTATCCTGGGTGGCTAACCCTCCGGGGTTAAAAATCCGAACGAAATCTTATCTTATGGCTTGTTATAGTGCTTTAGAATCCCAGGCTCAGGTGTTGAAGAAGGAGGTTCTACTTCTTCAGGAGGAAAATAGGAGGCTGAAGTTTCTCTTAGAGGGGTCTGTGAGTGAGTGTGAGATGGATTTAGCTCGTAAGGAGGAAATGGTCACCAGCAGCGAGAGTGGCAGCCGCTTTAAGTGGCAAGTGGTTCACAGTTCAGGAAGAAGGAAGATAAGGAGGGTTAACAGAGAAGATGTGAAGGTAGGAAATCGATTCTCTGTTCTCCAGGATGAGTGTACTTCAGTGGTCAGTGAGGTTGAAGGTACCACTGATTCCCCTGCTAATCAAGGTAAGAATATTCTAATTGTAGGAGATTCTAAGGTAAGATATATGGACCATGCTTTTTGTAACAGGAATAGAAAAGTCAGACAGAGGGTGTGCCTCCCAGGAGCTGGTGTTGGTGACATAGTCAGCAGGTTGGATAATATGTCAGGTAATGGGAACAAGCCCATTATCTGTCTTAGTGCTGGGGGTAATGACACTGGAAACGGCAGGAGACAGGAGCTGCTGGATAGGTACAGGTCAGCCATAGAAGTAGTCAGGTCTAAGGGAGGGATCCTAGTCATATGTAGCATCTTGCCTAGAATGGGAGTGGGCAATGAGTGGATGTCTAGAGTAATTGGTATAAATTGCTAGCTAGACGGGTACTGCAAGGAACTTGCAATCCCATTCATTGATAACTGGGACAAATTCTATGGCAAACGTGATATGTATGCAAGGGATGGGGTTCATCTCTCTGGGGCTGGAGTGGATGCATTAGTCAATTCGATTGAGGGGGTAATTGATGACTTGTCTAGGACTTTAAACTGATAGGTTATAGAGGTATGGGTGTTTGTGGGAAACAAAGAGGCTGCAGTATTAGGGTTGAAAACAGCAGATTTTACCGGGATTCTAACAAGAATGACCCCAAATGGATGAACAGTAGATTAAAACATTTCATTGGTCAAAAGAGAGACATATATAGGCGTATCAACAGAGGGGATGGGCAGTTAAGAAATCAATATATTCAGTTCAAGAGATAAATAAAAAAAAAGTATAAGAAAAGCAAAAAGGGAATATGAGGCTAAGGTCGCAAGGGATTCAAAGACTAACCCAAAAGGGTTCGTTCAGGTATACAGAAGTAAGATTAGGGAAAAGATAGGCCCACTTAAGAGTAACCTAGGTCAGATCACTGACAGTGATAAGGATATGTGTGAAATTCTCAATACCTACTTCCTCTCCGTTTTTACTCAGGAAAATACTACCAAAATTCCTGAAATAATAGATTATATAGAACAGGACGATAATAAATTATGCACGATTGCGGTAACTAGTGACATGGTCCTCAGACAAATAGAGAAATTAAAACCTAACAAATCCCCAGGCCCTGATGAACTGTTTGCAAGGGTGTTAAAGAAATGTAAAGAAGAACTTAGCAAACCTTTGGCTAATCTTTTCAACATATCACTACAAACTGGCATAGTGCCTGATAAGTGGAAAATGGCAAATGTAATACCTATTTACAAAGCAGGTGACAGGTCCTTAGTTTCGAACTATAGACCAATAAGCCTTACCTCCATAGTGGAAAAATTTATGGAATCACTAATTGCCGAAGCAAGTCGTAGCCATCTTGATAGGCATAAATTGATTAATGAATCTCAACATGGCTTTACAAAGGGGTGTTCCTGTCTTATGAATTTACTAACTTTTTTCACTAAGGTGTTTGATGTAGATCATGGTAATGAATATGATATTGTGTATATGGACTTCAGTAAGGCTTTCGATAGAGTTCCACATCAGAGGCTATTGAGGAAACTTAAGGCACACAGAATAGGAGGAAATTTTTTTTTTCTGGGTAGAGGCATGGCTGACAAATAGGCAGCAGAGAGTTTGCATAAATGGGGAAAAATCAGAATGGGGGGCACGTTACAAGCGGTGTTCCGCATGGGTCAGTGTTGGGCCCTTTGTTGTTCACAATTTACATAAATGACAGATGAGGGAATAAATAGTGACATAAGCAAATTTGCTGATGACACGAAAATAGGCCGTTCAATTCACTCTAATGAGGACCATAGAGCACTTCAGGATAATTTGAATAGACTGATGCAATGGTCGGAGAAATGGCAGATGCAGTTTAATATAGACAAATGCAAAGCCCTAAATGTTGGACAGGAAAATAACCATGCCACATACAAACTAAATAATGTAGATCTTAATACTACTGATTGCGAAAAGGACTTAGGAGTTCTGGTTAGCAGTAATCTAAAACCAAGACAGCAGTACATTAGTGTTCGCAATAAAGCTAACAGAATCCTTGGCTTCATATCTAGAAGTATAAATAATTGAAGTCCTCAGGTTGTTCTTCAACTCTATATATCCTTGGTTAGGCCTCATTTGGATTATGCTGCGCAGTTCTTGTCACCGTATTACAGAAAGAATATAAATGCGCTGGGAAACGTACGGAGGAGGATGACAGAGATGATCCCATGTATCAGGAATCTTCCCTATGAGGATAGACTGAGGGCCCTGAATTTGCACTCTCTCGAAAGGCGTAGAATTAGGGGAGGATATGATCGAGGTGTATAAATGGAAAACAGGAATAAATAAAGGGGATTTAAATAGCGTGCTGAAAATTTTCGGCCGCGACAGGACTCGCAGCAATAGTTTCAAGTTGGAAAAATTCAGATTCAGGAAGGATATAGGAAACCACTGGTTTGGTAATAGAGTTGTGGATGAGTGGAGCAAACTCCCGAGTACAGTTATTGATGCTAAAACGTTGTGTAGCTTTAAAAATAGGTTAGATAAATACATGAGTGGGTGTGGGTGGGTGTGAGTTGGACCTGACTAGCTTGTGCTACTAGGTCTGATGCGGTGCTCCTTCCTTAAGTGGATCATTGGGCTAATCCGGGAGGGGGGGACATGGACCTGAATAACCGTCCTGCTCTACTTCTCGTTAGTGTGACTTTGTAAATGGCCCACGTTGGACCGAAACGTCATCGTAAGCTCCTCTCTTCTATGTGCGGGTTATTTGTGTATCGTTCCAGTCACAGTATTGTGCCTTTTTTTGTTATTTATGGATCTGCTTCGCATGGGTCAGTAGGCCTGCTGCAGTGTTCCTTCATTCTTATGTTCTTATGTATAGCTTTTGAGTAACTGGTAGGTACTGAGTATAGTTTGTCTGGTTAATTTTGGGTGATGAGGTGATTTCTAAATAGAGCCTTAAATTGATTTGCAGGCAGCAGGGGCCCTTTAGTGTGTTCTGGTAATGAATTCCAGATCTTTGGGCCCTTAACGTGCATAGCATTTTTGCGTAGTGAGAGATGGACACGAGGGATACCGAAGAGTGAGTTGTGTTTTGTATTATGGCTGTGTATTCTGTTATAGTTATCAAGGAGGAGTTTGAGAGGAGGGTTTATATTTGAGTGTAGTGTTCTGTGTATGTAGTAGGCACAATATTAAGTGTGGATGTTTTGTATATCAAGCAAGTTAAGACTCTTGAAAAACGGTGCAGTATGCTGTCTAATGCAGGAGTTGGTAATCAATCTTACTGCAGGTTTTTGTTGGGTTATTAAAGGTTTGAGGTGATTTGCTGTGGTTGAGCCCCATGCACAAATACCATAGGTGAGGTAAGGGTAAATGAGAGAGTGATACAGAGCAAGAAGAGCTGATTGGGGTACATAGTACCGTATCTTTGAAAGGATGCCTACTGTTTTGGAGACTTTCTTGGATATTTGCTGTATGTGTGTCTGGAACTTGAGACCACAATCAAGGTTGAGACCTAGAAATTTGCCCTCTGTGAGTCTAGAAATGGGTGAACCATTTATCATTGTTTAGCTGTACAATTGAAGCTCTGTTTCCAAATAGCATGAACTAGGTTTTGTCTATATTGAGAGTAAGTTTGTTGGTAGTCATCCAAGTAAATATTTTTAGTAATTCGGCATTTATAGTGTCTGTTAGTATGGTTGGATTTGGGTGAGAGAAGATATAAGTAGTGTCATCTGCAAATAATGTGGGTTTAAGGAGTTTAGATGCGTTTGGTAGATCATTGATGTAAATGAAAAAAAGAGGTGTGCCAAGTTGTGCTGTCTCCCCCAGTACTATGATTGCTGTGGTTTCCAGCCTTGACAAAATTGGCAGCAAGATATTCTGGACACTGAGTAATTTTATAAACTTGATTTAACTTCAGTTGTTTTACTGTCTTCAACATTTAGCATATCCAATTGTTGTAATTCATCCTGGCCTACATGTTCTCTTGGACCTAGGTCGTAGGATTAATATACTAATTGATAGATGTAGGCCTTAAGAACAATTTAGGCAGGCTTAAATTGTTAGTAAATAATATCAGAATTAATAATGTATCTTTAGACATTAATATTAGCTAATGAAATGAGACATACTGAGGTAGCTAGCATCCCACTCAGAGAATTAGGTGTCTCAAGGATTAACTTTAATGTTACCTGATTGCTGGCAGGTTTAGAGAATTTATATGCATGAAAAGCCTTAAATTCAGAATTCTCCTGATTAAATTCTGCAATAAGTTCCTCCAGATGTGACAGAGTGAACAGGCAAAAGAAGGGGGATGGGGAAGGTTGGCCTGTACATTGCAGAGTCACTTGTTTGCACAGAACTGCTTAATGCCTCAAATGATGTAGTGGAAGTTTTAGCAGTAAAGATCGAGAACCAAAACCTAGTCATTGTGGTAGTCTACAAGCCTCCGGATGCAACATCCCAGCAATTCCAGGAACAGCTGTTAAAAATTGACCACTGTCTGGAAAATCTTCCAGCTAGATACAGCGATTGATAAACAAGGGTTGAGGCTCGATCGTTCGTCATTGTAGGAGCTGCCAGAAATCACCGGCTCTTCAACACGCAAGTTATACTTTTGTATCAATCAAATCACATATTACTCGGGTAGATAATTTCAAGTAGATCCTTCATGTGTTAGCCCAAATCACCGACAACTATTGGATCACTACGACAAGGTCCTAAATGCACTAGAAGATAAAAAGAATACAGATGTAACATATACAGACTTTGCAAAAGCCTTCGACAAGTGTGTCCATGGCGTAATAGCGCACAAAATGCGTGCTAAAGGAATAACAGGAAAAGTCGGTCGATGGATCTATAATTTCCTCACTAACAGAACACAGAGAGTAGTCGTCAACAGAGTAAAGTCCGAGGCAGCTACGGTGAAAAGCTCTGTTCCACAAGGCACAGTACTCGCTCCCATCTTGTTCCTCATCCTCATATCCGACATAGACAAGGATGTCAGCCACAGCACCGTGTCTTCCTTTGCAGATGACACCCGAATCTGCATGACAGTGTCTTCCATTGCAGACACTGCAAGGCTCCAGGCGGACATCAACCGAATCTTTCAGTGGGCTGCAGAAAACAATATGAAGTTCAACGATGAGAAATTTCAATTACTCAGATATGGTAAACACGAGGAAATTAAATCTTCATCAGAGTACAAAACAAATTCTGGCCACAAAATAGAGCGAAACACCAACGTCAAAGACCTGGGAGTGATTATGTCGGAGGATCTCACCTTCAAGGACCATAACATTGTATCAATCGCATCTGCTAGAAAAATGACAGGATGGATAATGAGAACCTTCAAAACTAGGGAGGCCAAGCCCATGATGACACTCTTCAGGTCACTTGTTCTATCTAGGCTGGAATATTGCTGCACACTAACAGCACCTTTCAAGGCAGGTGAAATTGCTGACCTAGAAAATGTACAGAGAACCTTCATGGCGCGCATAACGGAGATAAAACACCTCAATTACTGGGAGCGCTTGAGGTTCCTGAACCTGTATTCCCTGGAACGCAGGCAGGAGAGATACATGATTATATACACCTGGAAAATCCTAGAGAGACTAGTACCGAACTTGCACACGAAAATCACTCACTACGAAAGCAAAAGACTTGGCAGACGATGCAACATCCCCCCAATGAAAAGCAGGGGTGTCACTAGCACGTTAAGAGACCATACAATAAGTGTCAGGGACCCGAGACTGTTCAACTGCCTCCCAGCATACATAAGGGGGATTACCAACAGACCCCTGGCAGTCTTCAAGCTGGCACTGGACAAGCACCTAAAGTCGGTTCCTGACCAGCCGGGCTGTGGCTCGTACGTTGGTTTGCGTGCAGCCAGCAGCAACAGCCTGGTTGATCAGGCTCTGATCCACCAGGAGGCCTGGTCACAGACCGGGCTGTGGGGGCATTGACCCCCGGAACTCTCTCCAGGTAAACTAGTATGTTTTAAATAAGTGACCCACTGATCAGATCAGATCAACTGGTCCGAACCCTCGACTGGTCCGAACCCTTGATGGTCCAAACCCTTGACTGGTTTCAAACGGATTCGTTGGACAATAAAGCAGACTGTAAACGGATGGGGTTGTAGGCGCCCTTATCAAACACAAACAATAAATATAAATCAGGACCATACACGGTAAGCTGTACAACATACAAGTACAGTTAGAAATAGAAATACAAATAGCTAGAGCTTCATTTAAGGAGGTTATTAATAGAGTATTCAAGAGGTTGCTAGTAGAATTACAGTAAATCAACCATTCAAATCATTATGAAGCTCTGTATAGTCTGCAGTCAATCAAACAAACGGGCTTCCACATGGATAAATTGTCATTTTTGTGGAAATTGGTGTCACGCCCCTTGTGCAGATATCCAAGAACTAGCTACAAGCAGTATTAAAACAGAGAAGTGTTTTTGGGTATGCCCAAATGAGGAAAATCTGTGGACTAAAATCACAAGGGTATTAAAAGAGGATAACATCAAAGCTGCTTTCATAGACAACCTGGAAGCTTTCTACAACAGATGGGAACATAAAAAGTCTGGGCTGAATGGTACTGCCCTTGATACTGGCCATGTAGCCAGAAACTGTAAGGCTGGAGGTGATGTCCTGGGAGATAGTAATGGTGAAGCTGGAGGTGCTGTCCTGGGATAGTAATGGTGAAGCTGGAGGTGCTGTCCTGGGAGACAGTAATGGTGAAGCTGGAGGTGCTGTCCTGGGAGACAGTAATGGTGAAGCTGGAGGTGCTGTCCTGGGAGACAGTAATGGTGAAGCTGGAGGTGCTGTCCTGGGAGACAGTAATGGTGAAGCTGGAGGTGCTGTCCTGGGAGACAGTAATAGTGAAGCTGGAGATTTTGTCCAGGTAGTCGGGAATTATACGCAGGAAGGAATACATATAAATGACCTCATAGGGGACAGGAGCCGTAGTGGGGAAACAAGTGTAGTCAAAGATAAGATAAAACCAATATTGCAAACTAGAAATACCACAGGAAATAGCAAACAAGAGGACTCCACTAGCAATAGTGAGGATATATTACCAAAAACAACTGGTGGGAGCTCCATTGTTGGTGCTAGGGAGGATAGGAATAAGACAGGGAAACATGCACCAACAGGGAATACAGTCACAGAAACCCAAGGCAAACGGAAACCAAGCCTGTGCACATACTATGCACTTGGTATCTGCAGATATGGGAAATCTGGAAAAACAGACGGGACGTGCAACTATGACCACCCTAGAAAATGCCATGCCCATATGACAACAGGAAAATGCAAACTCCCTTCCTGTAAGCTTTTTCACCTTGAAATGTGTACCTCTTCAGTACAGGAAAGACTGTGCTATAACTTAAATTGCCAGGCACACCATCTAAAGGGTACAAAAAGAAACAAAACATCCAGGCCATGGGAAAACCTGGGTAGCCACAGCCACTCAAGAGGGAGAGGTTTTTTAGTGCCAGGAAGGAAAAAAAACTGGCAGGAAATGGCAGAAATCGTACACCAAATCCAGTCATTCCTGGAGTGGAACCACAGTCGATGGCCTCCACTCCAAACCAACAGATACAGACACTAATGCCGGAAAAAAAATCCCCCCCAGTACCAACAATACCACCAGTCCGATGACATTCTTCTTTGCAAATATACAGGGTCTAAAGCCAGCAACAAACAACAAAATACCTTTCATCCGTGGACTGCTTGCAGAGGCAAAGGCAATGTTCACGGCTTTCACTGAGACCCACATAAAGGATCACTTGGACAACGAAATATGGATCCCAGGTTACAACCTATACAGATGTGACAGAGTGAACAGGCAAAAGGGGGGGGGGGGGGGTTGGCCTGTACATTGCAGAGTCACTTGTTTGCACAGAACTGCTAAATGCCTCAAATGATGTAGTGGAAGTTTTAGCAGTAAAGGTCGAGAACCAAAACCTAGTCATTGTGGTAGTCTACAAGCCTCCGGATGCAACATCCCAGCAATTCCAGGAACAGCTGCTAAAAATTGACCACTGTCTGGAAAATCTTCCAGCTCCTGCACCCAACATCTTGCTCCTGGGGGATTTCAACTTAAGGCACCTAAAATGGAGGAATATAGCAAATAATATTGTTGCAGTAATAACACCAGGAGGCAGCTCTGATGAAAACTCACACTCACACGAGCTTTTAAATCTTTGCACAAAATTCAATTTAAACCAGCAAATAATAGAGCCTACTAGACTGGAGAATACACTAGACCTCATCTTCACTAACAATGATGATCTGATAAGAAATGTCACCATATCAAAAACAATATACCCAGATCACAACATAATTGAGGTTCAGACATGTATGCGTGGAGCCCCAGACCGACATAATGAGACTAGTCACGAGGGAGCATTCACCAAATTCAACTTCAATAACAAAAACATAAAGTGGGACCAAGTAAACCAAGTTCTAACCGATATAAGCTGGGAAGATATACTAAGCAACACAGACCCCAACTTATGCCTAGAACAGATTAACTTTGTGGAACTCGATGCATGCACAAGGCTTATTCCTCTAAGAAAAAGGAGGAGTAGATGTAAAATAGAAAGAGACAGGCGCTCCCTTTACAGGCGACGGAAAAGAATAACAGAGCGGCTAAAAGAGGTCAATATATCTGAAATGCGTAGGGAGACACTGGTCAGAGAAATAGCAAGCATCGAACTTAAGCTAAAGGAATCTTATAGGAGTCAGGAATCGCGGGAAGAACTAAAAGCCATAAATGAAATCGAAAGAAACCCAAAGTATTTCTTCTCCTATGCCAAATCAAAGTCGAGAACAACGTCCAGTATTGGGCCCCTACTTAAACAAGATGGGTCCTACACAGATGACAGCAAGGAAGTGAGTGAGCTACTCAAGTCCCAATATGACTCAGTTTTTAGCAAGCCGCTAACTAGACTGAGAGTCGAAGATCAAAATGAATTTTTTTATGAGAGAGCCACAAAATTTGGTTAACACAAGCCTATCCGATGTTATCCTGACGCCAAATGACTTCGAACAGGCGATAAATGATATGCCCATGCACTCTGCCCCAGGGCCAGACTCATGGAACTCCGTGTTTATCAAGAACTGCAAGAAGCCCCTATCACGAGCCTTTTCCATCCTATGGAGAGGGAGCATGGACACGGGGGTCATCCCACAGTTACTAAAAACAACAGACATAGCCCCACTCCACAAAGGGGGCAGTAAAGCAACAGCAAAGAACTACAGACCGATAGCACTAACATCCCATATCATAAAAATCTTTGAAAGGGTCCTAAGAAGCAAGATCACCACCCATCTAGAAACCCATCAGTTACACAACCCAGGGCAACATGGGTTTAGAACAGGTCGCTCCTGTCTGTCTCAACTATTGGATCACTACGACAAGGTCCTAAATGCACTAGAAGATAAAAAGAATGCAGATGTAATATATACAGACTTTGCAAAAGCCTTCGACAAGTGTGACCATGGCGTAATAGTGCACAAAATGCGTGCTAAAAGAATAACAGGAAAAGTCGGTCGATGGATCTATAATTTCCTCACTAACAGAACACAGAGAGTAGTCGTCAACAGAGTAAAGTCCGAGGCAGCTACAGTGAAAAGCTCTGTTCCACAAGGCACAGTACTCGCTCCCATCTTGTTCCTCATCCTCATATCCGACATAGACAAGGATGTCAGCCACAGCACCGTGTCTTCCTTTGCAGATGAGAGACAGTTCGTTGGGCTTGATAGCTATCAGGTGCAATGGGGACGATACCCAGTCTTCAATTTCTCAAGAACTTCATGCTTAAGCAGTTGAAGTAACTCTTCTTCAGAAGAGAGGAGAAGTACTGCCCCAGCGTGGGTTTGAACAACATCCACTGGAGCAACAGCTGAATTTGAACAAATACATTCGAGAATTTCCTTCTTAGACTTTTGATTGTCATCGACACGTATTCGTACTCGTATTCATGCCACGATGTCCAGGAAGGCACATCAGACACAGAAGTTGCTTTAACAAAAAAGACTTTCCTTGGTGGGAGCCCTAAACATTTATGAAGGTCAGCCCCTAAGATAACCTACCCTCGAGTGGTGAGGGGGAAAGGGCCCAAGGCAAAGATCGGCCGGATTTTAAAAAACCACACGGGCTACCGGATGGTCAAAATGCCTTGTGTTAACTCGCCGAAGGCAAAGTTGCCAAAAAAGAAGATAGGGAAGTCAGAAAGATAGCAGTGTAAGCAGAGTGTTAGTGTGTGGGCCAGTGTAGATGTTTGGGTGAGGGGAGGAAGGGGAAGGATGAAGGGATGGGGAAGAGAGGGGTGAACAAGCAAGCAAGTCACCGCCTTACCCTCTTGAAGAGATGGGGCTCGAAGTGACTGCAAGCAAGTTTCCTCTCAGCTCTGGTCGAGAATTACTCAGGGTAACCCAAGAAAAAACTCGAGGCACAGTGCTCAGAGCAGGAACGAAGACGTCTCTCCAAGGCGGATCCACGACGACTCTCTGTATATTCTGTATGTTCTCTGTATATTCTCCAGGCCTGCAATTTTGCTTACCTTGAAAGGGGTCATTAGTATACAGCAGTTTTCCAGCCTAAACAACAAGCGATTTGAAGAGAATCATCGTGGGCTTGGCATCTCTAGTTTTGAAGATTAGATTTTAGATTTTGCCACCGAAGTGGCTAGTTTATTGTGCACCCCATATCCATCCTGTGGACGGTAGCGCGAGAGCATATGGATACACAAAAGGCCTAGGAACTAGGCCCCAAAGGGTTAACAGGAATACATATGGATTTATATCTACATATCTATAGTTCACTTATCTGTTACAAGCAAATTTAGGAAATTTGTTTAGTATATCTGGTATCTTATTTTCATTAAGATATCTTGACATGTCACATAGGTTATTATACTATCTGTCTCTGTATTCCTCAATAAGTGGACAATTAAGCACATAGTGTTCAAGAGAGTGACCATATGCCTGATCACATAATTTACATTTAGTTTGATCATCATCTGTGTGTCTCCCAAACTGCCAGAAGTACTTGTAACCAAGCCTAAGCCTGGCCACTACAACATCAGTCAGTCTGTTCACATTGCAAGTTGCTCCATAAACATACTTATCTACGTTCATGTTATCATAGTGGGTTATAGATCTACTCAGGCTTCTAACTGCATTCCTATAACAATCATTTTCATTATTTACTTCTCTCCTAATATTATTCCTAATGCTAGACACAGTTATACCAAAGTTATATTCTACATTCTCCTTCTCGATACTCTTCTTGGCTAACATATCAACTTTATCATGAAGAAGTAATCCAATGTGTGATGGGATCCATAGCAATTGTACATTAATTCCTTTGTCCCTAATTTTTGAGTATCTATACCTGGCTTCCCCAATGAGCATGTTGTTGGAGTCATTATATGAGCCAAGAGCCTTCAATGATGACATAGAATCAGTAATGATGATAGAGTCAAGCTCAGTGTCATAGGTTAGCTTTAGCGCCATTAGGATTGCAAACAATTCAGTTTGCAGTGTAGACGCCCAGTTGTTAATTCTTATGCCTAACTCAACAAATTTATTATCGTTCTTAACTAGGGAGGTGGCAACAAGAGCAGATGCAGCCCTGCCAGAAGACTCCTGTTTAGATCCATCAGTGTATATAACTTGTGATAACTTGTTACTACCAGCTAGGTGAGAAATTTCTTCTTGAGCAGTTGCTCTAACAAGAGATTTAAGGAAGGGATTACTAGCAATGAGCTTCTTGGGAGGGACTTGTAGGTATGTGATATTAAATGAACACATCTTCCATGGAGGGGTGAAATGCTCTTGTTGCCTACAATGATACAGTTCATGCAGGTTATAAAACTTAATGCAATTGCACGTTTTCACAATCCATTTAGATCTGTGTATATTTACCTCTAGACACTTGGTAAGATTCACTGTGACAGTGTCTGGTTCGTTTCTCAACATTCTAATACCGAGTAGTGTTAATTTCAACAATCCTATCACTGATACTAGAAATACCAAGCTCCTTCCTCATGTTAAGAACTTTTGTAGATCTGGGACAGCCAAGAATAATCCTGAGAGCTTCATTTTGCATTAACTCCAAGGGTCGGAGAGAACTTTCTCTAGCTAATATCAACATGGGAGCAGCATAATCAATTAAGGACCTAACATAGGCTATGTACATCATTCTCACGATTCTCACATTAGCACCATAGTTGGGATTGTAGCCAGCAACAGCTTTGAGAGCATTTAGCCTAGCTTTACATTTCTTGTTTAGTTGTGGTATAGTGGATTTGTTAAAGGGTACATCTACACCAAGATATCTGTAAGTTTTAACGTAGCTAATGATTTCACCCTGCAAATAGATGGGTGGGGGATGTCGTTTGCTTAATATCTTAGTTTTAGAGGAAGATATTATGAGGCCTAGTCGATTACAAATTGCTTGAACTTCATTAAGAATGGTATTCATCTTCTTATGCCCTGTTGTATGGATCATGATATCATCAGCATAGCTTATAGCTATATGTTTAGGTGAGGCAGGTAGAGCATTTAGGAGAGCATTAATCAGAATATTAAATAGCATGGGACTAAGAACTCCTCCCTGCGGTGTACCTAAAGACATTTCTTTAGAATCACTTCTGAAGCCTTGGTAAAGGACAGAGGATACTCTATTTGACAGGTATCCTATTATCCAGCAGAGTAAGCTACCACCAATATTCATTTTGGCTAGTTCATGTAGTATAACGGTTCTGTTCGCAATATCAAATGCAGATTTTAGATCAAGAAAAGTGGTAAAACTAGTAGAGGTGTGTGCAGTGAGAAAGGTGGAAATACAGTTCTGCACACTTTTACCTTTCATGAACCCATAGAGGTATTTAGCTATTATTGAAATGATAAGCAATATAAAATTATATGAAAAGGTAATATACATGTAATATATATACATAATATACATTGCAACCCATTCAGGGGTTGCAACATGAAGGTTCTCATTATCCATCCTATCATTGACCTAGTAGATATGGTAGATACATTGTTGTGATCTTTGAAAGTGAGATTCTCTGTCACTCCCAGGTCTTTCACATTAGTTTTTCGCTCTCTTGTGTGGTTGAATTTTGTTTTATACCCTGATGAAATTTTAATTTTCTCGAGTTTTCCATAGCAGAGTAATCAAAATATCTTCGTTGAACTTCAAATTGTTTTCTGCAGCCCATTTAAAGATTTGGTTGATGTCTGTTTGAAGATTTGCAGTGCCTTCAATGAATGACACCCATGCAAATCCTGGTATTGTCAGCCAAGGCACAATACTGTGACTGGAACAAAAGAGAGGAGCGTACGACAAATGAACATCATCATAAGCTCCTCTCTTTTATGTATTGGTTATCTGTGAATTTAAATGAAATCAGATAAAAAAAATTGACCTATGACCTCTTAATTCTTAATCTGTGGCATCCCCAGAAATAAAATTCCTGTGTGGCAAAATTTAATTTTTTTTATTCTTAGTTTGAAAGTATTTTTCTAAGAAAAAAAAAATCGGATAACAACTTACAATTTTAGAGAGTATTGAAGTTGGTAAAAAAAGATCACTTGGTAACAGCAGTGTAGATGTGCTAGCATATGTATACTAGTTTACAATTTCTCATGTGTTTCATTACAATTAACACTTCAAACATGAGTAATGGCTTAGCCCAACATTGCTTCATTTAGAATATGCAGTGTAAACTGGTAAAAAAAAAAATTAACATTATATACTGCTTTGATCTTCAAACAATACGTACAATAAGTACAACAACAGTAATACATTACTATTGTTTTAAGGTGTAATATTCATCGAGACATTGAAATAAGTCATACAGTGGACCCCCGCATAACGATGGCATCACATAGTGATTTTTCCGCATACCGATTACTTTTATCGCAAAATTTTTGCCGCGCATACCGATTAAAAACCCGCTTACCGATTTTCGTCCGAGACGCGTCCAATGTGCCCTCAGCCAGCCTCACATGTGCCAGCCGTCCCATTGTTTACCAGCCAGCCTCCGCGGTAACATCCAAGCATACACTCGGAATATTTCGTATTATTACAGTATTTTCGGTGCTGTTTCTGGAAAATAAGTGACCATGGGCCCCAAGAAAGCTTCTAGTGCCAACCCTACACCTCAAAGGGTAAGAATTACTATAGAAATGAAGAAAGAGATAATTGATAAGTATGAAAGTGGAGTGCGTATAGCCGACCTAGTCAAGCTGTACAAGAAACCCCAATCAACCATCGCTACTATTGTGGGCACCAGAAAGACAATCAAGGAAGCTGTTCTTGCCAAAGGTTCAACTGTGTTTTCGAAACAAAGATCGCAAGTGATGGAAGATGTTGAGAGACTCTTATTGGTGTGGATAAATGAAAAACAGATAGCAGGAGATAGCGTCTCTCAAGCGATCATATGTGAAAAGGCTAGGAAGTTGCATGAGGATTTAATTAAAAAAATGCCTGCAACTAGTGATGATGTGAGTGAATTTAAGGCCAGCGAAGGTTGGTTTGAGAGATTTAAGAAGCGTAGTGGCATCCATAGTGTGATAAGGCATGGTGAGGCTGCCAGTTCGGACCACAAAGCGGCTGAAAAATATGTGCAGGAATTCAAGGAGTACATAGAAACTGAAGGACTGAAACCTGAACAAGTGTTTAATTGTGATGAAACAGGCCTGTTCTGGAAGAAAATGCCAAGCAGGACCTACATTACTCAGGAGGAAAAGGCACTCCCAGGACATAAGCCTATGAAAGACAGGCTTACTTTGTTGATGTGTGCCAATGCTACTGGTGATTGCAAAGTGAAGCCTTTATTAGTGTATCACTCTGAAACTCCCAGAGCGTTCAGGCAAAAGAATGTCCTCAAGGATAATTTGTGTGTGCTGTGGAGGGCAAACAGTAAGGCATGGGTCACTAGGGAATTTTTCTATAACTGGTTACACCATGCATTTGCCCCCAATGTGAAAGATTACCTAACTGAAAAGAAATTAGAACTTAAGTGCCTCCTGGTGTTAGACAATGCCCCTGGTCATCCTACAGACGTGGCAGAGCGACTTTATGGGGACATGAGCTTCATTAAGGTGAAGTTTTTGCCTCCTAATACCACTCCTCTCCTGCAGCCCATGGACCAGCAGGTTATTTCCAACTTCAAGAAACTGTACACAAAAGCTCTGTTTGAAAGGTGCTTTGTAATGACCTCAGAAACTCAACTGACTCTAAGAGAGTTTTGGAGAGATCACTTTAATATCCTCAATTGTGTAAACCTTATAGGTAAGGCTTGGGAGGAAGTGACTAAGAGGACCTTGAACTCTGCTTGGAAGAAACTGTGGCCAGAATGTGTAGACAAAAGGGATTTTGAAGGGTTTGAGGCTAACCCTGAGAATCCTGTGCCAGTTGAGGAATCCATTGTGGCATTGGGAAAGTCCTTGGGGTTGGAGGTTAGTGGGGAGGATGTGGAAGAGTTGGTGGAGGAGGACAATGAAGAACTAACCACTGATGAGCTGATAGATCAACTTCAAGAGCAAGAGGCCAGACCTGGGGAAACTGGTTCAGAGGAGGGGACAGAGAAATTGAAGAAGTTGCCTACTACAAAGATAAAGGAAATCTGTGCTAAGTGGCTTGAAGTGCAAACCTTCATGGATGAAAATCACCCTCACACAGCTATTGCAAGCCGTGCTGGTGATTATTACACTGACAATGTTGTGAAACACTTTAGGCAAGTCATAAAGGAACGAGAGGTACAGGCCACTATGGACAGATATCTTGTGCGAAAGAAGTCCAGTGACTCTGAAGCTGGCCCTAGTGGCATTAAAAAAAGAAGGGAAGTAACCCCAGAAAAGGACTTACTACCTCAAGTCCTAATGGAAGGGGATTCCCCTTCTAAACAGTAAGAAGATAATGCTCTCCCCTCCTCCCATCCCATCAATCATCACCAGATCTTCAATAAAAGTAAGTGTCATTTAATTGTGCATGCCTTTTTCAGTTTGTGTGTATTAAAATTAACATTTCATGTGGTAAAAAAAAATTTTTTTCATACTTTTGGGCGTCTTGCACGGATTAATTTTATTTCCATTATTTCTTATGGGGAAAATTCATTCGCATAACGATTATTTCGCATAACGATGAGCCCTCTTGCACGGATTAAAATCGTTAACCGGGGGTCCACTGTACTGTATGATTATCTTTGTTATCTTGGCTTATGCTTATGGAGAGGAGCTAAACCCTGTGGGATCATACAACACTTTGGGAATGGACATCAGGTTTGATCCAAGGAGGAGGAGGAGAATATAATCAATTTCTTGGATCAAGAGCCCTTCACTATTAATTATTATTACGTTGACATGGTTCGGACATTAAGAGAGGATGGAACAAAATAGAATGACTTGGAGGGTGTATAAATCTGTAGTGGAAGGAAGGTGGGGTAGGAGTCATTATAAGTTAAGTGGGGAGGGAGGGGTAAAGGAGGTTTTGTATGCAAGGGGCTTGGATTTCCAGCAAGTGTGAGCGAGTGTTAGATTGGAGCGAGTGGATTTGACGTGCTGTTGGAGTGTGAGCAAAGTAACATTTATGAAGGGAATCAGGGACTCTAGTCCTGGGGGTGGGAAATACAGTGCTTCTGCTCTGAAGGTGTGGAGCTATGTTGCACTTTTTGAAGTGCAGTGTAGGGACACCTCTGTCAAGACAGTGATGGAGTGAATGATAAAAGTGTTCCTTCTTTTTCGGGTCACCTTGCCTCTGTGGGAAATGGCCGATGTGTTATTAAAAAATATATAAATTATTATATTTAATCCGTAAACGGTCCAAACGTATATATACGCTTTTTCAACATTTGAATGTAAAAAAAGTAGATCTTTTTGCTTTTTTACATTTGAAAATGTGTAAAAAAACGTAGATCTACTTTTGTAGCACTACACATGTGAACTTAGATCTGCTTGGACCGTTTACGGGTTAAGGGGAAACACTCCTTGTAGGTGTATAGCACCTGGAAAATGGGAATCATCAGGATCAATCGTAGGAATAGGAGGGCAAGTTCAGTGCTTTGAATCAAGAGTTGGAAGGGAAGCTGGTGGTTGAACAACAGGTCCTGGTTTCATTATTTGCTTATACAACTTAGGCAGTGTTACCCATGCACTGTGTGGATGCAGCTGGTCTTAGATTTTTCAAAGGTGTGAAGAGGCTGGTGGAGACCCAAACAATTGAGCCGAGGCCAGAAATATCAGCAGGTGGTTTATGTGAAAACAAAAAATCGGTGTACGAGTTCATTGATCACATCATCTTTGTACAAGTACATATACCGAATACATTTTAAGGGTTAAATCCAGAAGCGCATATTTTTTGTTATAGTTTGCTGGGTACATTTATTGCAGAATTAAAGGCCAAAGTTTGTTAAATCGAGAAGTGTAGGTTATTGCTATGATTATAGAAAAAACGATCTTATCATGATATTATATTGAAGCCAATCAGAAGGAGCATTCTTTGGTTATTGAATAAAAAAAATATTATTAACCCTTTCGGTGTAGGTCCCAAAAGGGTTAATAGTGTTGGTCCCGTAGCACTACACCATTAGCTCTGCTCACTCGGATAAGCTGTGAGCGGTAAATTAAGAGAATGGGTCCATGCGGTAAGTGTGCAGCATATAAAAAAAATGCTGCAGCCACTTTGTGGTGTATTTTCATGTGGTTTTTATGGTCGTGTTCTCAGTTTCTTGGCATCATTTGATGGAATGGAAGATATAGAAATAGAGATGATTTTGATTGGTTTCAAGACTGAAATTAACCTCATAGTGGAAATGTTTGATTTTTGCACATATTCCAGAGTACACAAATGACATCACTTGTCCCATTTGCATCCAGCTTGCCAGTCTAATACACATTTAGGAATGCACTCACATTTATACAATTACGTATTACAATAATGCAGCAGTCTGCATAACAGTAAATTTATTTTTGCGACTAAAAATAAAATATGGGAAGCAAGTGTAACATAAGAGGGGCCTCAGACATGACTAAGGAACAGAGGAAATTTCTTTTAGTACCAAGAATGTCTATAGTGTTTATTCTGAATCCTACTTTTAAATTGGCAATTTTTTAATTTTGTGTGATATTGGCCAAATTACTGATTTTTTATTACTTTACTGGGTAGCTGAAATAGGTAAATGGGTGGTTTCTTGTACTCGGTTGATAGAATAGAAGGAATACTAGTGAAATAGCTATGAGTTTGGTCGACTGGAACAATAGAATTGGCCAAAAATAGGGTGCAAAGTGGGTGATATCGCTAACTTTATGAAAGAGTAATTTCGTAAGTTTTTCCATCAAATTTCATACTTTTGGTTTCATTACCTTTGGAAAAAAAATTGTCATTTCATAAGATTTTTTTTTAAACCCTTCGACCCTGAGAACAAGTCTGAGATCAGGGGTCTTGACCCTAAAGTGTTAAATATTAGCAAATTTGGACTTATGGCACCCAATAGGAGCATGAGTTCTATTTTGGGGAAATCCCACCAGTGATGAAAGTTTGAAGCCAATTAGACGAGTTAATCTCCAGTTATAGCACCAATTCTGAAAATTCCATTTTTTTTAACAAAGTGGGTGTCTTCCTAGTACTAAGGTAGGGTGACCCCAAAAAATGAAGAAAATACTTTCATCATTCACTCTTATCACTGTCTTGCCAGCAGGGCACCAATACTACAGTTCAAAACTGCAAATATCCCTACTTCTCCTCCAGGGTGTAGGCACTGTACTTCCCTCCTCCAGGGTGTAGGCACTGTACTTCCCACCTCCAGGACTCGAGTCAGGCTAACCGATTTCCCTGAATCCCTTCGAGATGTTACCTCACTAATACTCCAACAGCTCCTCAGGTCCAAAAAAAAAAACACTGAACTCTACTCATTCCTATTTAATATGTTCACAGAAGCCTGCTGGATGTCCAAGCTCCGTGCACACAAAATCACCTTTACCCTCTCCCTCCATCCTTTCCTACCCTGCCTTTCTTCCACTACAGATTTATACACCCACCAAGTCTTCTTATTTTGCTCCATCCTCTCTAAGTGACCAAACCACCTCAACCCCTCTTCAGCCCTTTTAGAAACTCCACACCACCTCTTAATCTCCAAACTACAAATTCTCTGCATAATATTCACACCACACATTGCTCTCAGACATGAAATCCCCACTGCCTCTGACTCCTCCTTGATGCAATATTCATAACCAAAGCTTCACACCCATACATACATGAAATGAACATTTACAAAGTATGAATGCATTTGGTAAAAAAAACTAAATTAAAAAAAATATAAGGTAGAATTTGCAGTCTCAATCTTTTACATGTTATAATGGATTCATTATACTATAGGTGTTTCTGCTTTATGCGCCATTGGCTAGGAACTCATCTGTTGGAGACATCTGTATTGGAAAATAACGTGAGAAAAGAATAAGAACAGTTCTCAGGAGGCATACACAAGTTAAGGGAAAAGACCCACAACTTAGCTCTCTTGTTTCAACTACCTCATTTATACTATTGTAACCTACTGCATTTATATCTAGTGCCTCAGTTAAATATATATACTGCTTTATACCAATTAAACATTTACAACTTCGAAAGGCCTTACTTGGTTGAAAGAAATCAAATGGTCAATAATGAATATAATTTAATGTTTTTTTTTTTATAATCTACAACTTTAGTCAATCTTAACTACAATTCAGAAACCACTGCCCATCATATAAGTAGCATACAGTAAGGCCCCGCTTTAAGGCATTCTGCTAATACAGATATTTTAAATTATGACAAACTCACTATACTGCCCCCCCCCCCCACCTGACTGTCTAATACGGTCACTGCGCCACAACCGGTTTGTTTACATTAACTATGAGCACTGGGTCTCTCCATTATGTCTGGAAACTTTCTAAAATTTTAAGTGTTGTAAAGTTATTTCATGTTTTATATATACTCTGATAATTATATTTGTTGTAGGTTGGTAGACAGCAACCGCCCAGGGAGATACTACCGTCCTGCCAAGTGAGTGTAAAACGGAAGCCTGTAATTGTTTTACACGATGGTAGGATTGCTGGTGTCTTTTTTTTTTTTCTGTCTCATACACGTGCAAGATTTCAGGTATGTCTTGCTACTTCTACTTACACTTAGGTCACACTACGCATACATGTACACACCCCTCTGGGTTTTCTTCTATTTTCTTTCTAGTTCTTGTTCTTGTTTATTTCCTCTTACCTCCATGGGGAAGTGGAACAGAATTTTTCCTCTGTAAGCCATGCGTGTTGTAAGAGGTGGTTAAAATGCCAGGAGCAAGGGGCTAGTAACCCCTTCTCCTGTACATATTACTAAATGTAAAAGGAGAAACTTTTGTTTTTCCTTTTGGGCCACCCCGCCTCGGTGGGATATGGCCGGTGTGTTGAAAGAAAGAATTATATTTGTGTACCTGTACCTAAATACTTACACACTGTGCTGTCATGCAGGTACACATTAAAATTGCTAAGAGCGTCTTATTAGTTTTGAGGACACCGTATTAACAATGCTAATAGTAATAACACAATAATTATCACCCCGAGGTGCATTCAATGTCGTATATTACGTTAATATAAACATTTTCATTAATCCATCAATGATATTTTTTTCAAAATTATAATATAAACACACTACGTAACATATAACATGATAAATACACCCCACAGTAGAATAAATTAACACAAATATGAGATGTTACGTGTATGAACCAAAACCAGACACGTTCCTCTGCTTGTTTACATAACGCATCTCTCTCCTCTCATTTATTTGTTTTACCTCGTTTACTCACTTCTCACCCTACATCAAGACTATAAATATTTTAAGGGAAGTAATGAATGTGCGTATTGTATATGCATTTTATCGCTCTGGAGCACTTTAATGTCATAGTATATTACGTGTGGGTGGGGTGCCTTGGCTGGCTACCATACCTCCCACACACGACTTCTCACAAATAAATACTACTCACCTCTCACCCTTCATTAAGACTACAAATATTTTAAGGTAATGAGTGTACTGTGTGTGTATTTTACTTTTTATTGTTTTTAATGCCTAATTCTATTGTTAACTTAATATTTGTTAGTGTAAACTTATTATCTAGCATTTATATGCATTAAGTGAAAAAAAAATTGCCGTTCTGCTTTCTGGTGATGCCCGTTTTCTGGCGGTAGCCTGGAGCCTAACCTGCCATGTAAGTGGGGCCCTATTGTATTACATTAGTCTTACTAGAGTATTATTTTCATGTTCTCATCCAGCTAATAATTTCTTTAATAACTTGTTTACCACTCACCCATATTAATGATTTGTAACTCTAACATATACAACAGACAACTCATTATTGGTACCTTTATATGGACTTATTTATCAATCACTTCAAATATTGTAGCTTTTATAAGTACTGTAACAATTTTAAGCCAGAAATAAAAAATGAGTGTTGCAAAAAATTACCACCGGTATTTTGTTTTTTTTACTAGATTTCTCAACCTCATTCTGTATGTTACTTTGCAAAAAAAAAAAAAAAAAAAAAAAAAAAGGCTCTTTTATCTTATATCAATAAAAATCATAAAGTCTGACTGCAGTACATAATACAGCATAATGACAATAAGAGGCATATTTATATAATGGCATTAATCTACAGCCATTTATTTACATAAAAAATGCATAATGGAAATCATAGGAAAAATATCAGTTGACAATAGCTTTAGAAATAAGTGTACAGGTTTTTACTTAAGGCTTTAAAGACAATTAAATATTGCAAATTATAAAGGTATTCTAATTAGAATAAACTTGTAAAATATTTTTATTTGAAACTAAAGTAAAATATATGTACAAAACTGACAATGTCTTGTATCGCAAATATAAAACTAAGCATATGAAGTGATACCAGAGAGTAGCTTACTACCACATTCAAGGAGAGTAATTTACTATCACATTTTACGTGAGTTTAGCTTAACTGTGTGACACATTAGCAAAAACTACTGGTTCAACAGCAGTTACAGCAAAAGCTAAATAAAAAGCCAACACAGAACCCACCTGCACAAGCAAGGCCATTCTCCTCGTCTGGTCTGTTGATGTTAGCTTTCAAATGTACTTATGTCATGATGGACAGAGGCCTTTTTTTTGTGATTTATCAATGGAGACAAAAAGGAAAATTCCCTCGAGTGTTGTGACACTAACACTTTTACGTGTGAGAGGCATGGGCTTGAAATGATGCAATAAGGAGGAGGCTGGAGGCAGTTATGTCATATTTACGAGCAATGTGTGCTGTGACTATGCAGAGAATATGAAGTGCAAAAATTAGGAGACAATGTGAGGTTACCAAGGATATACAGCCTCTCCTCACTTAGCGATGTACTCATTTACTGACGACTCAGACTTACAACGGGCTCTCTGACCAGTATGCATGCCTAAATGTATATTAGAGCAGTTAGGTAATAGGACACAATTGCAACTGATGTGATATTTTACCGTGGCAACGTTTCGCTCTCCAGGAGCTTTATCAAGCCGTTACAAACAATACATGGACACAAAGGGTATATATAGGCTCATATACCCTTTGTGTCCATATATTTCTGCAAACGTAAATGCCTTGAATCATCATTAATTGCCGTTTCTAACACAATCAATCAAAATAAAGGCAGCTTCATCATCATCTCAAGTATTAGCAGAAATCCTCCTCAAAACAATAAACTGCCATCACACAGTTACTGCTGCTAATACTACACAAGAACATAACACAGGAGGAACACTGAAAAAGGCCTTCTCAAACCCAACCACTAACAGAAATAATTGTCTAACTTATTTTTATGCTACCCAAGTAATAGCTTTTATAACCTTTTACTCATGTGCAAGTTATTGTCCTTCCACATGTGTTACTACTACTACTACCACCACTATTATTACACTTCATTCTAAGCCTATATATATGCTCTGTGTCCATGTATTGTTTGCAACAGCTTGATGAATTTCCTGGAGACCGAAACGTATGCACAATAAAGTCACATTAGTGCACTTGTCCTTTTGCCTAACATACTGTCAGTAATTCTACCAACATTAATACTATATTAGAGCTGATTTCCTCTATTCTGTTATTACAATATAGTACACTACTGTATAAACATTTAAAAATATACTAAAAATGTTATAAATGGTGCAAAGGTGACATTTAAAACAATATAAAAAATGGCTGACACAAACCCACTACCCTTAGAGTATGCTCCTTGCTTAGCAATGAATTCATTTACCGACATGGTTTTAGGAATGGAGCTCCGTCATTAAGTGAGGAGAGGCTGTAATTAACCCTTTGAGGGTTTAGGCCGTACTAGTACGGCTTACGACCCAGGGTTTTTGACGTACTAGTACGCCTAAATTCTAGTGCCCTCATATCTAGTGGGAGAAAGCTGGTAGGCCTACATATGAAAGAATGGGTCTATATGGTTAGTGCGCGCAGTATAAAAAAAAAAAAATCCTGCAGCATACAGTGCATAATGAGAAAAAAAAATGACCATGTTTTTGGAATAAAACAGCGATTTTGCACTGTATATTCGTATGGTATTTATTGTGGTATTCTAGTTTTCTTGGTCTCATTTTATAGAATGAAAGACATATTACAGAAATTGAGATGATTTTGACTGGTTTTACAATGAAAAGTACCTTGAAATTGAGCTCAAATTAGCAGAAATGTTCAATTTTTACCAAAGTTCAAAAGTAAGCAAATCATGCCAAGCATCCAATACATGTCAACTGGTGAGTCTAACATTCTTTCACAAGTGCGCTGATATTATTTATACCATTTCTACACTAATGCAGTAGTCTGCATAACAGTAAATCTTCTATTTTTTGCAAGAATAAAAATTGAAAGTGGAAAGCCAAAGAAATATAAGAGGGGCCTGGGGATGTGACTAACAGAGGAAATGTTATTTTAGTGCCAGGAATGTCTTTCTTGTTTATTCTGGACCCTATTTGGAAATTGGCATCTTTTGAAATTTGTGTTAAATTAGAAAAATTACTAAATTCTGACCACTGTATTGGATAGTTGAAATCAGTAAATGGGTGGTTTCTTGCACTCAATCAATAGAAAAAGTAAAGTTCTAGAGAAATAGTTATGATTTCTGTCGACTAGTACACTGGAATTGGCCGAAAATAGGGCTCAAAGTGGGCAAAATTGCCGATGCGTAAACATCGTCGAGACCGCTAACTTCACGAGAGTATAATTCCGTAAGTTTTCCATCAAATTTCATACTTTTGGTGTCAATATGATTGGGAAAAGATTCTCTATCTTTTCCTAAGAAATTTTTTTTTTTTAAATTGGCCGACCCTGAGAACGAGTCTTGGAGAAGGCCTGTCGACCCTCAAAGGGTTAAAGAGTAAGGAGGGAGGGGGAAAGGGAGGGTTGCCGAGATGGTTTGGGCATTTAGATATGACGGAGCAGAATAGGATGACTAAGTGTGTGTATAAATCTAGAGTGAAAGAAAGGAAGAGTAAGGGTTATCCCAGAAAAGGTTGGGAGGAGTGGATAAAGGAGCCTAGTGTGTGTGTTAGAACAGAATGGGAAGACAAATTTTTTTTTTTTTTACTCAACATGCTGCTGGAGTGTGAGCAAGGTAATGTTTGTGAAGGTGTTCAGGAGAACTGGTGAGCTGGACTTAAATCCTGGTGGAGCAGGGAGTACATTGCCTTCATTCTGAAGGATAGGTGAGGACTTTAAAGTACAGGTCGGCCATCACTAATCTGGCAATCACTTATCCGGTTCCACCAGTAATCCGGCACTAAGTTTAGTTAGCATAATTTCAAATTTCTGGGGCCGCCACACCAACCTGCCACTACTGTTTGGTGGCACTACTTGCTGCATAAGTCATTCCAATGTCTTTTTCTCCATTTATTGTTACAACCTACTTACTTTTAGCCCTAGCCATGGTTCCAACGAATAAAAGAAATGCATCTCATTATGTAAAGCACATACACTATACATTGTCCATAAAAGGTGGCTTTGAAGCCAATGTTGGTCACCATGAGCTCAGTTCACTCAGATAAGCTGTGACTGGTAAATTTGGGCCTACATATGAGAGAATAGGTCTGTGTGGTAAATATGCACTATATAAAAAACATCCTGCACCATGCACTCCACGCACTACATGAGAAAAAACTGACTGTGGTGTAAAACGGCGACTTTGCGGTGTATTTTCGTATGGTTTTTATGGCTGTATTCTCACTGTTTTGGCCTCATTTGATAGAATGGAAGATATATTACAGAAAAAGATATGGTTTTGATTAGTTTCATGACAAAACATACCTTGAAATTGACCTCAAAGTACTGGAAATGTTTGATTTTTGCCGATGTTCAAGAGTAAAGATATGATGTCACTGACCAATACGTGTCCAACTGACTGGTCTAATACGTGGTCATGAATGGGTTGACATTATTTATGCAGTTATTACAATGATGCAGTAGTCTACATAACACTAAATCTTCTATTTTTTTGTGTGAATAAAAATTCAAAATGGAAAGCAAGCGTAATATAAGAGGGGCCTGGAGACGTGACTAATGAACAGAGAAAATATTATTTTAGTGCCAGGAATGTCTGCATTGCTTATTCTGGACCCTATTTTGAAACTGGCATCTTTTGAAATTTGTGTGAAATTGGCCAAATTACTGATTTCCAACCACTTTACTGGGTAGATGAAACAGAGGAATGGGTGGTTTCTTGTACTCAATCAACAGAACAAAAGGAATACTAGCGAAATAGCTATGAGTTTGGTAGAATGGAACAGCGGAATGGGCCAAATATAGGGTGTAAATTGGTCGAAATCGCCTATGTCTAAATATTGCCATTGGGTTAAGTGTATTCTAACCTAACCACTATAATCTGGCAAAATCACTAAATTGACACCCTACAGGTCTCGATGATGCCGGATATATGATGGCCACCTTGTATTAGCTGTCTGGCAAGACAAATATAAAGTGAATGATAATTATTTCCTTTTCTTGGTCATTCTGCTTTGGTAGGAGATGGCCATTGTGGTAAAAAAAAAAAAAAAAAAAAAAAAATCCAGTGCAGCTTTGACATTTGCTATTTCTTTCAGGATAAATTTAAAAGTATGAAATACACAGAACAAGTGAACCAAATTTATTGTCACTTGATAATGACTAGTAGGATATAAATTTAAATATAATTAACTTCTCTGGGTCATAACATAAGATATGTTGGAAAAAAAAAAAAGCTGAAAATTTATTTAACAAACTCAGTAAATAAGCAGCTTATTATTTAGTCTAGCAACTCTTTCTTTTATATATATTTAAATAATAATGTTTTCTTAAAAAATTCTGTAGTCCTTCAAAGTAATTTTAGGTTCCTATTGCATTTTGTGAATGATTCTTGTATGGTGGTAATGGTCAGCCTGTTGTTGCTGTGGGCTGTGTAGATAGTAGGCTCAGAATCTATAAGTATTATCTTGCTTTCTTGTCCTCAAGTTGCCCTCTGCTACCTGCTTGCCAGCTATTATAGCACCTCTACTGTGTGCAAGCAGGGGGTGGACTCCGCCTGGACATCATAACCACAGAAACAAACAGAAATCAGTCACATATAAATAATGGAAGGTCCAATACAGAGCTGTTGTTAGTAAGGATGAACTTAACACTGGTAAATAATGACTCAAAACTATTTAAGCACAAAATCTTTTTCCTTAATTTTTTAGTTATTTTTTTTATGTAATACTGTACTGTATTTCTAACAAGTGGGAGAGACTAGATCTATATAAATTATATTTCTTCAAGCTTAATTATTGTTTAAAATGCTACATTGTTTTAAGGCTTTTTTTTTTTAAACCATAATTAAGATGTCGAGTTCACTCTGACTATCTGCAGTCTCAATTGGAGTACATGTAACTATTCTGTTACAAAATGTGAACAGTAAGGTTAAGTGGAAGCCATCAGTGCTTCATAACAAACATGTTTATTTGTACTTTTGCTTCCTTTAAAAGATGTGTTGGGTCTTTGCTTCTATTACTGCATCATACCAATACTCCATATCTCTTGTGATTTACTAAACTTAATAGAAAAAAAAAACTATATTTAATCATCATTTTAGACAATGGAAACATAAATCAAAGGATATCACAAGAGACAAAAAATTTAAAGTGTTATATGAGCATGTTGATGATAAGAGAGGATAAAAGTTTAATTGTAAAAATTTGACTCCTATAAATAAATTATAATGAACATTCAAAACAAATCAAATCAATACATCAAAGAGGATATCCACTGTAGTATGCTACAGTACACAGTGTCAAAAATCATGCACAATACACAGGCAGACTATGTAATTTTAAAAAGCTTGAAATGACAAACAAAATAAGGGCAATAAAGATTTTTGTTAATTATATAATACAGTGATACCTTGATTTATGAGTGCCCCAACTTAGGAGTTTTGCAAGTTACGAGCCATTGCTCGGTTGATTTGTTGCTTTGAGTTGCAAGCCAAAATCTGAGTTACGAGTGAACTTCAGATACGCTGCCACTAACTGGCGGTGTATCTGAAGTCGAATCCAACTCTGTACCCAGAGGAATGTCAGGTACTTCATCCCATCCCACATGCTCTTCCAAGACATAACTGGAAGAATAATGCTCCCACACTAATCCCAGATTGTAGGGAGGTACCTCATCCCTTGTTTGGTTCTCGTATAAATCTAGGGAAGAGGTAACCTCCATTTCTACACTCAAGAGTTTTTCCAGAAACATTAAGGTGGGTGGAGTACTGATAGTTGGGGGTGGAGTAGTGAAGGTGGTGGGTGTAGTAGAGATGGTGGTGGATGGAGTAGTGAAGGTGGTGGGTGTAGTAGAGATGGTGGGTGGAGTAGTGAAGGTGGTGGGTGGAGTAGTGAAGGTGGCAGGTGGAGTAGAGATGGTGGTGAGTGGAGTAGAGATGGTGGTGGGTGGAGTAGTGAAGGTGGTGGGTGTAGTCGAGATGGTGGGTGGAGTAGTGAAGGTGGTGGGTGGAGTAGTGAAGGTGGTGGGTGTAGTAGAGACGGTAGTGAGTGGAGTAGTGAAGGTGGTGGGTGGAGCAGAGATGGTAGTGGGTGGAGTAGAGATGGTAGTGAGCAGAGTAGAGAAGGTGGTGAGTGTAGTAAAGATGGTGGTGGGTAGAGTAGAGATGGTGGTGGGTAGAGTAGAGATGGTGGTGGGTGGAGTAGAGATGGTGGTGGGTGGAGTAGATATGGTGGTGGGTGGAGTAGATATGGTGGTGGGTGGAGTAGTGAGGGTGGTGGAGTAGTGAAAGTGGTGGGTGGAGTAAAGATGGTGGTAGGTGGAGTAGTGAGGGTGGTGGAAGGAGTAGAGATGGTGGTGGGTGGAGTAGTGAAGGTGGTGGGTGGAGTAGTGAAGGTGGTGGGTGTAGTAGAGATGGTGGTGGGTGTAGTAGTGAAGGTGGTAGGTGTAGTAGTGAAGGTGGTAGGTGTAGTAGTGAAGGTGGCAGGTGGAGTAGAGATGGTGGTGAGTGGAGTAGAGATGGTGGTGGGTGGAGTAGAGATGGTGGTGGGTGGAGTAGAGATGGTGGTGGGTGGAGTAGAGATGGTGGTGGATGGAGTAGAGATGGTGGTGGGTGGAGTAGAGATGGTGGTGGGTGGAGTAGAGATGGTGGTGGGTGGAGTAGAGATGGTGGTGGGTGGAGTAGAGAAAGTGGTGGGTGGAGTAAAGATGGTGGTAGGTGGAGTAGTGAGGGTGGTGGAAGGAGTAGAGATGGTGGTGGGTGGAGTAGTGAAGGTGGTGGGTGTAGTAGAGATAGTGTTGGGTGGAGTAGTGAAGGTGGTAGGTGTAGTAGTGAAGGTGGTAGGTGGAGTAGAGATGGTGGTGGGTGGAGTAGAGATGGTGGTGGGTGGAGTAGAGATGGTGGTGGGTGGAGTAGTGAGGGTGGTGGGTGGAGTAGTGAGGGTGGTGGATGGAGTAGTGAAAGTGGTGGGTGGAGTAAAGATGGTGGTAGGTGGAGTAGTGAGGGTGGTGGAAGGAGTAGAGATGGTGGTGGGTGGAGTAGTGAAGGTGGTGGGTGTAGTAGAGATAGTGGTGGGTGGAGTAGTGAAGGTGGTAGGTGTAGTAGTGAAGGTGGTAGGTGGAGTAGAGATGGTGGTGGGTGGAGTAGAGATGGTGGTGGGTGGAGTAGAGATGGTGGTGGGTGGAGTATAGATGGTGGTGGGTGGAGTAGAGATGGTGGTGGGTGGAGTAGAGATGGTGGTGGGTGGAGTAGAGATGGTGGTGGGTGGAGTAGTGAGGGTGGTGGAAGGAGTAGAGATGGTGGTGGGTGGAGTAGAGATGGTGGTGGGTGGAGTAGTGAAGGTGGTGGGTGGAGTAGAGATGGTGGTGGGTGGAGTAGTGAAGGTGGTGGGTGTAATGGAGATGGTGGTGGGTGGAGTAGAGATGGTGGTGGGTGGAGTAGAGATGGTGGTGGGTGGAGTAGAGATGGTGGTGGGTGGAGTAGAGATGGTGGTGGGTGGAGTAGTGAAGGTGGTGGGTGGAGTAGAGATGATGGTGGGTGGAGTAGTGAAGGTGGTGGGTGTAATAGAGATGGTGGTGGGTGGAGTAGAGATGGTGGTGGGTGGAGTAGAGATGGTGGTGGGTGGAGTAGAGATGGTGGTGGGTGGAGTAGAGATGGTGGTGGGTGGAGTAGAGATGGTGGTGGGTGGAGTAGAGATGGTGGTGGAAGGAGTAGAGATGGTGGTGGAAGGAGTAGAGATGGTGATGGGTGGAGTAGTGAAGGTGGTGGGTGGAGTAGAGATGGTGGTGGGTGGAGTAGTGAAGGTGGTGGGTGTAATAGAGATGGTGGTGGATGGAGTAGTGATAATGGTGGGTGTAGTAGAGATGGTGGTGGGTGGAGTAGTGAAGGTGGTGGGTGTAATAGAGATGGTGGTGGATGGAGTAGTGATAATGGTGGGTGTAGTAGAGATGGTGGTGGGTGGAGTAGTGAAGGTGGTGGGTGTAATAGAGATGGTGGTGGATGGAGTAGTGATAATGGTGGGTGTAGTAGTGATAATGGTGGGTGTAATAGAGATGGTGGTGGATGGAGTAGTGATAATGGTGGGTGTAGTAGAGATGATGATGGGTGTAGTAGAGATGATGGTGGTAGTAGAGATGGTGGAGGGTGGAGTAGTGAAGGTGGTGGGTGTAATAGAGATGGTGGTGGGTGGAGTAGTGATAATGGTGGGTGGAGTAGTGATAATGGTGGGTGTAATAGAGATGGTGGTGGATGGAGTAGTGATAATGGTGGGTGTAGTAGAGATGATGATGGGTGTAGTAGAGATGATGGTGGTAGTAGAGATGGTGGAGGGTGGAGTAGTGAAGGTGGTGGGTGTAGTAGAGATGGTGGTGGGTGGAGTAGTGATAATGGTGGGTGGAGTAGTGATAATGGTGGGTGTAATAGAGATGGTGGTGGGTTGAGTAGTGAAGGTGGTGGGTGGAGTATACAATATCTCTTATTTATAAATACATTTTCTTATTTAAAAATCAGTAACAAAAAACTGGAGTGGTTTTTTGGGGACTGGAACGGATTAATAGCATTTCAATCAATTTCAATGAGGAAAATTGATTTGATATACGAGCAAATTGAGTTACGAGCTAGGTCACAGAGCGAATTAAACTCTTAAGTCAAGGTACCACTGAACTGGTATTTTTTAACCCTTTCATTGGCATATGTAGAACTACATCACTGAAGTCAGTATCCCTCACGTAGATCTATGTCATGAGCTCAGCTCACTCAGATAACCTGTGAGCAGTAAATTTTGGCCTAGATATGAGAGAATGGGTCTGTGTGATGAGTACATACAGTATAAAAAATCCTGCCCCACATGGTGCATATTGGGGAAAGCAAAACTGACCATATGTTTGGTTTAATATAGCAACTTTGTGGTGTTTTCTAGGATGGTTTTTGTTTTATTGGCTGTTTCTTAGTATCATTTGACAGACTGGAAGACATACTAGTGAAATATAGATGATTTTGGCTGGTTTCAGGAAAAATAGCAGCTTGAAATCAAATTTCAAATAGCAGAAATATTAAATTTTTGATGCTTTTCTTAAGGACAAGTAATGCCTTTTCCCTGGCTTCCCTCCACCCCCATCACAGCTTTGGAAGCAGTCTGGGATAGTCTTCTTCTCACTGGTGAGAAAGATGAGGGACTGCTTGTGACTCCACCATATGTCCTCTTTGCCTTGTAATCTCCCTGCTGCCTCTCTCCACAGGTGTGGGCAGCAGCCTGTTCCCACATGTTTGACTCGGCCATCCTTTATGGCCAGAGCCCAACGTTCCCTAGCGTACCTCTCACTCCCTGTGCCAGTGTTTACTCCCTTCTCCACTTCCCGGTTTCTCCTTGGATGGACCTGGAAAGATACATCCACCTAGATTGGCCATGCAGGAACAGAGAAACTCTTCAGATGGCAGCATTTCTCTTTGAAGAATTTCATGCTGTCACATATAGTTATTCATTCTCCATCTACATGGATGGCTCAGCACAAACTTTCCCTCCTCCTTCATCTTCAGCTGCTGTCTTCACTGATCTTTCTGTGTCAAACCTGGCGGTTAGAACCCACTCACTCGGTCCTAGTAGGGGAGCTCTTTGTCATTCACCAGGCTTTACTTTTCATCCTTGCACACCTTCCTCCTCAGCCTGTGGTTCTCTTCTCTGATTCCCAATATTCCCTGGCACTGCTGTGTTCTGCCCATCCATAGTCCCTCTGTTTCCTGGTCCAACAGATGTAGCTTCTTCTTCTACACGTCTTGCAGTGGGTTGGAGCATCTTCCTTCAGTGGGTACCAGCTCATGTTGGCATTCGGGGCAACGAAATGACTGATCAAGTGGCCTCCCTTGCACACACACACTCCCTACCATTACCCGTCCCCTTGCACTGGGATTTTACAAAGACTATTTGGAGGGAAATCTGCCACTTATGGCAGGGGGATTCTGGCACATTCCCTCTCTTCTTCAGCATTAAGCTCAGTCTGGTCTTTCAACAGCCCCTGTCCTTGGGCTTGCCATCCCAATCGCTCAGTGGCTTGCCTCTGGGTTGGGCATTCACAACTTGCAGCTTATCTGCACTGCCTTCGGATGACAGACTCTCCATTCTACCAGTGGTGTCTCTCTCAGCCTGAGACAGTGGAGCACTTCCTACTGTGGTGCCCCCATTACCACTCTGCATGGACTCTCCTCCATGTGGCCTTGCACACATTCAGGGTGATCTTTGACCCTACCTCTCCTCAATGGGGAGGGGTTTGACCCTTCAGACTGTCAAGAGATCCTGGCCTTTATCTGCACCTTTTTGCTGGCTCCAGGTGACATAGGAGACATTTAATATGCATAGTTATTAGTCTAACTCCTTCTGCTTTAGTCAAGGTTTCTTTTCCAGGCACTGGAAGGCAGGGCTTGATATGGCATAGGCTGTCAGTGGCCCTATAAACCCCATCAACAATGCCCCCCCCTTGGTCTGTTTTATGGGGTTTTAATAGGTCTGATTCAATTATTGGGAAGTCATAAATCATGAACAATCATGCATAAATTTCACAGTTTTAGTGTTATCTTCAGAAAATTATTACCATTTCAAAAATTTTTTAAAAGTGGATACTGGGAGCAATATTAAATTTGGGGGTCTGAATAGTTAGAGTTAATGAAATGTAATTTTTTGACACCAAATACCACAATTTCTTATTACTACTACTAATACTACAACTACTACTACTCCTACTCCTACTACTCCTCCCCACCACCGCCTCCTCCCTGCCACTGCTCCTCCCCGCCACCACCTCCTCACCCATCCTCTCACATTTGCACACCTACTCACCCATCCTCTCACATTTGCACACCTACTCACCCATCCTCTCACATTTGCACACCTACTCACCCATCCTCTCACATTTGCACACCTACTCACCCATCCTCTCACATTTGCACACCTACTCACCCATCCTCTCACATTTGCACACCTACTCACCCATCCTCTCACATTTGCACACCTACTCACCCATCCTCTCACATTTGCACACCTACTCACCCATCCTCTCACATTTGCACACCTACTCACCCATCCTCTCACATTTGCACGACTACTCATATCCCCACAAATATACACTAAACACCTCTCACACCAACCCTCTCAAATCCACACACACTCACACATCCACCTACCAGCCCTCACACCCATCTCTCATACCAACTCCTCACCCATATCAAAACACCCTGATGCTCTCTCTTATATACACCCCTCACACACCCAGCCTGCCTCTCTCTCACCCACCCACATTTACATCCTCTTGCATAACCACCTAACCACTCATGCTTTCTGAAAGCCACCCGCTCATACCCACTTACCCTCTCACATCCTTTTTCACTCCCACTTACACTCACCTACCCTCTAACCCATTCTCAAAGTATATGCCCTACTCTGTTATTCTGTAAATTACAGTTCACTGGATGTTCAAATAATGAGATATTCTCCTAAAGCAATATTTTGCTGTCCAGGAGTTTTGTCAAGCTTGACAAAGCTATTGGAGAATGAAACATTGTCACAATATGTATATTTAGTTGCACATATGTCCTTTTACCTAAAAGTTTATCAGTAGGCCTATGTAGTGTTTCTCCATCCTTAAGTTCGTAAGAACATTTGGTATTGGCAGATATTTTCTTTTTAACATGTTGGCCATCTCCCACCAAGGCAGGGTGACCCAAAAAAGAAGAACGCTTTCACCATCATTCACACCTCTTTGCAGAGGTGCCCAGATATGACAGTTTCGATGTCACTCCAAACAGGCAATATCCTAAATCTCACCTTTAAAGTGCAGGCACTGTACTTCCCACTTCCAGGACTCAAGTCTGGCTAACCAGTTTCCCTGAATCCCTTCACAACATATTACCCACTCACACTCCAACAGCTCGTCAAGTCCCAAACACCATTTGTCCCCATTCACTCCTATCTAACATGCTCATACATGCCTGCTGCATGTCCAGGCCCCTTGCACACAAAACCTCTTGTACCTCCTCCTCCCATCCTTTCCTAGGATAATACCTACCCCTCCACTACAGATGTATACACCCTCCAAGTCATTCTACTTTGCTTCATCCTCTCTAAATGACCAAACCACCTCAATAACCCCACTTCAGCCCTCTGAATAATACTTTTTGTAATTCCACGCCTCCTCCTAATTTCCACACTACGAATTCTCTGCATAATATTTACGCCACATAATGCCCTAAGACACGACATCTCCACTGCCTCCAGCCTCCTCCTCGCTGCAGCATTCACAACCCATGCTTCATACCCATATAAGAGCGTTGGTACCACTGCATTCTCGTACATTCCCTTCCTTGTGTCCATGGATAATGTTCTTTGTCTCCACAGATACCTCAATGCACCACCCACCTTTTTTTCTTCATCAATTCTATGGTTAACCATGTCCTTCACAAACCCATCTGCTGATAAATCTACTCCTAAATATCTCAACACATTCACTTCTTCCACACTTTTTACCTAATTCATTTGATACTTTCATCACCTTACTCTTACCTATGTTCACTTTCAACTTTACACCCTCCCAAACTCGTCCACTAACCTTTGTAACTTCTCTTTAGAATCCCCCAAAAGCACAGCATCATCAGCAAAAAGTAAGTGTGTCAACTCCCATTTTGTATTTGATTCCCCATAATTTAATCCCACCCCTCTCCCTGACATCCTAGCATTTACTTCTTTTACAGCTCCATCTATAAATATGTTAAACAACCATGGTGACATTAAACATCCCTGTCTAAAGCCTACTTTTACTGGAGAGTAATCTTCTCTTTCCTATACACCTTAATCTGAGCCTATCCTCATAAAAACTCTGTACAGCATTTAGTAACTTACTACCTATTCCATACACTTGTAACATCAGCCACAATTCTCCCTATCCACCCTATCATAAATGCAATAACACCTTTATCTAAATATTTTTCACTTATACTATGCTTTAATGTAAACATGATATACACATTCCCTGCCCATTCTAAAGCCTCCTTGTTCGTCTACAATCCTGCTCTCTGTCTTACCTCTAATTCTTTCAATAATAACCCTACCGTACACTTTACCTGGTATACTCAGTAACCTTATTCCCCTATAATTTTTACAATCTCTTTTGTTCCCCTTTCCCTTATATTAAGGAATTATACATATATACACTTCCAATCCCTAGGTACCTTCCCCTCTTTTATACATTTATTGAACAAAAATACCAACCACTCAAACTCTATCCCCTCTTGCTTTTAACCCTTTCAGGGTCCGTCCTGTAGATCTACGGCTTTACGTTCAGGGTCCAAACCGTAGATCTACGTCATGAGCTCAGCTCACTCTGATAAACTGTGAGTGGTACATTTGGGCCTAGATATGAGAGAATACATCTATGTGGTATGTGTGCACCACATAAAACAGATCCTGCAGCACACTGTGTATAATGAGAGAAAAAAACTGAAATCATGATTTTTCGATTAAAACAACGACTTTGCAGTGTTTTTTCGTATGTTTTTTATAGTTGTATTTGCGATTTCTTGGTCTCAATTGATAGAATGGAAGACATATTACAGAAATAGAGATGATTTTGATTGGTTTTAGCACTGGAAATGGCTTGAAACTGAGCTCAAAGTAGCAGAAATGTTAAATTTTTGCCGATATTCAAGAGTAAACAAACGACCTCACACGTCTAATATACGCCAGCTGGTGGGTCTAATATGCATTCACAAATATGGTGATGATATTTATACAATTATTACAGTATTGCATAACAGTAAATCTTCTATTTTTTGGTGTGAACAAAAATTCATTATGTGAATAAAAAATAAAAATGGAATTTATTTGTAAAGCCTCAAAACGTAACTAATGAACAGAGGAAATGTTAGTTTAGTTCCAGGAATACCTACATTGTTTATTCTGGACCCTATTTTGAAATTGGAATATTTTGAACTTTGTGTTAAATTGGCCAAATTAACAATTTCCGATCGCTTTAATTTGTAGTTGAAACAGTTGACTTGCTGATTTCTTGTGCTCAATCGATAGAATAGAAGTAATACTAGTGAAATAGCTAAGAATTTGGTTGGCTGGAATAATGTAATTGGCCTAAAATGGGAGTCAAAGTCGGCAAAATCGCCGATTCGTAAATATCGTTGACACATCAAAATTCGCGAGAGCATAATTCGTCAATTTTCCATCAAATTTCATACTTTTTGTTTTATTACCTTCACAAAAAGATTCTCTACCATTTCATAAGAAAAAATAAAAATTTTTTTTTTTAAATTCCTGGACATTGGGGCACAACTTCAGATTTGGGCCTTGGACCCTGAAGGTCCAAGCTGCTTTACCCCACCCCCCTTTCATTTGACCTAATGCCTCACACACCTCCCCCACATTCATATCCAGCTCTTCTTCATTCCTGAAAGATGTTATACCTTCCTGGCCAATGCATGAAATTACTGCCTCCCTCTCTTCATCAACATTTAACAGTTCCTCAAAATATTCCTGATATTTTCCCAATACTTCCAACTACCCATCTACTAACTCCCCTGTTCTGTTTTTAACTGTCAAATCCATTCATTCTCTAGGCTTTCTTAACCTATTTATCTCACTCCAAAAAGGTTTTTCTCAACAAAATTTGTTGACAGCACCTCACCCACTCTATCATTTACTCTCCTTTTGCACTCCCTCCTTTGCAGAGATTTATACCTGAGAATAAGTTGAATAACTGATGATTTTCATCACAGACAGGACTTTTGGTGGCTGAAGGAAATTATGGAGAGATGAAGTCTTCCCAGGCTCTCTTCCCTTTGTACCACCACCAGCCCAGCTTCCCCACACCACCCATTTCCTCTACACCTACCTAACTTCTCTACACCACCCATTTCCTCTATATCATCCACCTAGTTTTACAGCAAAACCATTTATATTCTTAGAACCTACAACATTCTCAGCTTTATGCAAATTCACTCTTACATGGTATCTTATTTCTATATTTGCACAAGTCCAATGTAGTCACTGTCTGCAATCAGTGAGGTTTATGAAGCTTGCTGAAATTTTTTTATAATGCATAATTAAATGTTGATGGCCTGATTGAGTTTAGTGCAACTGCCACGAAACTATAAAATCTACTGTATAAATAGAGGGGCATGTGAATATAAAAAAGATGTGTATAACTTACAGCCATAAGAGTGATTCCTGCTGATTTGTGCTGGGGGACATTTGTGTCAAAGTGGAGACCCAACTGGTGGGAAACACGCAACTCAACGTTTCCATCAAAAGCCTCATCCTTGTGAAAGAAGTGATCAGTACTGGGTAAAACAGAGTAATACAAATGAATGCTAATTAATCTTTAAGTACTGTATTACATTCTACTACTGTGATTAGAATAACCTCTAAAAGCAAATATTCTTCAACACCTAAAATTTGTCTGCAGTACTATTGTATTACTGAATATTTTGCTGAAGTCTATCCAACTTCATTCTCCTATGTGCAGGCTATTTATGTATTGTATCTAACTTCAATTCTCAGTCTCTTTTTCCAGAAAATTACCAGCCAACATTAAAATTATAAGTCATAGATGACTTACCGAAACCCAGGGATGCCCAAGGACCTCTCTTGCACTGAAGCGCTTCTCTTTGTCTACCTCAATCATATGGACTATTAATTCACGTGCAGAATCCGATATGTCATCCCAGTATGGACTATGAAATTCATAATGCCCATGTAATATTTGGTCAAAAAGTTCTTCTTGGTTGTTTGTAGCTGAGACAAATGGGGGAAACCCACACAGGAGGATATATGTAATAACTCCAGTTGCCCAGATATCAACCTGTTGGTAGACAATGGCAAAAGTCAACACATGGAAATAAATACACTAGAAGCAGAAGATCCTTGTAGTACAAGAATAAGAATAGGAAAGTTTTGCCCAAGACTGGACTTGATCAACTTGTTAATATAGTTTGATAAAGGAATTGTTAACTATAATACTCTATGATTCACAAAAATTGCAGTAATATAATTATAAACAACCTGAGAGATAAGACAGGACTTTAATCCATGCCAAGCCAATCCTAAAACTAGAAAGCCAGTGCTCTAACTACTAGACCTGCATAGTGTAGTGGTTAAAACACTGGCCTACTAATTATATAACTGACTTGCCATGGGTTCAAGTCCTGCCCATAACACTTTTTTTTTTCTTCAACAAACTGGCCATCTCCCACCAAGGTAGGGTGACCCCCCCCCCCCAAAAAAAAAAAAAATCTTTATCATTCACTCCATTACTATCTTGCCAGAGGAGTACTGATACTACAGTTCCAAACTGCAAATATCCCCACCTTTCCAGAGTGCAGGCACTGTACTTCCCACCTCTAGTACTCAAGTCCAGCTAACTGGTTTCCCTGAATCCCTTCATAAATGTTACCTTTCTCACATTCCAACAGGACATTAAGTTATAAAAACCACTTGCCTCCAGTAGCTCCTGTCTTACACATACTTACTGGATGTCTAACCCCCTTGCACACAAAGTCTTCTTTATCTCCTCCTTCCACAAGCAGGAAGACTGGCATTTACATACTGGAATCAGATGAGGGAGGTGCAGCAGACCTAAGCATTGTTACCGGTAGGAGGAATTCCCCAGTGGAAGTAGGTCTAATTCTTTATCTTGTCAGTACTGTATACCAATGGTACAGAGGATAGGTCCACAACCCACTTGCCTGCTCCTGGCCCATCCCTTGGGTATTATCTACTTCCACTGGGAAATCTCACCTACCAGTAACAATGCCTAAGTCTGCTGCACCTCCCTCATGTGAGGCAAGTACAGTGGACCCCCGCATAACGATCACCTCCGAATGCGACCAATTATGTAAGTGTATTTATGTAAGTGCGTTTGTACGTGTATGTTTGGGGGTCTGAAATGGACTAATCTACTTCACAATATTCCTTATGGGAACAAATTCGGTCAGCACTGGCACCTGAACATACTTCTGGAGTGAAAAAATATCGTTAACCGGGGGTCCACTGTATATAAGTGCCAATCTTCCTGCCTTCAGATTCTTCAAGACCACAGTGCTCATCTACTCCTCAGCTGAGGAACTGATTACTTCAAGCCCATGATGACACTCTTCAGATTGCTTGTTCTATCTAGGCTGGAATATTGCTGCACACTAACAGCACCTTTCAAGGCAGGTGAAATTGCTGACCTAGAACATGTACAGAGAACCTTCACAGCACACATAACTGAGATAAAACACCTCAATTACTGGGAGCGCTTGAAGTTCCTGAACCTGTACTCCCTGGAATGCAGGAGGGAGAGATAGATGATTACACACACCTGGAAAATCGTAGAGGGACTAGTACCAAACTTGCACACAAAAATCACTCACTACGAAAGCAAAAGACTCAGCAGACAATGCAACATCCCCCCAATGAAAAGCAGGGGTGCCACTAGCATGTTAAGAGACAACGCAATAAGTGTCAGGGGCCCAAGACTGTTCAACTGCCTCCCAGCATACATAAGGGGGATTACCAATAGACCCCTGGCTGTCTTCAAGCAGGCACTGGACAAGCACCTAAAGTCAGTACCTGACCAGCTGGGCTGTGGTTCGTACGTTGGATTGCGTGTAGCCAGCAGTAACAGCCAGGTTGATCAGGCCTGGTCACAGACCAGGCCGTGGGGGTGTTGACCCCCGGAACTCTCCAGGTAAACTTCTAGTCTTTACATTAGGTCCTTGTATTGTAATGATAAAGCCACTGGATGGCAAAACATCTACAAATTAAAGATTCCCAAATGTTGCACGTGCCTAATTCTTCAACTCTACCATACACTTTACTCGGTATACTTACCAGTTTTTTTTTTTTTTTTTTTTAACATGCTGGCTGTCTCTCACTGAGGCAGAGTGATGCATAAAAGAAACACTTTCACCATCATTCACACTTAATCACTGTCTTTGCAGAGGCATGCAGATATGATGGTTCAGATGTCGCTCCAAATAGCAAATATTCCAAACCCTTCCTTTAAAGTGCAGGCACTGTACTTCCCACTTCCAGGACTCAGTCTGGCTAACCAGTTTCCCTGAATCCCTTCACAAAACATTACCCTGCTCACACTCCAACAGCTCATCAAGTCTCAAAAACCATTCATCTCCACTCACTCCTATCTAACATGCTCACATATGCCTGCTATATGTCCATGACCTCTGCACACAAAACCTCTTTTACCTCCTTCCTCCATCCTTTCCTAGGATGAGCCCTACTTTTCCTTCCCTCCACTACAGATTTATAAACCCTCCAAGTCATCCTATTTTGCTCCATCTTCTCTAAATGACCAAATCACCTCAACAACCCCTCCTCAGCCCTCTGAATAATACTTTTAGTAACACCACAATCCCCTCCTAATTTCCCCACTACGAATTCTCTGCATAATACGCCACACACTGCTCTTAGACACGATATATCCACTGCCTCCAGCCTCTTCCTCACTGCAACATTCATAACCCATGCTTCACATCAATATAAGAGCGTTGGTACCGCTATACTCTCACACATTCCCTTCTCTGACTCCATGGATTTTTTTTTTTTTTTGTCTCTATGGATATCTCAATGCACCACCCACCCTTTTTCCCTTCATCAATTCAATGGTCTACCTTGTCCTTCATAAACCCATCCTCCAGCAAGTCTACTCCCAAATATCTAAACACATTCACTTCTTCCATACTCCCTCCCTCCAATGTAATATCCAGTTTTTCCTTATCTAAATCATTTGATACCATCATCACTTTACTCTTATCAATGTTCAGTTTTGACTTTCTTCCTTTATGCACCCTCCCAAACTCGTCCACTACCCTTTGCAACTTTTCTTCAGAATCTCCTAAACGAACAATCATCAGCAGCAAAAAGTAACTGTCTCAACTCCCATTTTGTATTCGAATCCACATAATGTAATCCCACCCCTCTCCCTAACACCCTAGCACTTACTTCTTTTACAACTTCATCTAATTTCCATCTCACCTACACACCCTAACCTGAGCCTCACTTCTTTCAACAAACAGGCCGTATCCCACCAAGGCAGGGTGGCCCAAAAAGAAAAACAAAAATTTCTCTTTTTAACTTGAGTAATTTATACAGGAGAATGCTCCCGGCATTTTAGTTGTCTCTTACAACACGCATGGCTTACGGAGGAAGAATTCTGTTCCAATTCCCCCTGGAGATAACAGGAAATAAACAAGAACAAGAACTAGTAAGAAAATAGAAGAAAACCCAGAGGGGTGTGTATACATATATATGCTTGTACATGTATGTGTAGTGTGACCTAAGTGTAAGAAGAAGTAGCAAGATGTACCTGAAATCTTGCATGTTTATGAGACAGAAAACAGACACCAGCAATCCTACCATCATGTAAAACAATTAAAGGTTTCTGTTTTACACTCACTTGGCAGGATGGTAGTACCTCCCTGGGCAGCTGCTGTCTACCAACCTACTACCTAGGCTGAGCCTCACTATCCTCATAAAAACTCTTTACAGCATTTAGTAACTTACCACCTATTCTATACACTTGCAACAACAGCCACGTTGCTCCCCTATCCACCCTATCATAAGCCTTTTCTAAATCTATGAAAGCAACAAAAACTTCCCTACCTTTATCTAAATATTGTGTGTTTCAATGTAAACACTTGTCTACACATCCTCTACCCATTCTAAAGCCTCCTTGTTCATTTGTGATCCTGCTCTCTGTCTTAAATCTAATTCATTCAATAATAACCCTACCATACACTTTATGAGGTATACTCAGTAAGCTTATTATTTTATAATTTTACACTCTCTTTTCTCCCCTTTCCCTTTATATAAAGGAACTATGCATGTTCTGTCAGTCCCTAGGTACCTTCCCTTCTTTCATACATTTACTGAACAAAAGTACCACCCACTTCAAAACTATATCCCCACCTGCTTTTAACATTTCTGTCATGATCCCACCTGTTCCAGTTCCTTTACCCTATTTCATTCTACCCACTGCCTCAAGCACCTCCCCCACACTTACATCCAGTTCTTCTTCACTCCTAAAGGATGTTATACATCCCTTGCCAATGTATTAAATCACTGCCTCCCTCTCTTCATCAATATTTAACAGTTTCTCAAAATATTCCTGAAATCTTCCCAATACCTCCAACTCCCCATGTACTAACTCCCCTTTTCTTTTTTTAACTGTCAAGTCCATTTATTCCTTAGGATTTCTCAACCTATTTATCTCACTCTAAAACTTTTGCTTATTTTCAGCAAAATTTGTTGACAGCATCTCACCCACTATCATTTGTTCTCCTTTTGCACTTCCTCACCACTCTCTTCACCTCTCTTTTACTCATTATATAAGAACATAAGACAGAAGGAACACTGCAACAGGCCTACTGGCCCATGAGAGGCAGGTCCAATTCTCCATATACTTCACCCTTCTTTGCAAAAATCTCTCATGAGCCGACTTTTTCTCCCTTATCACACCCTTTACCTCATCATTCCACCAACTACGCCTTTCCCTCCACACTCACCCTCCTATACCCACAAACTTCTGCTGGGCAGAAGTTTGTGGATATAGGAAGGTGCATTTTTAAAACTAACCCACCCCTCTCCAATCCCAGCACTGCCTATACTCTCACTAACCCACCTTTCTCCCAACAGTTGCTTATATCTCACCCTAACTTCCTCCTCTCTTGGTTTATAAAACATTTACCTCTTTCTTACTTGCTGTTGCCATTTCCCTTTTGCCCCATCCACCTCTTACTCTAACTGTAGCTGCAACTAAATAATGATCCGATATATATGTTGCCCCTCTATAAACATGCACATCCTGAAGTCTGCCCATCAACCTTTCAATTTTTTTTTTTTTAACAAGTCAGCTGTCTCCCATCGAGGCAGGTAGAATGACATGGAACGCATATAAATCTATAGGGGAAGGAAGGAGGGGTAGGGGTCGTCCTTGAAAGGGTTGGAAAGAGGGGGTAAAGGAGGTTTTGTGGGCAAGGGGCTTGGACTTCCAGCAAGCGTGCATGAGCGTGTTAGATAGGAGTGAATAGAGACGAATGATACTTGGGACCTGACGATCTGTTGGAGTGTGAGCAGGGTAATATTTAGTGAAGGGATTCAGGGAAACCGGTTATTTTCATATAGTCGGACTTGAGTCCTGGAAATGGGAAGTACAATGCCTGCACTTTAAAGGAGGGGTTTGGGATATTGGCAGTTTGGAGGGATATGTTGTGTATCTTTATACGTATATGCTTCTAAACTGTTGTATTCTGAGCACCTCTGCAAAAGCAGTGATAATGTGTGAGTGTGGTGAAAGTGTTGAATGATGATGAAAGTATTTTCTTTTTGGGGATTTTCTTTCTTTTTTGGGTCACCCTGCCTCGGTGGGAGACGGCCGACTTGTTGAAAAAAAAAAAATTAAAAAATATAACAAAAAAAAATGTAGATAAAAGTTTTTTTTACACGTTTTCAAATGTAAAACAAAAAAGATCTACATTTTTTTACATACTTTCAGATGTTGAAAAAATGTATATATACGTTTGGACCATTTAAGGGTTAAACATTTTCCTTTTATTTTTAGTAAGCTATATGGGAGAAGGGGCTGCTAGCCTATTGCTTCTGGCATTTTAGTTGACCTTTACAACACGCATGGCTTATGGAAGAAAGATTCTTATTCCACTTCCCCATGGAGATAAAAAGAAATAATAAGAACAAGAACTACTCACAAAAAAATAAAAAAAAAAAACTCAGACGAGTCTGTATATATATGTACATGCATGTGTAGTGTGACCTAACTAAGTAAAAGTAGCAAGATATACCTTGTACAGTAGGTTGTAATAGGTTGGTAGGTTGTCTACCAACCTACTTAGCAGGCTTATTCCCCTATAATTCTTGCACTTTCTTTTATTTCTGTTTTCCTTTATATAAAGATACTATGCATGCTCTCTGCCAATCCCTAGGTATCTTTCCCCCCCTTTCCTGTAAAACACATATTGAACAAATGCACCAACCACTTCATAACTATATCCCCACCTACTTGCCTCTTTACCCACTTCCATTCTATCCTCTGCCTCATGCCCTTACCCCTCACTCACATCTGGCTCTTCCTCACTCCTACAAGATGTTATACCACCCTGCCCAATGCTTGAAATCATTACCTTCATCTTCCCAGTACCTCCATGCTCCCCCCATTAACTACTACTCTTTCATTTTTAACTATTAAATCCATTTGTTCCCTATTATTATTACCATTAAAGATCAAACTTACCTTCAACCCATAACCTGATTCATTTAGGATTTCTGGAGCAACATATGTAGGTGTACCACACACAGTAAATAATGGCTCAGTCACTTCTACAGCTAGACCGAAGTCTCCCAGTTTAAGACTCTTTCCTCCATTGTTTCGTTCTGCCACCTGCAATATACCACACATGTCAATTCTGACATATATACTAACTTTTATTATAATATTCTGTAACTTTGATAACATTCTTCCAAAAAGTTTTTCATCTGCTTTACTTAGAAAATCTATTATTCACCTTTAATAGCCCCTCCTATATAGAAATTCTGGAGATCCCACAGTTATACACCCTCTTGGTCAAACCATTCTGACCAAGGGTCCAAGACCAAAACATTTCCAATATCTGTCCTAGTGTTTGCATTTTGTGTCTTTTTTCAACACTTCAACATTTCCTCCTCCACTTTCTGAATTAAATACTCTGCAATTTTACGGCATCTTCTAATTGCTATGTTCTTTATTCTCTGAATAATATTCACACCAGAAACTGGTCATAAACATAATAAACTCTTTCTTTCCACAGACACCTTGACATTCCACCTACCTTTCTCTCTCATTCATTCAACGAGTCACTTTACATTTTTTTATTTGGGAGAGTATGTGTCTGTAGATGGGTCTAAGAAAGATGAGATGAATCACAGAATCAACAAGGCAAAAAATATAGGTGCTGTGCTAAAGCATCTGTGGAAAGAAAAAAAGTACTTATGGAGGCAAAAATTGGAATGCACCAGAGTACAGTGGAACCTTGGTACGCAACCTTAATTCATTCCAGAAGGCTGTTCGAGTGCCACTCCGTTTGAGTATCGAACAAGTTCTTCCCAACCAATTTTCTAAATGGTTGGCTGTTATCACTAACACGAAACATAAAATAGTTTACAGCGAAGTTCTGGCAGGTCGTATTTGTTTCATTGAGTGCTGAGTTTTGAGTAGGGAGCTGGTTGTATACCAAGGTTCCAGTGTAGCAAGGAGGTGGATGGAGGTAGTAGAGATGTAATGTTTTGAGAGAAATGTGTGGTGTGAATATTATGCAGAGTATTCAAAGTACAGAAATTCAAAAGCGATGTGGGATCACCAGGGTGGTTTGGGTACTGAGAGAGGATGGAACAAAATAAGAATACCAAGGTGTATAACTCTCTGGAGGAAGAAGAGGGGTTGGGGGTCATTCCAGGTGGGGATGCCCGGGTGTTGTGCATGTGTCATTTCATCCTGTCGGTATTATATACAATTCTTGTACTACTACTACTACTACTACTACCACTACTACTACCTCCACCTCTTCCTGCCTATATATAGCCGTCCTGCTCCACCTCTGTTAGTGTGACTTTGTCAATGGTCCAAGTCGGACCGAAACGTCGTCGTAAGCTTCTCTCTTTTATGTGCGGGTTATTTGTGTATAAAGGGGGTTTCAAGTGATAGAAGCTTGAGCATCCAACAGGCTTGTGAGAGCATGTTAGACTGAAATAAGTGGAGACAAGCTGTTTGTGTGTAAGGTAATATTTACAAAGGGAGTGCAGTTAGCCAGACTTGAGCCCTGGAAGTGAGCAGTACAGTGCCTACACTGTACTGTACTGAGGAAGTTGCAGTTCGGAGTTTCATTTCAACTTAGATGTCTGCACACTTGTGGCAAGATAGATATTGAATGAATGATGGCGAGTTTCTTCTTCCTCTTTTTTTTTTTTTTTTTTTTTTTGAAGATGGCTAATGTGTGTAAAAATATTAACACTTAAAGTGTCTGACATACTAGTATGCAAATGCTCCGTGTCCAACGCACTAATATGCACAATTTTTTGAATCTTCAAATCTATCACTTGCCAATAATTTTGACCTTAGTGCAACTCTTTTGGTCTTCAATCTATTCGTACATTTGAAAAAAAAATTAAGGCCATGAGGGTCCACACAGTGTATCATGGTTAACCACACAGGTGATGAATTCCTCATGTTTGGAGTGCTAAAATAGAAAAACAATCATGTCTAGGCATCAATAAATGTAAATATCGCTGGTGCATTTACACCACTGTTGCCATCAAGTGGACCCTCAACTAACGGCGGCATCAAGTAATGGCAAATTCGTCTAACGGCGCTCTTTGGCGTAAAAAAAAATGGCTCTACCAACGGCGAAAAACTCATCTAATGACGTTCGTCCCGAACTTGTCCATGGAGCCGGAGCGCGGCCTGAGCGGGCCCAGCCACCCCAAGACTCCGTGTAAAGCCAGTGTGCCAGTGTTTACAAGCTGTTTCGGTTGAATCCAAGTGTACCTGCGATATATTTTGTATTATTCCAGTGTCTTTAGTGCTTGTAACCGCTAAATAAGCCACCATGGGCCTGTAGAAAGTTTCTAGTGCCAGCCCTGTGATAAAGAAGGAAAGAAACACAATAAAAATTCAAGGAAAAAACTTGTAGCAAAGTACCAAAGTGGAGGAGGAAGAGAGAGGGGAGAATGTGCCTTCTGCAGTGATTCACCGATTCTACGATGTGTACAATACTAAAGCAGCAGGTGTCGATAAAGGTTATAGTGCCAGCCAGAGATAAAGCGTAGAATTAACAGTGTAGCAAGTAAGTTAAACGAGTAAGCGATAGAAAAACGGCACGAAAGTAACTCTCCAATGTTGTTGGATGTGCACACATCCGCTGAACATCCACCGGCCTGCTATCTTCCACTACCCTAAACCTCTGCCAGCATTTCCTCCATCAAGCTAACTAATTAAACTAACATCTCCAAGGTAAGTGTAAATATAAAAGGACCCCAGTGGAAATACTTAAGTCACTCTGACTTTTTTGGGTTATCCTAGGTACTCTACACATGCTGCTATGTATGATAATATATGTAACTGTATTTGTGTATACCTGAATAAACTTGTTTATAAATTAAAATGTAAATATTTCTTATTTATGAATTAAAATGTAAATATTTCTTATTTATGAATTAAAATGTAAATATTTCTTATTTATGAATTAAAATGTAAATATTTCTTATTTATAAATTACATACATTGTTTAAGTGTGATGGTGGTGGAGGCAAAATCCTCCACCACCACCAACATGGCTTCTCTCAGTGGTGGCCCTTTAACCCAACAATAACACTTACACTATTTACTCCTCTCACACATTATGGCAAATTTTATTCATTCTAGAGTATATTTTATGTTTCTATGTTATTAATATTGTTTATAATGTCATATTAGATGAATTGTGATAGATAAATAAGCCGTAGAGTGATATTAGCATCATGTTGAAGCATAATAAACTTGTCTTCCTCTTGCCCCCCGTGTCTGTCATACACCAACAAGTCGAGTCAGTGAAGATAAGCCAATAAAGGTAAGTGTGATGTTAAATGTTCATTTATCCCAGTTTAAGGGTTAACCCTTTCAATGTTGGTACCATAGTACTACGGCTTATGAGCCAGTGTTGGTGCCGTAGTACTATGCCAAAATTCTAGCGGCTTCAAGTCTAGCAGGAGAAAGCGGTAGGCCTACATGTGAGAGAATGGGTCTGCATGATCAGTGTGCACAGTATAAAAAAAATTGGGGAGCCAGTGGTGCATTGTGGGAACACCATTTCAGTAGTCCTTGTTCAGCATGCCTAGTAAGAAATATGACTCCCTGGTGAATCTGGGACTCTTCTCTTCCCAAGTGATAGCTCTAACACACATGTAAGTGTCAGTGAAGATGAATTTCATGCTTTTGAGGAGTTTGTGACCGAAAGCAATGCCCAGGATACCAGAAGGAAGGAAGGAAGAAAAAGAAAGAACAAGAGAGAAAAAGAAAGAAAGGAAGGAAAGAAGGCAGAAGAGATGAGAGGAAGGAAGGAAGATAGGAAGGAAGGAAGGAAGGAAGGATGACCACAGACAACCATCAACCTAGGATAATCCAAAAAAAGTCAAAGTGACTTATTTCCATGTGGGTGGTGGGGAAGACAACATGCTTGTTGTGGAAGACAGTGTGAGCAATGAGTGGTGGTAATGCATCATTGTGACACCAGCCACACCACTGTCAACACATCCACAACAAAGAACCCCCACACAACAACATTCCACAAGCTGTAGCAGTTCTAGGAATGTGTCCAGTGACTATACATGTGTATATATATTATAGAACAATAGTAATGAACAACTTGTTCTTATTGTTGGTGTGTGTAAACAGGTTTTATAAACATTGTAATGGTGATAATATTTGTGCAGTTATTGTGTTGTTTATGAGTGGATATACATACATTATGCACTGTATTGGTCTCACAGGCCACAAAAGTTACTTGAAAAAAATAAAATATTAAAAACTAAAAGAAAAAAGTACAATAAAAGTAAAAATAATATTACTGAGTGAGAGGCAGTCGCCAATGTTGCCGTAAGCGGTTCACTTTCTGTCAACTTCATGCCTCTATATCTTGGTAAGTAATGATGGCAATTTTTTTTTTGTGCCTTAAAACACTTGCAAAAATATTCTTAAGATTTTGTTAAGAAAAAATAATTTTTTTTTTTAATATTTTTCAACACAGAATGAGACGTTCCGCCATCCACTGGCTTTATCAATACAAATTCTAGGACATAATTCGAAGACAGTAGAACTATATACAAAAGATGAGGAAATCAGTCCCTCAGCCTTGGAGTTGGTGTGACGAGCATTGTAGTCACGAAGAATTTTTTTTTTTTAACAAGTCGGCCGTCTCTCACCGAGGCAGGGTGACCCAAAAAGAGAGAAAATCCCCCCAAAAAAATACTGTCATCATTCAACACTTTCACCTCACTCACATATAATCACTGTTTTTGCAGAGGTGCTCAGAACACAACAGTTTAGAAGCATATACGTATATTTAGAGTGCAGGCATTGTACTTCCCATTTCCAGGACTCAAGTCCGGCTATATAAAAATAACCGATTTCCCTGAATCCCTTCACTAAATATTACCCTGATCACACTCCAACAGATCGTCAGGTCCCAAATACCATTCGTCTCCATTCACTCCTATCGAACACGCTCATACACGCCTGCTGGAAGTCCAAGCCCCTCGCCCACAAAATCTCCCTTATCCCTTCCTTTCAACCTTCTCGAGGACGACCCCTACACCGCCTTCCTTTCCCTACAGATTTAAATGCTCTCCATGTAGACATTGAGGAATTTATTCCCCAACAAGATTTTAATTATGATGAAACTGGTTTTTTCTTGGAAAAGAATGCCTAGGAGAGCCTACATTACATAAGAAGAAAAATCATTACCAGGACACAAGCCCATGAAAGATAAGCTAACACTCTTGTTGTGTGGTAATGCTAGTGGGGACTGCAGTTAAACTGTTGCTAGTCTACCACTCTGAAAACCCAAGAATGTTTAAAAAAAAATAATGTGATAAAAAGTAAACTCAATGTAATGTAGAGGGCTAATAGTAATGCTTGGGTAATGAGGCAGTTCTTTACTGAGTGGATACATGAAGTGTTTGCCCCAAGTGTGAAAAAGTACCTCGCAGAAAAAACTTACCATTAACCCTTTAACTGTCCAAACACTGATCTACGTTCATATTGCTAGTGCTCAATCAGTAGATCAATGTTTTGTTTTTCCTGCCTCCAAATTTAGTACGATAGGCCTAGGCAGTATAGAATGGGTCTTAACACTCAGTGTGCATAGTAATAAAAAATGTGGAACTTAGTATAGTGGTTTTTAACCTCGGTTCAATTGAGCCCCAGGAGTTCGATGAGTCAGTCTCAGGGGTTCAGCAGAGGTCACACACACAGTGTGTGTGAAAGAGCGAGCGGGGGGGGAGGGGGGGGCAGCGGCGGCGGTTGTGGTGGTTGTTGTGGTGGTTGTTGTGGTGGTTGTGGTGGTTGTTGTGGTTGTTGTGGTTGTGGTTGTTGTTGTGGTTGTTGTTGTGGTTGTGGTTGTTGTTGTGGTTGTGGTTGTTGTTGTTGTGGTTGTTGTTGTGGTTGTGGTTGTTGTGGTTGTGGTTGTTGTGGTTGTGGTTGTTGTTGTTGTCCGTCCCTCCATCCGTTCCACTCACCCCACTCTGCTCCGCTTAGCCATCTGAAGCAAGCATTTGCCATGCCTTAGATGAGCTCGCAAAGTCTCTTGATGGATACTTTCCCACCAGAGAGTCGTATCTAGCATGAGTGAGACAGCAGTTCATGTTCAGTGTTGCAACAGCAGATGTCTATGATGAATACCTTGACAAAATCACTGAACTTCAGCAGAGCCAGGTTCAACAGCAACTCTTCAGAACAACAACGCTCTCAATGTTTTGGTGTCAACAAATCATAGCATACCCTCTTATTGCTAAGAAAGCCCTTGAGATACTCATGCCATTTGTTACAATGTATCTTTGTGGGCAATCCTTTTCAAGGATGGTAGACATCAAAAAGAAGAAAAGGAACAGACTTTGTTGTGAAAATGACACTAGGGTGGCACTTGCCAAGATGAAGCCATGTATTTCTGAACTTGTCTCTGAAAGGCAACAGCAAAAGTCACACTGATTTGCAGTTTTGATTTAAATCATATTTTGAAGACATCACATTTCATTTTTCCAATTACGAAGGGTTCAGTGAATGCACAAATGAAACTAGCTGGGTTCAATACCTCAAACAAGGTTAAGAACCACTGACTCGGTACCTTGTGGAAGCACCAGTTCAATTGAGCGCCAGATAGAGCAAACAGCGTGGCAAACCCCAGGGATTCACTAATGCCATGTCGTATTAACACTCCCCTTTTAAGAGGAAAGTGATGCTGACCCCGAGTTTAGTGGCTGTGAGATGGATGTGGCCGTAAGTCGAAGAAATATCAAAAACCTCGATAATAACCCACGTGCAACATTTGTGCAATATCCTTTCAATTTTGATACCACTGGTAGTCTCATCCTTTCAGAAGGTCCTATAACCTATGCCCTAAGTAAAGAAAGACGATTCTGTAACGTGTAATACATGTTCAGCAAGCCGGTTGGGAGGGTGGGTGGCTGCCTAGCTCTCTCTCTATCCCTGTCTGCCTGTTTTGTCCCAGAGTCACTCATAAACCAGAATCAAGGACTAGGTAAGTTTATTTAGGTACAGGTACACATACAGTGGACCCCCGGTTAACGATTTTAATCCGTGCAAGAGGGCTCATCGTTATGCGAAATAATCGTTATGCGAATGAATTTTCCCCATAAGAAATAATGGAAATAAAATTAATCCGTGCAAGACGCCCAAAAGTATGAAAAAAAAATTTTTTTACCACATGAAATGTTAATTTTAATACACACAAACTGAAAAAGGCATGCACAATTACATGACACTTACTTTTATTGAAGATCTGGTGATGATTGATGGGATGGGAGGAGGGGAGAGCATTATCTTCTTACTGTTTAGAAGGGGAATCCCCTTCCATTAGGACTTGAGGTAGGAAGTCCTTTTCTGGGGTTACTTCCCTTCTTCTTTTAATGCCACTAGGACCAGCTTGAGAGTCACTGGACCTCTGTCGCACAACAAATCTGTCCATAGAGCTCTGTACCTCCCGTTCCTTCAAGACTTTCCTAAAATGGGCCATAACATTGTCATTGAAATAGTCACCAGCACGGCTTGCAACAGCTGTGTCAGGGTGATTTTCATCTATAAAGGTTTGCAGTTCAACCCACTGTGCACACATTTCCTTAATCTTTGAAGTAGGCACAATGGATTCCACAACTGGCATAGGCTTCTCAGGGTTAGCCCCAAACCCTTCAAAATCTTTCTTAATTTCCATACTAATTCTCACCCTTTTTACCACAGGGTTGGCACTAGAAGCTTTCTTGGGGCCCATGGTCACTTATTTTCCAGAAACAGCACCGAAAACACTGTAATAATACGAAATATTCCGAGTGTATGCTTGGATGTTACCGCGGAGGCTCGCTGGTAAACAATGGGACGGCCGGCACATGTGAGGGCACATTGGACGTGTCTCGGACGAAAATCGGTAAGCGGGTTTTTAATCGGTATGCGCGGCAAAAATTTTGCGATAAAAGTAATCGGTATGCGGAAAAATCGCTATGTGATGCCATCGTTATGCGGGGGTCCACTGTATGTACAGTTATCATACATAGTGTAAATTACCAATGATAACCCAAAAAAGCCACATACACTGCTATTCTGTGCTTGCTGATATGAGGCATGAGCATGACTGGCAAATAATACTCATTTCCATTTTTTCAGACATGGCAATTCTGTAACATGTGTAATACCTGTTGGTTCATGAGCAGATGTCTCTGACAGAGAGACAGGTAGAGAGAGACACACAGGCAGAGACATGCACAGACAAAGGCAGAAAAACAGACAGATAGATGTAACAGTGAGAACAAATAAAAAAACACATGCCAAGGTTCACTGGGAACAGTGTACAATCAGCAATATTGAGTGACTGCACAATCAGCAGTGTAGATTGACACACCTGTCTGACACCCTACTTCAAGGAGTTTCATATACCTATAAAAACATTGCGGGGACACATAAATAATTTACATATATTTCTAGACAATAGTACGAGACCAAGGCAGATGAACATGTTCACCTGTTGTGACTGTCTGATTACCATTTCTGTACTTAATAGTGTCAGAAAAAACATTGGCTATAAAATCACGAAAACTACTACAAACTGATTTTTTTTCTTTCAACAAAACAGCTATATCCTGCTGAGGAAGGGTGACTTAAAAACAAAAGTTTTTCTTTTTAATTTTAGTAATGTATACAGGAGAAGGGGATACTAGCCCTTTGCTCCCGGCATTTTAGTTGCCTCTTATGACACACATGGCTTACTGAGGAAGAATTCTGTTCCGTTACCCCATGGAGGTAAGAGAAAATAAACAAAAACAAGAACTAGTAAGAAAACAGAAGAAAAACCCAAGGGGTATGTATATATATGCTTGTACATGCATGTGTGGTGTGACCCAAGTGTGAGTAGCAAGACGTACCTGAAATCTTGCATGTTTATGTGACAGAAAAAGACACCAGCAATCCTACCATCACGTAAAACAATTACAGATTTCAGCTTCACACTCATGTGGTAGGATGGTAGTACCTCCCTGGGTGGCTGCTGTCTATCAACCTACTCTTCTTCTTTCAACCTACTACCTACTATAAATTGTGATTACCAGAACATAAAAATAATGCAAATTAAAAAAAATACAAGGAAAAAAGGTATAGCGGCAACATTTCTGCAAGTGGCAGGACTCCACGTTGCAGTCAAGTGAGTATCCAGTGCCAACTTCATGGCCTTATATCTTGGTAAGTACTTACCTTTTTTTTTTTTTTGGTCTTATTACACAGAGAAAATTGCCTTCTTTATTTAAATTTGTTATTTTTTTTTTTCAAAATATTCAGAGCGCTAGCAGTGAAAACGTAGATCAATGTTTGGACAGTTAAGGGGTTAATATGCTAATAAAGTCACACAAAATTGTAAATTCAGGGAAAATTGAAGACTTAATGACGAGTGTATGCATGAATAAGCTCATACAAACTTGCACGGGTGCCCTATGGCTCTGGGAACAATAAAAACAGACAGGTCCTGGATGTCGATGTTCTGGCCTGTACAGGACAAATGTCAGAATCATTGGACGTAATCTGATGATTCAGAAGACAAGACACTATCACTATGCACAAAACCCAGAATTACAGTTTGTTTTTTCTGTCAATGACTGAAGTGTCTATTGGCATTTGAATATTGAAGCAGCAGTTTTCTAAGATCACCAGATTATGCAACATTTCCGTAGACTGAACACAATTGCTAGATAAAGTTGGAAGCCAAATAATTGATTACACGATAAGTGAATATCTACTGTATTATAAATTGATGACGAGACAGGCACAGCTCTTCTCTAACTGCAAACAGAAAAATTACACATGCTATCACATTCTTTTTCTCTACTGAACAACTACTCTAACATCCTTACATTAGCTATTCAAAATAAACAAATATAATTAGGACATTACCAAGAGGTTTTCAGGTTTTATATCCCTATGTACTATTGACCTCTGGTGGAGGTAATCAAGAGCTGAGGTCAGGTCTCTCACCATAGAACTGGCATCTTGTTCTGTATAGCGAGTAGCACTGGCAATGGCATCAAAAAGGTCACCACCCTGTGGAATACAAAGAGTCAGCAATATACATCACTAGTAAAAAACATTAATTATTATATAGCTCACAAACTATTTTGGTCATGGTACAGTAGACAACCACCTTTCATGTCAGTTAGGTTCCAGAAAAACAGAGCTATAAGTGAAAATATGACAGGTGGAGTGAACAACATAAGGGAAAAATTGAGTTATGTGCTATAACACCCTAAAGAAAGCCATCAAAATTTTTCAATTTTTAAATTGTCAATTATGTTTTTGACAATTCAAACTGTAGATGTTTCTTGTTGATTTAGAAATGTGTGGAGAGATTTCCTGTTACCCTACACTTTGTGCACATGTTCAAGAGTCTAAACCTCGCCACATTCAAGAAGGACGTAGCAAAGTTTTCTCTTGAACATGTGTACAATGTGTGACTTGAATGGGTTATCCAAGGTTAAATTTGCATAATGTACTATTTATGTGCCCATAACATATATGCCAACAAAACCATTGTAAAAGAAAATTGTATGATACATACCCAAAACCTAGCTGATACAATGGTTGGAGCTATGATTTCTTCACAGTTTTCTTGTTTTTCTTTTATAAACACTCACTCACTTTTAGTCCTTGTCTTAGCACCTCCAGTATTACTAGTATTCCTTTTTCATACCATGGTTAATATCCAGAGACAAGACAAGGTGATAAAAAGAACATTGTGAACACAAGGACTAGGTGCGTGGAGAGTTAGGCAGTGGTGTGAAGCAGGCAGCCAGTTGGAGCCAACCCACTTCAGTGTCTCTTTAAGAGACAGTAAAGCAGTTGTAAATGCTGCAGCGAGGAAGCGGTGGAGATGACCTGTCTAAGGGCATTTTTTTTTTTTTTTTTTAACAAACTGGCCGTATCCCACCAAGGCAGGGTGGCCCAAAAAGAAAAACAAAAGTTTCTCTTTTTAAATTTAGTAATTTATACTGGAGAAGGGGTTACTAGCCCCTTGCTCCCAGCACTTTAGTCGCTTCTTACAACACGCATGGCTTACGGAGGAAGAATGCTGTTCCACTTCCCCATGGAGATAAGAGGAAATAAACAAGAACTAGAAAGAAAATAGAAGAAAACCCAGAGGGGTGTGTATATATATGCTTGTACATGTATGTGTAGTGTAACCTAAGTGTAAATAGAAGTAGCAAGACGTACCTGAAATCTTGCATGTTTACGAGACAGAAAAAAGGACACCAGCAATCCTACCATCACGTAAAACAATTACAGGCTCTCGTTTTACACTCATTTGGCAGGAAGGAAGTACCCCCCTGGGAGGTTGCTATCTACCAACCTATCACCTATAAAGAGCAATCTGTGGTGGAAATATTATGCAGAGAATTCGGAGTGTGGAAATTAGGAGGTGTGGAGTTTATATTATTATTAGTCGGAGGGTTGAAGAGGGGTTGTTGAGGTGGTTTGGTCATATAGAGGGAATGGATCAAAGTAGAATGACATGGAGAGCGTATAAATCTGTAGGGGAAGGAAGGCAGAGTAGGGATCGTCCTCAAAAAGGTTGGAGGGAGGGGGCAAAGGAGGTTTTGTGGGCGAGGGGCTTGGACTTCCAGCAAGAAGGCATGAACGTATTAGATAGGAGTGAATGGAGACGAATGGTATTTGGGACCTGACGAGCTGTTGCAGTGTGAGCAGGGTAATATTTAATGAAGGGATTCAGGGAAACTGGTTACTTTTATATAGCCGGACTTGAGTACTGGAAATGGGAAGTACAATGCCTGCACTTTAAAGGAGGGGTTTGGGATATTGGCAGTTTGGAGGGATATGTTGTGTATCTTCATACATACATGCATTTAAGCTGTTGTATTCTGAGCACCTCTGTAAAAACAGTGATTACTTGTGAGTGAGATGAAAGTGTTGAATGATGATGAGAGTATTTTCTTTTTGGGGATTTTCTTTCATTTTGAGTCACCCTGCCTTGGTGGGAGACGGCCGACTTGTTAAAAAAAAATATAATAATAATAATAATAATAATAATAATAATAATAATAATAATAATAATAATAATAATAATAATAATAATAATAATAATAATAATAATAATAATAATAATAATAATAATAATAATAATAATAATAATAATAATAATAATAATAATAATAATAATATATGTATATATATATATATATATATATATATATATATATATATATATATATTTATATATATATATATATATATATATATATACACACACACACACACACACACAGTGGACCCCCGCATACCGTTGGCCTTACATAACGTTAAATCCGCATACTGATACATTTTATCGCTAAGATTTTGCCTCGCATACCGCTAAAAAACCTGCTCAACGCTGTTCGTCCGAGACACGTCTAATGTGCGGCCTTAGCCAGCCTCACATGTTCCGCCGGTGGCACTGTTTACCAGCCAGCCTCCGCGGTAACATCCAAGCATACAATCGGAACATTTCGTATTATTACAGTGTTTTTGGTGATTTTATCTGCAAAATAAGTGACCATGGGCCCCAAGAAAGCTTCTAGTGCCAACCCTACAGGAATAAGGGTGAGAATTACTATAGAGATGAAGAAAGAGATCATTGATAAGTATGAAAGTGGAGTGCGTGTCTCCGAGCTGGCCAGGTTGTATAATAAACCCCAATCAACCATCGCTACTATTGTGGGCAACAAAAAGGCAATCAAGGAAGCTGTTCTTGCCAAAGGTTTAACTGTGTTTTCGAAACAGAGATCGCAAGTGATGGAAGATGTTGAGAGACTCTTATTGGTGTGGATAAATGAAAAACAGATAGCATCTCTCAAGTGATCATAAGTGAAAAGGCTAGGAAGTCGCATCAGGATTTAATTAAAAAAAATGCCTGCAACTAGTGATGATGTGAGTGAATTTAAGGCCAGCAAAGGTTGGTTTGCGAGATTTAAGAAGCGTAGTGGCATACATAATGTGATAAGGCATGGTGAGGCTGCCAGTTCGGACCACAGAGCAGCTGAAAAATATGTGCAGGAATTCAAGGAGTACATAGACAGTGAAGGACTGAAACCTGAACAAGTGTTTAATTTTGTGATGAAACAGGCCTGTTTTGGAAGAAAATGCCAAGCAGGACCTACATTACTAAGGAGGAAAAGGCACTCACAGGACATAAGCCTATGAAAGACAGGCTTACTCTGTTGATGTGTTCCAATGCTAGTGGTGATTGCAAAGTGAAGCCTTTATTAGTGTATCACTCAGAAACTCCCAGAGCGTTCAGGCAAAAGAATATCCTCAAGGCTAATTTGTGTGTGCTGTGGAGGGCAAACAGTAAGGCATGGGTCACTAGGGACTTTTTCTATGACTGGTTACACCATGCATTTGCCCCCAATGTGAAAGATTACCTAACTGAAAAGAAATTAGACCTTAAGTGCCTCCTGGTGTTAGACAATGCTCCTGGTCATCCTACAGACGTGGCAGAGCGACTTTATGGGGACATGAGCTTCATTAAGGTGAAGTTTTTGCCTCCTAATACCACTAATCTCCTGCAGCCCATGGACCAGCAGGTTATTGCAAACTTCAAAAAACTGTACACAAAAGCTCTGTTTGAAAGGTGCTTTGTAGTGACCTCAGAAACTCAACTGACTCTAAGAGTTTTGGAGAGAGCACTTTAATATCCTCAATTGTGTAAACCTTATAGGTAAGGCTTGGGAGGGAGTGACTAAGAGGACCTTGAACTCTGCTTGGAAGAAACTGTGGCCAGAATGTGTAGACCAAAGGGATTTTGAAGGGTCTGAGGCTAACCCTAGGAATCCTATGCCAGTTGAGGAATCAATTGTGGCATTGGGGAAGTCCTTGGGGTTGGAGGTTAGTGGGGATGATGTGGAAGAGTTGGTGGAGGAGGACAATGAAGAACTAACCACTGATGAGCTGCTAGATCAACTTCAACAGCAAGAGGCCAGACCTGAGGAAACTGGTTCGGAGGAGGGGAGAGAGAAATTGAAGAAGTTGCCTACTACAAAGATTAAGGAAATCTGTGCAATGTGGCTGAAAGTGCAAACCTTTATGGATGAAAATTACCCTCACACAGCTAATGCAAGCCGTGCTGGTGACTATTACACTGACAATGTTGTGAAACACTTTAGGGAAGTCATAAAGGAACGAGAGGTACAGGCCTCTATGGACAGATATGTTGTGCGACAGAAGTCCAGTGACTCTGAAGCTGGTCCTAGTGGCATTAAAAGAAGAAGGGAAGTAACCCCAGAAAAGGACTTGACACCTCATGTCTTAATGTAAGGGGATTCCCCGTCTAAGCACTAAGACTCTCTCCTCCTCCCATCCCATCAATCATCACCAGATCTTCAATAAAGGTAAGTGTCATGTAATTGTGCATGCCTTTTTCAGTTTGTGTGTATTAAAATTAATATTTCATGTGGTAAAAATGTTTTTTTTTTTTTTCATACTTTGGGGTGTCTTGCACGGATTAATTTGATTTCCATTATTTCTTATGGGGAAAATTCATTCGCATAACGATAATTTCGCATAACAATGACCTCTCATGAACGGATTAATATCGTTATGCGGGGGTCCACTGTATACACCTACCATCCGACTTACGACCTACCAGACATACGACGACTCGACTTACGACCGTGTTTTTTATGCCAAATTTCTGAGAAATAAACAAGCGTTTGTGTTGTACACAGTGTTTATCCTAAACCTTATAGTATAAAATACAGTACTAACAGCATAAAAAGTACAGTAAAACATGAAATACCAAAATAAAACAATAAAATAAAGTCATTACAAAAATGTTATGTTGATATTCAGTAGTAAAGTTCGACTTGCATCCATTTCGACTTACGAGCGGTGTCTCGGAACCGAACTCGGTCGTAAGTCGGCCGTCTCCCACCGAGGCAGGGTGACCCAAAAAGAAAGAAAATCCCTAAAAAGAAAATACTTTCATCATCATTCAACACTTTCACCTCACTCACACATAATCAATGTTTTTGAAGAGGTGCTTAGAACACAACAGTTTAGAAGCATATACGTATAAAGATACACATCCCTCCAATCTGCTAATATCCCGAACCCTTCCTTTAGAGTGCAGGCATTGTACTTCCCATTTCCAGTACTCAAGTCCGGCTATATAAAAATAACCGGTTTCCCTGAATCCCTTCACTAAATATTACCCTGCTCACACTCCAACAGATCGCCAGGTCCCAAATACCATTCATCTCCATTCACTCCTATTGAACACGCTCATGCACGCCTGCTGGAAGTCCAAGCTCCTCGCCCACAAAACCTCCCTTATCCCTTCCTTTCAACCTTTTCAAGGACGACCCCTACCCCGCCTTCCTTCCCCTACAGATTTAAACGCTGTATATATATATGTATGTATGTAGTAGTAGTAGGTTGGTAGACAGCAACCACCCAGGGAGGTACTACCGTTCTGCCAAGTGAGTGTAAAACGAAGCCTGTGATTGTTTTACATGATGGTAGGATTGCTGATGTCTTTTGTCTGTCTCATAAATATGCAAGATTACAGGCATGTCTTGCTACTTCTACTTACACTTAGGTCACACTACACATACATGTACACATTTATTTATACACACTCATCTGAGTTTTCTTTGATTTTATCTTAATAGTTCTTGGTCTTATTACTTTTCCTTTTATATCCATGGGGAAGTGGAATAAGAATCTTTCCTCCGTAAGCCATGCGTGTTGTAAAAGTCAACTAAAATGCCGGGAACAATGGGCTAGTAACCCCTTTTCCTGTAAAGATTACTAAAAAGAATAAGAAGAAGAAAATTGTCAAAGTGGGAAGTTTGAATGTGCGTGGATGTTGTGCAGATGATAAGAAAGAGATGATTGTGGATGTTATGAATGAGAAGAAACTGGATGTCCTGGCTTTAAGTGAAACAAAGCTGAAGGGTGTGGGAGAGTTTCAATGGAGAGGAATAAATGGGATTAGGTCAGGGGTTTCAAATAGAGTTAGAGCTAAAGAAGGAGTAGCAATAATGTTGAAGGATAAGCTATGGCAGGAAAAGAGGGACTATAAATGTATAAATTCAAGGATTATGTGGAGTAAAATAAAGATTGGATGTGAAAAGTGGGTTATAGTAAGCGTGTATGCACCTGGAGAAGAGAAAAGTGTAGAGGAGAGAGAAAGATTCTGGGAAATGTTAAGTGAATGCGTGGGGAGTTTTGAATCAAGTGTGAGAGTAATGGTGGTTGGGGATTTCAATGTTAAAGTGGGTAAAAATGTTATGGAGGGAGTAGTAGGTAAATTTGGGGTGCCAGGGGTAAATGTAAATGGGGAGCCTTTAATTGAGCTATGTGTAGAAAGAAATTTGGTAATAAGTAATACATATTTTATGAAAAAGAGGATAAATAAATATACAAGGTATGATGTAGCACGTAATGAAAGTAGTTTGTTCGATTATGTATTGGTGGATAAAAGGTTGATGGGTAGGCTCCAGGATGTACATGTTTATAGAGGGGCAACTGATATATCGGATCATTATTTAGTTGTAGCTACAGTTAGAGTAAGAGGTAGATGGGAAAAGAGGAAGGTGGCAACAACAAGTAAGAGGGAGGTGAAAGTGTATAAACTAAGGGAGGAGGAAGTTCGGGTGAGATACAAGCGACTATTGGCAGAAAGGTGGGCTAGTGCAAAGATGAGTAGTGGGGGGGTTGAAGAGGGTTGGAATAGTTTTAAAAATGCAGTATTAGAATGTGGGGCAGAAGTTTGTGGTTATAGGAGGGTGGGGGCAGGAGGAAAGAGGAGTGATTGGTGGAATGATGAAGGAAAGGGTGTGATAAAAGAGAAAAATGTAGCTTATGAGAGGTTTTTACAAAGCAGAAGTGTTATAAGAAGAGCAGAGTATATGGAGAGTAAAAGAAAGGTAAAGAGAGTGGTGAGAGAGTGCAAAAGGAGAGCAGATGATAGAGTGGGAGAGGCACTGTCAAGAAATTTTAATGAAAATAAGAAAAAATTTTGGAGTGAGTTAAACAAGTTAAGAAAGCCTAGGGAAAATATGGATTTGTCAGTTAAAAACAGAGTAGGGGAGTTAGTAGATGGGGAGATGGAGGTATTGGGTAGATGGCGAGAATATTTTGAGGAACTTTTAAATGTTGAGGAAGAAAGGGAGGCGGTAATTTCATGCACTGGCAAAGGAGGTATACCATCTTTTAGGAGTGAAGAAGAGCACAATGTAAGTGTGGTGGAGGTACATGAGGCATTTCGTAGAATGAAAGGGGGTAAAGCAGCTGGAACTGATGGGATCATGACAAAAATGTTAATAGCAGGGGGAGATATAGTGTTGGAGTGGTTGGTACTTTTATTTAATAAATGTATGAAAGAGGGGAAGGTACCTAGGGATTGGCGGAGAGCATGTATAGTCCCTTTATATAAAGGGAAAGGGGACAAAAGAGAATGTAAAAATTATAGAGGAATAAGTTTACTGAGTATACCAGGAAAAGTATACGGTAGGGTTATAATTGAAAGAATTAGAGGTAAGACAGAATGTAGGATTGCTGATGAGCAGGGAGGCTTCAGAGTGGGTAGGGGATGTGTAGATCAAGTGTTTACATTGAAGCATATATGTGAACAGTATTTAGATAAAGGTAGGGAAGTTTTTATTGCATTTATGGATTTAGAAAAGGCATATGATAGTGGATAGAGGAGCAATGTGGCAGATGTTGCAAGTATATGGAATAGGTGGTAAGTTACTAAATGCTGTAAAGAGCTTTTATGAGGATAGTGAGGCTCAGGTTAGGGTGTGTAGAAGAGCGTGAGAATACTTCCCGGTAAAAGTAGGTGCGAGTGTGGTGAAAGTGTTGAATGATGATGAAAGTATTTTCTTTTTGGGGATTTTCTTTCTTTTTTGGGTCACCCTGCCTCGGTGGGAGACGGCCGACTTGTTGAAAAAAAAAAATACACACAAACACACACACAAACAAACAAACACACACACACACACACACACACACACACACACACACACACACACACACACACAATCGCAGAACTTGCGATCTTGGTTTAAATAGCAACCCTCATCTTGCCATATAGGACAAGTGAAAATTTGTGCATGCAATAATTTTGCCCAAATCATTCTGAACCTAACGAAAAAAATATATTCACTGCATTTGTTTAGTATTAAATTACTGTAGTATTAAATTACTGTAGTATTAAATTACTGTAGGTAGTAGGTTGGTAGACAGCAACCACCCAGGGAAGTACTACCGTCCTGCCAGATGACTGTGAAACAAAAAACTGTAACTGTTTTGCATGATGGTAGGATTGCTGGTTTCTTTTTCTGTCTCATAAACACGCTAGATAACAGGGATATCTTGCTACTCCTACTTACACTTTGGTCACACTTCACAGACACGCACATGCATATATATATACATACATCTAGGTTTTTTCTCCTTTTTCTAAAAAGCTCTTGTTCTTCTTTATTTCTTCTATTGTCCATGGGGAAGTGGAAAAAAATCTTTCCTCCGTAAGCCATGCGTGTTGTATGAGGCGACTAAAATGCCGGGAGCAATGGGCTAGTAACCCCTTCTCCTGTAGACATTTACTAAAAAAGAGAAGAAAAACTTTATAAAACTGTGATGCTTAAATGTGCGTGGATGTAGTGCGGATGACAAGAAACAGATGATTGCTGATGTTATGAATGAAAAGAAGTTGGATGTCCTGGCCCTAAGCAAAACAAAGCTGAAGGGGGTAGGAGAGTTTCAGTGGGGGGAAATAAATGGGATTAAATCTGGAGTATCTGAGAGAGTTAGAGCAAAGGAAGGGGTAGCAGTAATGTTAAATGATCAGTTATGGAAGGAGAAAAGAGAAAATGAATGTGTAAATTCAAGAATTATGTGGATTAAAGTAAAGGTTGGATGTGAGAAGTGGGTCATAATAAGCGTGTATGCACCTGGAGAAGAGAGGAATGCAGAGGAGAGAGAGAGATTTTGGGAGATGTTAAGTGAATGTATAGGAGCCTTTGAACCAAGTGAGAGAGTAATTGTGGTAGGGGACCTGAATGCTAAAGTAGGAGAAACTTTTAGAGAGGGTGTGGTAGGTCAAGTTTGGGGTGCCAGGTGTAAATGATAATGGGAGCCCTTTGATTGAATTTTGTATAGAAAGGGGTTTAGTTATAGGTAATACATATTTTAAGAAAAAGAGGATAAATAAGTATACAAGATATGATGTAGGGCAAAATGACAGTAGTTTGTTGGATTATGTATTGGTATATAAAAGACTGTTGAGTAGACTTCAGGATGTACATGTTTATAGAGGGGCCACAGATATATCAGATCACTTTCTAGTTGTAGCTACACTGAGAGTAAAAGGTAGATGGGACACAAGGAGAATAGAAGCATCAGGGAAGAGAGAGGTGAAGGTTTATAAACTAAAAGAGGAGGCAGTTAGGGTAAGATATAAACAGCTATTGGAGGATAGATGGGCTAATGAGAGCATAGGCAATGGGGTCGAAGAGGTATGGGGTAGGTTTAAAAATGTAGTGTTAGAGTGTTCAGCAGAAGTTTGTGGTTACAGGAAAGTGGGTGCAGGAGGGAAGAGGAGCGATTGGTGGAATGATGATGTAAAGAGAGTAGTATGGGAGAAAAAGTTAGCATATGAGAAGTTTTTACAAAGTAGAAGTGATGCAAGGAGGGAAGAGTATATGGAGAAAAAGAGAGTGGTGAAGCAATGTAAAAAGAGAGCAAATGAGAGAGTGGGTGAGATGTTATCAACAAATTTTGTTGAAAATAAGAAAAAGTTTTGGAGTGAGATTAACAAGTTAAGAAAGCCTAGAGAACAAATGGATTTGTCAGTTAAAAATAGGAGAGGAGAGTTATTAAATGGAGAGTTAGAGGTATTGGGAAGATGGAGGGAATATTTTGAGGAATTGTTAAATGTTGATGAAGATAGGGAAGCTGTGATTTCGTGTATAGGGCAAGGAGGAATAACATCTTGTAGGAGTGAGGAAGAGCCAGTTTTGAGTGTGGGGGAAGTTCATGAGGCAGTAGGTAAAATGAAAGGGGGTAAGGCAGCTGGGATTGATGGGATAAAGATAGAAATGTTAAAAGCAGGTGGGGATATAGTTTTGGAGTGGTTGGTGCAATTATTTAATAAATGTATGGAAGAGGGTAAGGTACCTAGGGATTGGCAGAGAGCATGCATAGTTCCTTTGTATATAGGCAAAGGGGATAAAAGAGAGTGCAAAAATTATAGGGGGATAAGTCTGTTGAGTATACCTGGCAAAGTGTATGGTAGAGTTATAATTGAAAGAATTAAGAGTAAGATGGAGAATAGGATAGCAGATGAACAAGGAGGCTTTAGGAAAGGTAGGGGGTGTGTGGACCAGGTGTTTACAGTGAAACATATAAGTGAACAGTATTTAGATAAGGCTAAAGAGGTCTTTGTGGCATTTATGGATTTGGAAAAGGCATATGACAGGGTGGATAGGGGGACAATGTGGCAGATGTTGCAAGTGTATGGTGTAGGAGGTAGGTTACTGAAAGCAGTGAAGAGTTTTTACGAGGATAGTGAGGCTCAAGTTAGAGTATGTAGGAAAGAGGGAAATTTTTTCCCAGTAAAAGTAGGCCTTAGACAAGGATGTGTGATGTCACCGTGGTTGTTTAACCCTTTGACTGTCGCGGCCATATATCTACGTCTTACGAGGTACCGTGTTTGACGTATATATACTCATAAATTCTAGCGGTTTCAAATCAAGCAGGAGAAAGCTGGTAGGCCCACATGTGAGAGAATGGGTCTGTGTGGTCAGTGTGCACCATATAAAAAAAATCCTGGAGCACGCAGTGCATAATGAGAAAAAAAAAACTCCGACCGTTTTTTTTAATTAAAATGCCAACTTTGTGGTCTATTTGTGGTCTATAGTATTTATGGTGGTATTCTCATTTTCTTGGTCTCATTTCATAGAATGGAAAACATATTATAGAAATAGAGGTGATTTTGATTGATTTTACTATAAAAAGAACCTAGAAATGGAGCTCAAAGTAGGGGAAATGTTTGATTTTTGCCAATGTTCAAAAGTAAACAAATGATGCCATTGTCCAATAAATGTCCAATTAGCCATTCTAATATGCAGTCACAAATGGGTTGATGTTATTTATACAATTATTACAGTATTGCAGTAGTCTGCATAATAGTAAGTCTTCTATTTTTTGTTTGAATAAAAATTCATAATAGAAAGCAAGAGTAATATCAGAGGGGCCTGGAGACATGACTGATGAACAAAGAAAATGTTATTTTAGAGCCAGGAATCTCTGCATTGTTCATTCTGGACCTTATTTTGAAATTGTCATATTGTTATTTTTCGTGAAATTGGCCAAATTCCAAATTTCTGACCACATTATCAGGTAGTTGAAATCGGTAAATGGGCAGTTTCTTGTACTCAATCGATAGAAAAAATGGAGTTCTAAAGAAATAGCTATGAGTTTGGGCAACTGGAGCAATGGAATTAGCTGAAAATAGGGCTCAAAGTTGGCGAAATCGCCGATTTGTAAACATCGCTGAGGTTGCTAACTTCGCAAGAGCATAATTCCGTCAGTTTTCCATCAAATTTCGTTTTTTTGGTGTCATTACAATCGGGAAAAGATTCTCTATCATTTCATAAGAAAAAATAATTTTTTTTTTTTTAATTTTGCGACACCAGGAGACACCTCAGGATTGGGGGTTGCGACAGTCAAAGGGTTAATATATTTATAGATGGGGTTGTAAGAGAAGTAAATGCGAGGGTCTTGGCAAGAGGCGTGGAGTTAAAAGATAAAGAATCACACACAAAGTGGGAGTTGTCACAGCTGCTCTTTGCTGATGACACTGTGCTCTTGGGAGATTCTGAAGAGAAGTTGCAGAGATTGGTGGATGAATTTGGTAGGGTGTGCAAAAGAAGAAAATTAAAGGTGAATACAGGAAAGAGTAAGGTTATGAGGATAACAAAAAGATTAGGTGATGAAAGATTGAATATCAGATTGGAGGGAGAGAGTATGGAGGAGGTGAACGTATTCAGATATTTGGGAGTGGACGTGTCAGCGGATGGGTCTATGAAAGATGAGGTGAATCATAGAATTAATGAGGGAAAAAGAGTGAGTGGTGCACTTAGGAGTCTGTGGAGACAAAGAACTTTGTCCTTGGAGGCAAAGAGGGGAATGTATGAGAGTATAGTTTTACCAACGCTCTTATATGGGTGTGAAGCGTGGATGATGAATGTTGCAGCGAGGAGAAGGCTGGAGGCAGTGGAGATGTCATGTCTGAGGGCAATGTGTGGTGTGAATATAATGCAGAGAATTCGTAGTTTGGAAGTTAGGAGGAGGTGCGGGATTACCAAAACTGTTGTCCACAGGGCTGAGGAAGGGTTGTTGAGGTGGTTCGGACATGTAGAGAGAATGGAGCGAAACAGAATGACTTCAAGAGTGTATCAGTCTGTAGTGGAAGGAAGGCGGGGTAGGGGTCGGCCTAGGAAAGGTTGGAGGGAGGGGGTAAAGGAGGTTTTGTGTGCAAGGGGCTTGGACTTCCAGCAGGCATGCGTGAGCGTGTTTGATAGGAGTGCATGGAGACAAATGGTTTTTAATACTTGACGTGCTGTTGGAGTGTGAGCAAAGTAACATTTATGAAGGGATTCAGGGAAACCGGCAGGCCGGACTTGAGTCCTGGAGATGGGAAGTACAGTCCCTGCACTCTGAAGGAGGGGTGTTAATGTTGCAGTTTAAAAACTGTAGTGTAAAGCACCCTTCTGGCAAGACAGTGATGGAGTGAATGATGGTGAAAGTTTTTCTTTTTCGGGGCCACCCTGCCTTGGTGGGAATCGGCCAGTGTGATAATAAAAAATAATTCAGGGAAACCGGTTATTTTCATATAGTCGGACTTGAGTCCTGGAAATGGGAAGTACAATGCCTGCACTTTAAAGGAGGGGTTTGGGATATTGGCAGTTTGGAGGGATATGTTGTGTATCTTTATATGCGTATGGTTCTAGACTGTTGTATTCTGAGCACCTCTGCAAAAACAGTGATAATGTGCGAGTGTGGTGAAAGTGTTGAATGATGATGAAGGTATTTTCTTTTTGGGGATTTTCTTTCTTTTTTGGGTCACCCTGCCTCGGTGGGAGACGGCCAACTTGTTGAAAAAAAAATATATATATATATATATATATATCTATATATATATATATATAAATATATATATATATATAAATATATATATATATATATATAAATATATATATATATATAAATATATATATATATATAAATATATATATATATATATATAGGAGGTTTTGTGGGTAAGGGGCTTGGACTTCCAGCAAGCGTGCGTGAGCGTGTTAGATAGGAGTGAATGGAGACGAATGGTACTTGGGACCTGACGATCTGTTGGAGTGTGAGCAGGGTAATATTTAGTGAAGGGATTCAGGGAAACCGGTTATTTTCATATAGTCGGACTTGAGTCCTGGAAATGGAAATGTATCTTTATATGCGTATGGTTCTAGACTGTTGTATTCTGAGCACCTCTGCAAAAACAGTGATAATGTGCGAGTGTGATGAAAGTGTTGAATGATGATGAAGGTATTTTCTTTTTGGGGATTTTCTTTCTTTTTTGGGTCACCCTGCCTCGGTGGGAGACGGCCAACTTGTTGAAAAAAAAAAAAAAAAAAAAAATATATATATATATATATATATATATATATATATATATATATATATATATATATATATATGTATATGTATATATATATATGAGTAAAAGAAAGGTGAAGAGAGTGGTGAGAGAGTGCAAAAGGAGAGCAGATGAAAGAGTGGGAGAGGCACTGTCAAGAAATTTTAATGAAAATAAGAAAAAATTTTGGAGTGAGTTAAACAAGTTAAGAAAGCCTAGGGAAAGTATGGATTTTTCAGTTAAAAACAGAGTAGGGGAGTTAGTAGATGGGGAGAGGGAGGTATTAGGTAGATGGCGAGAATATTTTGAGGAACTTTTAAATGTTAAGGAAGAAAGGGAGGCGGTAATTTCATGCACTGGCCAGGGAGGTATACCATCTTTTAGGAGTGAAGAAGAGCAGTATGTAAGTGTGGTGGAGGTACGTGAGGCATTACGTAGAATGAAAGGGGGTAAAGCAGCTGGAACTGATGGGATCATGACAGAAATGTTAAAAGCAGGGGGGGGGATATAGTGTTGGAGTGGTTGGTACTTTTGTTTAATAAATGTATGAAAGAGGGGAAGGTACCTAGGGATTGGCGGAGAGCATGTATAGTCCCTTTATATAAAGGGAAAGGGGACAAAAGAGATTGTAAAAATTATAGAGGAATAAGTTTACTGAGTATACCAGGAAAAGTATACGGTAGGGTTATAATTGAAAGAATTAGAGGTAAGACAGAATGTAGAATTGCGGAGGAGCAAGGAGGCTTCACAGTGGGTAGGGGATGTGTAGATCAAGTATTTACATTGAAGCATATATGTGAACAGTATTTAGATAAAGGTAGGGAAGTTTTTATTGCATTTATGGATTTAGAAAAGGCATATGATAGAGTGGATAGAGGAGCAATGTGGCAGATGTTGCAAGTATATGGAACAGGTGGTAAGTTACTAAATGCTGTAAAGAGCTTTTATGAGGATAGTGAGGCTCAGGTTAGGGTGTGTAGAAGAGAGGGAGAATACTTCCCGGTAAAAGTAGGTCTTAGACAGGGATGTGTAATGTCACCATGGTTGTTTAATATATTTATAGATGGGGTTGTAAAAGAAGTAAATGCTAGGGTGTTCGGGAGAGGGGTGGGATTAAATTATGGGGAATCAAATTCAAAATGGGAATTGACACAGTTACTTTTTGCTGATGATACTGTGCTTATGGGAGATTCTAAAGAAAAATTGCAAAGGTTAGTGGATGAGTTTGAGAATGTGTGTAAAGGTAGAAAGTTGAAAGTGAACATAGAAAAGAGTAAGGTGATGAGGGTATCAAATGATTTAGATAAAGAAAAATTGGATATCAAATTGGGGAGGAGGAGTATGGAAGAAGTGAATGTTTTCAGATACTTGGGAGTTGACGTGTCGGCGGATGGATTTATGAAGGATGAGGTTAATCATAGAATTGATGAGGGAAAAAAGGTGAGTGGTGCGTTGAGGTATATGTGGAGTCAAAAAACGTTATCTATGGAGACAAAGAAGGGAATGTATGAAAGTATAGTAGTACCAACACTCTTATATGGATGTGAAGCTTGGGTGGTAAATGCAGCAGCGAGGAGACGGTTGGAGGCAGTGGAGATGTCCTGTCTAAGGGCAATGTGTGGTGTAAATATTATGCAGAAAATTCGGAGTGTGGAAATTAGGAGAAGGTGTGGAGTTAATAAAAGCATTAGTCAGAGGGCAGAAGAGGGGTTGTTGAGGTGGTTTGGTCATTTAGAGAGAATGGATCAAATTAGAATGACATGGAAAGCATATAAATCTATAGGGGAAGGAAAGAGGGGTAGGGGTCGTCCTCGAAAGGGTTGGAAAGAGGGGGTAAAGGAGGTTTTGTGGGCGAGGGGCTTGGACTTCCAGCAAGCGTGCATGAGCGTGTTAGATAGGAGTGAATGGAGACGAATGATACTTGGGACCTGACGATCTGTTGGAGTGTGAGCAGGGTAATATTTAGTGAAGGGATTCAGGGAAACCGGTTATTTTCATATAGTCGGACTTGAGTCCTGGAAATGGGAAGTACAATGCCTGCACTTTAAAGGAGGGGTTTGGGATATTGGCAGTTTGGAGGGATATGTTGTGTATCTTTATACGTATATGCTTCTAAGCTGTTGTATTCTGAGCACCTCTGCAAAAGCAGTGATAATGTGTGAGTGTGGTGAAAGTGTTGAATGATGATGAAAGTATTTTCTTTTTGGGGATTTTCTTTCTTTTTTGGGTCACCCTGCCTCGGTGGGAGACGACCGACTTGTTGAAAAAAAAAAAAAAAAAAATATATATATATATATATATATATATATACACACACACACACACACACACACACACACACACACACACACACACACACACACACACACACACACACACACACACACACACACACACACACACACACACACACAGGTGCTTTCTTCTATTTTCTTAATGGTTCTTGTTCTTATTTATTTCCTCTTAAATTTTTTCTCCACAGTCCATGTGTGTCGTAAGAGGCAACTAAAATGCTAGAAGCAAGAGGCTAGTAACTCCTCCTCCTATATAAATTACTAAATTTTAAAAGGGAAACTTTCGTTTTTCTTCTTTAGGTCACCCTGCCTCAGTGGGATATGACCAGTTTGTTGGAAAAAAAAAAACTACACAGGGTAGAGTGGTGAAAGTAAAGATTACTTTTTCTTTTAGAAACAGAGCTGCTAAGAAGTTGTACAGTGGACCCTCGTTTTTCGTAATTAATCTGTTCCAGGGAGTGCGGCTATTATCGAAATTGACGATTTGCGAATCCATTTTCCCCATAAGATATAATGTAAATCCAATTAATTCGTTCCAAACACCCAGAAGTATCAACAAAAAATTTTTTTTTACCTATAGATTTACATGCACAAAAGAATGAACATTCAACATGACAGTTACCTTTATTGAAGGCTGTTGTTGATAAATGGAAGACAGGGAGGAGGAGAGAGGGAAGAGAAGTTATTGTTTGGAAGGGGAATCCCCCTCCATAAGGACTCTAGGTCACTTCCCTAGCTTATAGATTTATATGCAGAAATGAATGCCAAATAAATGTAAAGCACTAATAAAATGTATAAATGAACATTTAACATCACACTTACTTTCACTGAAGACTCTTGGTGTATGGCAGATGGGGCAGAGGGAGGGGAGGAGAGTTTATTGTTGGAGAATATGACACTAATATCAACTCTACAGCTTATTTATCTATCACAATTCAACTAATATGACATAATAAACAATATTAATAACATAGAAACATGGAATATACTCTAGAATGAATAAAAGTCCTTATGAATGTCACAAGAGGTGTTGTGTTGTTGTTGTTGGGTGTATAAGGGCCACTGAGAGCATAAGCCATCCATAATGGTGGTGAAGCAGCAGCTGAGGCGCTGGTGTTTTCTGTTGCCCTATATAACTCCAACAACATTGGAGGAGTTAGCAGAATTGCTGAATCACTGAAGAAGGCATCCTCTACCACCATCACAACCACTACCACCCTCTACCGCTATCACAATTGCTACCACCATCATTACCACCACCTACCACCATCACTACCACCCTCTACCACTATCACAACCACTACCATCCTCTACCACCATAACTACCACCCTCTACCACTATCATAACTGCTAGCACCCTCTACCATCATCACTACCACCCTCTACCACTATCACAATTGCTACCACTCTACCACCACCACTTTTGTATTTTTCTACAAACTTTTTCTTAAATTGTGTGTTCCTCACATTCTTTACCAAAGGGCTGGCACTAGAAGCTTTCTTTGGAGCCATGGTGACTTATTTAGCAGTTGAAAGCACTAAAACAAATGGAATATTATGAAATGTATCATATGAACTCGTGAGATCATCCTCACTCACTGATAAACAATGGTACACTGGCTGGTAATGGAGTGTGAGGCGGCTCGGGGCTGAGTGTACGCGTCCCAGACGAATGACTATTTGCGAGTCAAACAACGATTTGTAAGTCAATGTTCTGATGAAAAAATGTTACGATTTCCGAAAAGTACAACTTTTGAGCCTTACGAAAAATGAGGGTCCACTGTACTATAGAAATCACTTGATCATGCCTCCCTCATTCTTACACTCTGATATACAGTAATTCCCAGTTTTGCATCTAATGATAAACATTTCTTTTCAAAGATGCTTCAACACTCCCCACCTACATTTTTACTTCTCTATTCTATGAGTCACCTCATATTTCACACACCCATCTATAGACACATCCTCTCCCAAATCAGCAAATACAATTGCTTCCTCCTCCCAATCAAATATTAATTTTTTCATTGCCTAGACTTTTTCTTACTCTCATTACCTTAATCTTTTTTATATTCATTGTGATTATCTGGCAACTTCTCTGGTGAACGTTCACCACCACATACACTAGACTACTGCTGTTAAAATATACTTACACACCGGCTTTGTGTACGACCTACCTGTTACTCAAATCACATTTTTTACGAGTTTTACAAACACAATATAGATTATACAGATAAGAAGGCATTATGGGGATATGATAGTGTGTGTAACATTGTCCTAATTACAGCTAAAGTTTTTAAGCTATTATCTAAGGGTACATCATGCCATAGTATGTTACAGCAGGATATAAAAATCGATAACACAGTATCATAGAATTCTAAAGAAGGACCACTTACCCTGACTAGTTCCATGACGAGGTAGAGTTGATGTGAGGTATGGAATTCTTCAATTAAACTAACAATATTTGGATGACTAACCTGGAAAAATATTATACAACTTTTAATAAACATAAAAAACATGACTGCAGAAAAGCAATCAATTTAACCCTTACAAGGTCGGTCCCATTGTTCTACGGCTTTGAAACCAGTGTCGGTCCTGTAGTACTATGCCATGAGGTCAGGTCACTCAGATGAGCTGTGAGTGGTAAATTTGGGCCTAGATATGGGGGAATGGGTTTATGCAGTAAGTGTGCACCCTATAAGAAAAAATCCTGCAGCAAACAGTGCATAACGGGAAAAAAACTGTGGCCATGTTTTTGGTTTAAAACAGCCAATTTGTGGTGAATTTTTGTACAGTTATTATGGCTGTATTCTCGATTTCTTGGTCTCATTTGATAGAATGAAAGAGATATTAAAGAAACAGAGGTGATCCTGATTGGTATCGGGAACGAAAGTAGCTTGAAATTGAGCTCAAAGTACGGTGGAACCTCGGCTTACGAGTACCCCACCATATGAGTTTTTCAGGATATGAGCAGTTACTCTGTTGATTTTTTTTATTCTGGATACGAGCAAAAATTCAGGATGTGAGCTCTCCCCTCAAACAACTTTTTTTTTTAGACCTCTAGATCTTACAAAAGCAAAAGTGAATATACAATTGTAGTTCACTGTCGTGATGTGTTATGCTTTTACTGCTTAAGACTATAACTGCAACAGAAATATGATTGGTGGAATGATGAAGTTTAGGGTGCGATAAGAGAGAAAAAGTTAGCTTATGAGAGGTTTTTACACAGCAGAAGTGTTATAAGAAGAGCAGAGTATATGGAGAGTAAAAGAAAGGTGAAGAGAGTGGTGAGAGAGTGCAAAAGGAGAGCAGATGACAGAGTGGGAGAGGCACTGTCAAGAAATTTTAATGAAAATAAGAAAAATTTTTGAAGTGAGTTAAACAAGTTAAGAAAGCCTAGGGAACGTATGGATTTGTCAGTTAAAAACAGAGTAGTGGAGTTAGTAGATGGGGAGATGGCGAGAATATTTTGAGGAACTTTTAAATGTCGACGAAGAAAGGGAGGCGGTAATTTCATGCACTGGCCAGGTAGGTATACCATCTTCAAGGAGTGAAGAAGAACAGGATGTGAGTTTGGGGGAGGTGCATGAGGGATTACGTAGAATGAAAGAGGGTGATGCAGCTGGAACTGACGGGATCACGACAGAAATGTTAAAAGCAGGGGGATGGGGGATATAGTGTTGGAGTGGTTGGTATTTTTGTTTAATAAATGTATGAAAGAGGGGAAGGTACCTAGGGATTGGCAGAGAGCATGTATAGTCCCTTTATATAAAGGGAAGAGGGACAAAAGAGACTAAAAACTATAGAGGAATAAGTTTACTGAGTATACCAGGAAAAGTGTACAGTAGGGTAATTATTGAAAGAATTAGAGGTAAGAGAGAACGCAGGATTGCCGATGAGCAAGGAGGTTTTAGAGAGGGTAGGGGATGTGTAGATCAAGTGTTTACATTGAAGCATATATGTGAACAGTATTTAGATAAAGGTAGGGAAGTTTTTATTGCATTTATAGATTTAGAAAGGGCATATGATAGAGTGGATAGGGGAGCAATGTGGCAAATGTTGCAAGTACAGTGGAACCTTGACTTACGAGTGTCCCAACTTACGAGTTTTTTGAGATACGAGCCATCCATGGGTCTATTTTTTGCTCCGAGTTACGAGCCAACATTTGAGTTACGAGCCAGCTCCCCCCCCTCCCTCTTCCCCCTCAACCCAAAACTCGGACACCTCTTTTGTTTATCTATGATTTCATGCTTTAATTCCATGGAAATCATTCTCTTTTTCTTTTCAGTAGTAACAAAAAAAATAGTAAAAAAAAGTAGTAAAAATTATAGGGGGATAAGTCTGCTGAGTATACCTGGTAAAGTGTATGGTAGAGTTATTATTGAAAGAATTAAGAGTAAGACGGAGAATAGGATAGCAGATGAACAAGGAGGCTTTAGGAAAGGTAGGGGGTGTGTGGACCAGGTGTTTACAGTGAAACATATAAGTGAACAGTATTTAGATAAGGCTAAAGAGGTCTTTGTGGCATTTATGGATTTGGAAAAGGCATATGACAGGGTGGATAGGGGGGCAATGTGGCAGATGTTGCAAGTGTATGGTGTAGGAGGTAGGTTACTGAAAGCAGTGAAGAGTTTTTACGAGGATAGTGAGGCTCAAGTTAGAGTATGTAGGAAAGAGGGAAATTTTTTCCCAGTAAAAGTAGGCCTCAGACAAGGATGTGTGATGTCACCGTGGTTGTTTAATATATTTATAGATGGGGTTGTAAGAGAAGTAAATGCGAGGGTCTTGGCAAGAGGCGTGGAGTTAAAAGATAAAGAATCACACACAAAGTGGGAGCTGTCACAGCTGCTCTTTGCTGATGACACTGTGCTCTTGGGAGATTCTGAAGAGAAGTTGCAGAGATTGGTGGATGAATTTGGTAGGGTGTGCAAAAGAAGAAAATTAAAGGTGAATACAGGAAAGAGTAAGGTTATGAGGATAACATAAAGATTAGGTGATGAAAGATTGAATATCAGATTGGAGGGAGAGAGTATGGAGGAGGTGAATGTATTCAGATATTTGGGAGTGGACGTGTCAGCGGATGGGTCTATGAAAGATGAGGTGAATCATAGAATTGATGAGGGGAAAAGAGTGAGTGGTGCACTTAGGAATCTGTGGAGACAAAGAACTTTGTCCTTGGAGGCAAAGAGGGGAATGTATGAGAGTATAGTCTTACCAACGCTCTTATATGGGTGTGAAGCATGGGTGATGAATGTTGCAGCGAGGAGAAGGCTGGAGGCAGTGGAGATGTCATGTCTGAGGGCAATGTGTGGTGTGAATATAATGCAGAGAATTCGTAGTTTGGAAGTTAGGAGGAGGTGCGGGATTACCAAAACTGTTGTCCAGAGGGCTGAGGAAGGGTTGTTGAGGTGGTTCGGACATGTAGAGAGAATGGAGCGAAACAGAATGACTTCAAGAGTGTATCAGTCTGTAGTGGAAGGAAGGCGGGGTAGGGGTCGGCCTAGGAAAGGTTGGAGAGAGGGGGTAAAGGAGGTTTTGTGTGTGAGGGGCTTGGACTTCCAGCAGGCATGCATGAGTGTGTTTGATAGGAGTGAATGGAGACAAATGGTTTTTAATACTTGACGTGCTGTTGGAGTGTGAGCAAAGTAACATTTATGAAGGGGTTCAGGGAAACCGGCAGGCCGGACGTGAGTCCTGGAGATGGGAAGTACAGTGCCTGCACTCTGAAGGAGGGGTGTTAATGTTGCAGTTTAAAAACTGTAGTGTAAAGCACCCTTCTGGCAAGACAGTGATGGAGTGAATGATGGTGAAAGTTTTTCTTTTTCGGGCCACCCTGCCTTGGTGGGAATCGGCCAGTGTGATAATAAATAAATAAAATAATAATACAATAATAATATATTATTATTAGTCAACTCACTCAGTCAAGTCACTCATCAAGTCAGTCAGTCAAGTCACTCATCAAGTCAGTCAGTCAAGTCACTCATCAAGTCAGTCAGTCAAGTCACTCATCAAGTCAGTCAGTCAAGTCACTCAGTAAGTCAGTCAAGTCACTCAGTAAGTCATTCAGCCACAAACTCATGTTAACCTCTTTTTCTGTGTACAAAGCAACACTTCAGTTATGGCTACAGGTTATCTCTTGTCTAATATCTTTGTTAATTCTAAGACTTAAGTGCTTATACCTCTTCGTGCCACTTTCAGCAACACTGGTATGGCGACTGGGTGTCATGATTGCGGTGGCCTGGTGGCTAAAGCTTTTGCTTCACACACGGAGGGCCCGGGTTCGATTCCCGGCAGGTGCAAACATTTCGACACGTTTCCATACACCTGTTGTCCTGTTCACCTAGCAGCAAATAGGTACCTGGGTGTTAGTCGACTGGTGTGGGTCGCATCCTGGGGGACAAGATTAAGGACCCCAATGGAAATAAGTTGGGCAGTCCTCGATGATGCACTGACTTTCTTGGGTTATCCTGGGTGGCTAACCCTCCGGGGTTAAAAATCTGAACGAAATCTTAACACAACTGACAAACACAGCTGCCTTGTAGAAGACTGGACACGTATGAGTTGTGAATGCTGGGATGGTGGGGTGGTGTCGGGAGTGGTAGGGGAGGGTGGTGTGGGGTAGGGTGGTGTGGGGTAGGGTGGTGTGGGGGGTGTGGGGGGATGGTGTGGGGGATGGTGTGGGGGATGGTGTGGGGGGGATGGTGTGGGGGGGACGGTGTGGGGATGGTGTGGGGGATGGTGTGGGGGGATGGTGTGGGGGGATGGTGTGGGGGGATGGTGTGGGGGATGGTGTGGGGGGTGGTGTGGGGGTGGTGGTGTAGGGGTGGTGGTAGCGGTGGTGGTGTGGGGGTGGTGGTGTGCGGGGTGGTGGTGTGGGGGGTGGGGTGGGGGGTGGTGTGTTGGTGTGGGGGGGGGTGGGGTGGGGGCTGGTGGTGTGGGTGTGGGGGGGGGGGGGGGGGGGTAGGGGATGGTGGGGGGGAGGTGTAGGGGGTGGTAGGGGATGGTGGGGAGGTGTAGGGGGTGGTAGGGGATGGTGGGGAGGTGTAGGGGGTGGTAGGGGAGGGTGGGGAGGTGTAGGGGGTGGTAGGGGATGGTGGGGGTTTTAGGGGTGGTAGGGGATGGTGGGGAGGTGAGGGGTGGTAGGGGATGGTGGGAAGGTGAGGGGTGGTAGGGGATGGTGGGGAGGTGTGGGGGGTGGTAGGGGAGGTGTGGGGGGTGGTAGGGGATGGTTGGGTCGTAGGGGATGGTGGGGAGGTGTAGGGGATGGTGGGGAGGTGTAGGGGGTGGTAGGGGATGGCTCCCCGGCTGCTACACAACAAGGTGGCCGCTTGAGCAAACGAGAATTTTTTTTTTCCTTCCCACAAACTGAACCATGTTAAATTAATTATACAACGTGTTACATAAAATTGTGCAGCAATTCGTCAGTGGCGGTCTACTGTATTATTATAATAACGATAGTGCTTCAGTTCCCTAAATTAATAATAATAATAATAATGATAGAACTTCAGTTCCCTAAATTAATATTAATAATAATAATGGAGAGCATATAAATCTGTAGGGGAAGGAAGGCGGGGTAGGGGTCGTCCTCGAAAAGGTTGGAGAGAGGGGGTAAAGGTGGTGTTGTGGGCGAGGGGTTTGGACTTCCAGCAAGCGTGCGTGAGCGTGTTAGATAGGAGTGAATGGAGACAAATGGTATTTAGGACCTGACGATCTGTTGGAGTGTGAGCAGGGTAATATTTAGTGAAGAGATTCAGGGAAACCAGTTATTTTATATAACTGGACTTGAGTCCTGGAAATGGGAAGTACAATGCCTGCACTCTAAAGGAGGGGTTCGGGATATTGGCACTTTGGAGGGATATATTGTGTATTTTTATACGTATATACTTCTAAACTGTTGTATTCTGAGCACCTCTGCAAAAACAGTGATGTGTGAGTGTGGTGAAAGTGTTGAATGATGATGAAAGTATTTTCTTTTTGGGGATTTTCTTTCTTTTTTTTGGGTCACCCTGCCTCGGTGGGAGACAGCCGACATGTTGAAAAAAAAAACTTCTAAACTGTTGTATTCTGGGCACCTCTGCAAAAACAGTGATTATGTGTGAGGTGAAAGTGTTGAATGATGAAAGTACTGTATTTTCTTTTTGGGGATTTTCTTTTTCTTTGGGTCACCCTGCCTCGGTGGGAGACGGCCGACTTGTTGACAGCAACCACACAGGGAGTTACTACCATCCTGCCAAGTGAGTGTACAACGAAAGCCTGTAACTGTTTTACGTGATGGTAGGATTGCTGGTGTCCATTTTTCTGTCTCATGAACATGCAAGGTTTCAGGTACGTCTTGCTACTTCTACTTACACTTAGGTCACACTACACATACATGTACAAGCATATATATATATGCACACACCTCTGGGTTTTCTTCTATTTTCTTACTAGTTCTTGTTCTTGTTTATTTCATCTCATCTCCATGGGGAAGTGGAACGGAATTCTTCCTCCGTAAGCTATGCGTGTTGTAAGGGGCAACTAAAATGCCAGGAGCAAGGGGCTAGTAACCCCTTCTCCTGTATAAATTACTAAATTTAAAAAGAGAAACTTTCGTTTTTCTTTTTGGGCCACCCTGCCTTGGTGGGATACAGCCGGTTTGTTGAAAAAAAAAATAATAATATTATTATTATTATAACAATAGAGCTTCAGCTCCCTAAATTAATAATAATAATAATAATAATAATGCTGGAACTGATGGGATCATGACAGAAATGTTAAAAGCAGGGGGGGATATAGTGTTGGAGTGGTTGGTACTTTTGTTTAATAAATGTATGAAAGAGGGGAAGGTACCTAGGGATTGGCGGAGAGCATGTATAGTCCCTTTATATAAAGGGAAAGGGGACAAAAGAGATTGTAAAAATTATAGAGGAATAAGTTTACTGAGTATACCAGGAAAAGTATACGGTAGGGTTATAATTGAAAGAATTAGAGGTAAGACAGAATGTAGAATTGCGGACGAGCAAGGAGGCTTCAGAGTGGGTAGGGGATGTGTAGATCAAGTGTTTACATTGAAACATATATGTGAACAGTATTTAGATAAAGGTAGGGAAGTTTTTATTGCATTTATGGATTTAGAAAAGGCATATGATAGAGTGGATAGAGGAGCAATGTGGCAGATGTTGCAAGTATATGGAATAGGTGGTAAGTTACTAAATGCTGTAAAGAGCTTTTATGAGGATAGTGAGGCTCAGGTTAGGGTGTGTAGAAGAGAGGGAGAATACTTCCTGGTAAAAGTAGGTCTTAGACAGGGATGTGTAATGTCACCATGGTTGTTTAATATATTTATAGATGGGGTTGTAAAAGAAGTAAATGCTAGGGTGTTCGGGAGAGGGGTGGGATTAAATTATGGGGAATCAAATTCAAAATGGGAATTGACACAGTTACTTTTTGCTGATGATACTGTGCTTATGGGAGACTCTAAAGAAAAATTACAAAGGTTAGTGGATGAGTTTGAGAATGTGTGTGAAGGTAGAAAGTTGAAAGTGAACATAGAAAAGAGTAAGGTGATGAGGGTATCAAATGATTTAGATAAAGAAAAATTGGATATCAAATTGGGGAGGAGGAGTATGGAAGAAGTGAATGTTTTCAGATACTTGGGAGTTGACGTGTCGGTGGATGGATTTATGAAGGATGAGGTTAATCATAGAATTGATGAGGGAAAAAAGGTGAGTGGTGCGTTGAGGTATATGTGGAGTCAAAAAACGTTATCTATGGAGGCAAAGAAGGGAATGTATGAAAGTATAGTAGTACCAACACTCTTATATGGATGTGAAGCTTGGGTGGTAAATGCAGCAGCGAGGAGACGGTTGGAGGCAGTGGAGATGTCCTGTCTAAGGGCAATGTGTGGTGTAAATATTATGCAGAAAATTCGGAGTGTGGAAATTAGGAGAAGGTGTGGAGTTAATAAAAGCATTAGTCAGAGGGCAGAAGAGGGGTTGTTGAGGTGGTTTGGTCATTTAGAGAGAATGGATCAAAGTAGAATGACATGGAAAGCATATAAATCTATAGGGGAAGGAAAGAGGGGTAGGGGTCGTCCTCGAAAGAGTTGGAAAGAGGGGGTAAAGGAGGTTTTGTGGGTGAGGGGCTTGGACTTCCAGCAAGCGTGCGTGAGCGTGTTAGATAGGAGTGAATGGAGACGAATGATACTTGGGACCTGACGATCTGTTGGAGTGTGAGCAGGGTAATATTTAGTGAAGGGATTCAGGGAAACCGGTTATTTTCATATAGTCGGACTTGAGTCCTGGAAATGGGAAGTACAATGCCTGCACTTTAAAGGAGGGGTTTGGGATATTGGCAGTTTGGAGGGATATGTTGTGTATCTCTATACATATATGCTTCTAAACTGTTATATTCTGAGCACCTCTGCAAAAGCAGTGATAATGTGTGAGTGTGGTGAAAGTGTTGAATGATGATGAAAGTATTTTCTTTTTGGGGATTTTCTTTCTTTTTTTTGGGTCACCCTGCCTCGGTGGGAGATGGCCGACTTGTTGAAAAAAAAAAAAAAAAAAAAAAATAATGCATAATACGTATGTAATAATAATTCAGATTGCTTCTGCTAATTGGCACAGCTGATCAGCAGTAAACATATTTACATCCGTGGAGGCAGTTCTCTCGTGCTTGTTTGCATTTTTTTACAGTCATTTGGCCAAATTTCTTTTTTTCTAACGATGGGTCCTAGTGATCTACTGCAGTTAGCCTCAAAAATACTCTGTTTTCTCTTACAGTAAAAACATGGGAAGATATTAGAGTGAAATTGAGACAGAAATGGCAGACGCTTATGCCTCTGCCTCCATATTATGGCCTATTTTATTCATTCTAGAGTATGTATCATGTTTCTGTCCTAATTATATTTTTTATTACGTCATATTAGATGAATTGTGATAAATAAATAAGCCGTACAGTTGATAATAGTGTCATATTCGAGTATTTTTTCTTGTCTATCCAGAGTGCAGAAACAAATTAATGGTTTTTCAATTAATTTACATGAGGAAAATTAATTTGATATACAAGTAAATTGAGTTACGAGCTAGCTCCTGGAACGGATTAAACTCGTAAGTCAAGGTTCCACTGTATGGAATAGGTGGTAAGTGTCTAAATACTGTAAAGAGTTTTTATGATGATAGTGAGGCTCAGGTTAGGGTGTTTAGGAGACAGGGAGACTACTTCCTGGTAAAAGTAGGTCTTAGACAGGGATGTGTAATATCACCATGACTGTTTAATATATTTATAGATGGGGTTGTAAAAGAAGTAAATGTTAGGGTGTTCGGGAGAGGGGAGGGATTAAATTATGGGGAATCAAATACAAAATGGGAATTGACACAGTTACTTTTTGCTGATGATACAGTGCTTATGGGAGATTCTAAAGAAAAATTTCAAAGGTTAGTGGACGAGTTTGGGAGTGTGTGTAAAGGTAGAAAGCTGAAAGTGAACATAGAAAAAGGTAAGGTGATGAGGGTATCAAATTATTTAAAGAAAAATTGGATATCAAATTGGGGAGGAGGAGTATGGAAGAAGTGAATGTTTTCAGATATTTGAGAGTTGACGTGTCAGCGGATGGATTTATGAAGGATGAGGTTAATCATAGAACTGACGAGGGAAAATAGGCGAGTGGTGTGTTGAGGTATATGTGGAGACAAAAAAAGTTATCTATGGAGGCAAAGAAGGCAATGTACGAAAGTATAGTAGTACGAACATATAGGTGTGAAGCTTGGGTTGTAAATGCTGCAGCGAGGAGGCAGTCGGAGGCAGTGGAGATGTCCTGTCCAAGGGCAATGTGTGGTGTAAATATTATGCAGAAAATTCAGTGTGTGGAAATTAGGAGGTGTGGAGTTAATAAAAGTATTAGTCAGTGAGCTGAAGAGGGGTTGTTGAGGCAGTTTGGTCATTTAGAGAAAATGGATCAAAGTAGAATGACATGGGGAGTGTATAAATCTGTAGGGGAAAGAAGGCAGGGTAGGGGTTGTCCTCGAAAAGGTTGGAAGGAAGGGGTAAAGGAGGTTTTGTGGGCAACGGGCTTGGACTTCCAGTAAGCGTGCACGAGCGTGTTCGATAGGAGTGAATGGAGACGAATGGTATTTGGGACCTAACGAGCTGTTGGAGTGTGAGCAAGGTAATATTTAGTGAAGGGATTCAGGGAAAGTGGTTATTTTTATATAGCCAGACTTGAGTCCTGGAAATGGGAAGTACAATGCCTGCACTCTACAGGAGGGGCTCGGGATATTGGTAGTATGGAGGGATGTGTTGCGTATCTTTATACGTATATGCTTCTGAACTGTTGTATTCTGGGCACCTCTGCAATAACAGTGATTATGTGTGAGTGCGGTGAAAGTGTTGAATGATGATGAAAGTATTTTCTTTTTGGGGATTTTCTTTCTTTTTTGGGTCACCCTGCCTCGGTGGGAGACGGCTGACTTTCTAAAAAAAAAAAAAAATTCTTACCTTAAATTGTGGGTGCTGGTGTTTATCGATGATTGTGAAGAGTGGAGAGTAGCAGGCTCTGGTGGCTAAAGTTCTCGCTTCACACGGCGAGGGTCTGTTTTCGATTCCCAGCCAGGGTAGAAACATTGAGGGTATTTCTTTACACCTGTTGTCTATGTTTACCCATCAGTAAATGGGTACCTGGGTGTTAGTCAACTTGTGTGGGTTGCATCCTGGGACACTGACCTAATTTGCTCAAAATGCTCAGCATAACAAGGGGCTTTCTATATAGCAGTATGTCACTGATGTCAGCTAGGCCTGTATACCTTGTACATATACTTGTAGTAAATAAAGATATTATTATTATGCTGCAGCCCTACTGGGCTGAGGTGGATGGTAGAGGTTCTGGTACTGAAGTCGATGGTTGTACTGGAGTGTGCATAAATTCTGTAATAGATTTCTCTTCTGTTTTACCCTGCAGTACATTATACAACTGATCTAGACACCATTTCAGGGTCCTCCTCAGTGAAAAAATCTAAGTCATTCAGTCAGTCAAGTCAGTAAGTCAATCAGTAACACTGGTATGCCTACTGGGTGTCATGATTGCTTGGCAGATACAAGATATGGAAATTAAAAGATCAAAACACAATTCACAAACACAGCTAATTTGTAGGAAAGAAGTGGAACTGAACACATAAGCTGGGATGGTGGTGTTGGGAGTGTCGGGGGGATGGCAGGGGATGGTGGGTCTCCCCCGCTGACCCACAACAAGGTGGCCGCTTGAGGTAGGGAATGGCCGCCACCATT
>NC_091307.1:27708577-27776077 GCF_038502225.1 Cherax quadricarinatus | reverse complement strand
TGCTGTAGCATCGTCTGCTGCTGCTGTAGCATCGTCTGATGCTGCTGTAGCATCGTCTGTTGCTGCTGTACCACCATCAGCTGCTGCTGCTGCTGTAGCACCGTTGTTGGTGTGGCTTATTGAGAATACCAAGAAACAATTAACCCCAGAGGATTTGCCACCCAGGATAACCCAAAAAAGTCAGTGTCATCGAAGACTGTCTAACTTATTTCCATTGGGGTCCTTAATCTTGTCTCCCAGGATGCAACCCACACCAGTCGACTAACACCCAGGTGAACAGGGAAAAATGCCTGGAACTAGTGCTCATATTGGTGAATTTAAAGCCAGCAAAGGTTGGTTTGAGAGATTTAAGAATCGTAGTGGCATACACAGTGTGATAAGGCCTGTTCTGGAAGAAAATGCCAAACAGGACCTACAGTACTCAGGAGGAAAAGGCACTCCCAGGACACAGTGTCTCATCAGTCATTGCTGCATCTTCAATAAAGGTAAGTGTCATTTATTCTTCATTTAGTAGAGTAGTACATGCACAATATATATTGTGCATGTACTACTCTACTATTGTGCATGTATCCTTCTCTTTGTGTGTAGGAAAATGTATATTTCATGTGGTAAAATTTTTTTTTTCATACTTTTGGGTGTCTTGCACGGATTAATTTGATTTCCATTATTTCTTATGGGGAAAATTCACTCGCATACCGATCATTTCGCATAACAATCAGCCCTCTTGCATGGATTAAAGTCGCTATGCAGGGGTCCACTGTATAAGCATTCAGCATGGAAATGTCAAGAAGATGGAAAAACAGTTTTATGTACCACTTATAACTCTTGCGAACACAGTCAGCAAACCCAATCTGCATGTCACATTTGTCCACTAAGCGCATACTGAGGTTGTAATCCATCACAGCTGCAGGTTTTACAATGGGTTCATTGGTCACTCTATTCTGCTTGCCAGTGTCTACCATTTCGTGTCGGTGAACTGATGTCAGCAGTGTGACATCACGTTTGTCATGCCACCGAAATGCCATGATGTCATTGGCAGCAAACACCTGCACTTCACCTCTACGACTGCCAGCATCGAACCTAGGCATATGTTTACGATTTCTATGCACTGTGCCACACACATCTGTCATGTTCACTCGCAAGAAATCACTGAGTATAGGGCTTGTGTACCAGTTGTCAGTATATAAAATATGCCCCTTACCAAGATATGGCTCCATCATTGTTCTAACCACATCACCAGAGATACCCAGTAACTTTCTGGTATCTTCCATTGTTTTACCGCCAGTGTACACAATTATATCCAAAACCAGACCAGTTTTGCAATCACACAGAACAAATAACTTCATACCAAAGCGTTTCCTCTTCCTTGGTATATACTGCTTGAATGAGAGTCTTCCTTTGAACAAAATCAAATACTTGTCAATAACAAGCTTCCTGAAGGGATAAAAATACAAACAGCACTTTTGTTTCAGGTACATAAACACACGTCTGATCTTATATAACCTGTCGCTTCTGTCAGGCCTGGTTTTGTCTGAAAAGTGTAACATACGTAACAGTAACACAAATCTATTCACTGGTATAATGTCACTGAAAGCAGGGGTTGAAATCAGGCGGTCTGTCGCCCAGTATGTGTTGACACTATGCTTATACACATGTGGCATAAGCATTATTGTGGCAAAGAACAGATACATCTCTGCCACAGTTGTGTCCTTCCACTGGTGTAGGCATGATCTTGGTGACAGAATAGTGTTTGCCATGGTGTACTCATAGTATGTATTGCTTTCCCTGACAATAATGTCCATCAGGGGTTCATCGAAGAACAACTGAAAGCATTCCAGTTCAGTGGGATTGTTCCCAAGTGTACATGATGGCCGTATTCCACTTTGTCGTCCATCAAAATCATGGGGATTGGGAACAAACTCGTCATCTTGCTGCCAATCCCAGATGCGGTCAGCTGGTGCGTTCTGGATATTGTAATGTGGTTGTGGTTGTGCAGGTTGTGGTTGTGGGTGTGGGGTCGGGTGAGGCTGGTTGTAGTTGTGCAGAGTCAGCAGCGCGGGTAGTAGCGTGGCCTGCTGCTGGTGTCACATGACTCATGCCACCATCACTATGACCACCACTGCCTGCTGCCTCACTCACATCATTTATACCCATCATAACAATATCATCATCTTCACTATCAGGACGTGGTGTAGGGCCACGGGATGTGCTCCGAGATGTACTCCTTCCTCTTGGAAGAGCATATGGCACACTACCAGACCGCATGCGACGTCGTATATACTGCCACTTCACTGGGGAATATTCACCCTCACTGTCACAACTAGAACTGCTTTCAATAACCTTGAAATCACTATCACTATCACTTGCACTGCTCACATCTGAGTCTTGTACATGGGCAAATAGTTTCCTCTTTCGTCCTGGTACAGGTGAACATGAACGAGCCGGCCCAGCACCAGAGGTGGAAGGTTGTGGGTCATCTGGGTTTTCATCACTAATTATGTTATCCTGGGTAATTTTTTCGGTCACACCCGCTTCAAAACCAGGGAATTCACTTTCACTGACACTATCATCACTGTTTGAGCTATCACTTGGGAACAAAAGACCTCTAATCCGCCGAGGAGTGAGGAACTTCTTACCGCGAGGCATGGTGAAAATGGACTACCAAGATGGCATTCCCACAATGCACTGCTGAGTCCCAGATTTTTTTCACAGGGCGTACACCAACCACTGAGACCCATTCTCTCTCGTGTAGGCCTACCAGCCCTCTCCCGCTTGATTTGAAGCCGCTAGAATTTATGCGTATAGATACGTCAAACACGGTATCTCCCATGACGTATATATACGACCGCAACAGTCAAAGGGGTAACCTTGTCAAACCCTGTGTAAAAAAAAAAAAAAGAAGAGAAAGAGAAAGAGAGAAAAAGAGAGAGAAAGAGACCTGTTTTCAGAACAAACCAGCAGGATCTCTGAATTGGTGAACATTCTCACACGTAACCCACTCAGCTACTCCTATCCCAGCCCAGCAGGTGGTATTGTGCCTTATACAAGACCACAGACCTACATCCCTGCAGCTGCCTCAGTACCCTACCTCTCTCAAGGGCAGGCACCTTACATGCCCTACACACCCACCATCTCAAGCTGACCACATCATCATGAGGAGCCAGTCTATCAGCATCCTGTCGGCCAACATTAGAGTTTTCATTACTAATGTTGGAGAGCTCACACATAGTTTTGTGAACACTTGACGTCCCGACATGATAGCTGTTGTTAAAACACTTTTGGATGACAGGACTCCAGAAAATTTTGCAAGAATTGCTGGCTACACCTCATGGATGAGAAGAGACAGGCAAGGGCAAGGAGGAGGTGTTGCTGTGTGCTTCTCTAAAAGTGTTCATGCCAAGCACATTAATGTTGCCACCCCTATACATCTTGAAATGATGTTCTTCAAGCTCTGCATAAACACTAGTACCTCTGTACTAGCATGTGCAATGTACAGACCTCAGCGGCAACATGCAGACCCCATCAACTTCCTAATGGAAAATATTGACTCAGTTCTGCTACAACACAACTGTCAACATATCATAAATGTTGGTGACCTCAACCAGCACCTTATACAGAGGGACTTTGATGACCTTCTTGCAGTGTTTGACATGAGAAACTTTGTTGATTTCCCTACTCACATCTCTGACTCCTCCCTTGACCCAGTAGTGAGTGATCTGGCAGAAGGCATAGTCACTTGTCAACCTCTCGACTATGTTGGATCGTCTGACCACAAGGCTGTTTTTACGACACTTAAGATCCCAACAGAACGAGGTGAGGAGTCCACACGCACAACCTGGCTATGGGAAAGAGGTAATTGGCCAGCCCTTCGCTCTGAACTCGCCACCACCGATTGGAATGCTCTACTCCAAGGGGATGTTGACAACCAAGTGAAAGCCTTCACTGGACACATCCTTAATCTATAACAAGAACACATTCCTCACCGGCAATATGTGGCGAAGCCTACAGATCAGCTCTGGTTTGGCTTTCGTTGTAGAGAGGCTGCTACTGCTAAGTGCAAAGCATGGCGAAGGTATGAGACATCCTACCACCTATAACAGGAACTTGAGAGACAAGCCTGTAGGCATATGGGTGACGCTCAAAAGTGGGCCATTGCTAAATGGGAGGTGGACACTAAAAGAAAGCTAGCATCAGGTAGGGTAGGCTCCAAAACCTGGTGGTCCCTGGTCAAGGACAGACAAGGTTACCTGCCTGATGAACTCATTCCACCTCTAAATCGACAGGATGAGACCACCTCTACTAGTAGTCAAGAGAAGGCGGACCTCTTTGCTGAACACTTTGCTACCAAAATGCAAGTTCCTGATCCAGCAAGGGACCCTCCTTGGCTAGCTGCAAGAACTGTGTCAAAACTGTCAGTGGTGACAATAAGGCAGGAGGAGGTGCATTTCCTTCTTAAATCGCTTGACCAAGAAAAGGCTGTGGGCCCAGACAAGTCGAGCCCAAGATTGCTGAGAAGATGTGCAGACCAGCTAGCAGTACCTCTAACTCGCATCTTTCAGCACTGCCTAGTACAGTGTAAATGGCCCTCTCTATGGAAAGAGGCAAATGTAGTCCCTGTTCACAAAAAGAAGAGCAGAGCAGAAATCAGCAACTACAGACCAGTGTCACTCCTGTCAATCACTGGCAAGATCCTTGAGACAATAATCTCAAGACAAATGGCAGAGTTTTTTTTGACTATCACTCACTACTTTGTGATGGTCAATATGGCTTCAGGAAAGGTTACTCTGCTGCTGATCTGTTGTTAAACCTCTCCACTAAGTGGCACCAGTCACTGGATGAATCCAAAGTCAGCTGTGTGGTAGCACTGGACATTGCTGGCACTTTCGACCAGGTGTGGCACCAGGGCCTCTTAGCAAAACTTCAAGCACTTGGAATTGCAGGCTCTAGGCTATGTCTCCTCAGTGATTACCTTCATGGTAGATCTCTAAGTGTAGTTCTCAAAGGAACAGGATCAGCAAGACATCCTATTGGGGCAAGTGTTCCACAAGGAAGCGTGCTGGGACCATTGTTATGGAATGTCTACTTCAACGACCTTCTTCATCTCATCCCAGAATCACATGCATATGCAGACGACTGTACACTGACATTCACTTATCCAAGAGAAGAAATGCCAGCTGCTCTAAGCTACATCAATCACTAGCTGAGAGCTATATCAGCTTGGGGAAATAGATGGCAAGTAACATTTGCACCTGAGAAAATGCAAATGATGATTATCTCTAGGCACCATGATGGTAATGCTGGTGCAGTAGTAAGGATGAATGGGAGGGTGTTGATACCTGGAGAAGAAGTTGATATCCTTGGGGTGAAATTTGACTCCAAACTAACCATGAAGAACCATGTTGTAAATCTTGCAAACAAGGCAGCCAGGAAGCTTACAGCACTTCGCCGTATCTCGTACAGGTACAAGTACGCTCACACCTTGAGTGTGCTCCACTTTCTTGGTTCGCCTGCCCCCCTTCTCATCTGCGACTGCTTGACAGTGCAGAAAACAGAGCAAGACATCTCATCTCTTGCGTGGACCAATCCTGGATAGATCTGTCATTTCAGCAGAGCCTTCAACACAGGAGGGATGTGGGTGGCCTTACTGTTATGTACAAGGCCAATATTGCAAAAGTACCACACCTGGATCCACTTTGAGGACAGCGTGAAGCAAGGTTCTATACCACAAGACAGGCAGAAAACAGCAACTTCACTCTGGCTGTACCCTTCTCCAGAACATCACTTCATCTGAGATCAGTTATTCCCAGGATGACTCGAGTATGGAACACATTCGTACAGCATATGATGTCAACGAGATAAAGTCAGTTGATCAGATGAAAATGCTGGCCCACAGATGGCTCCAACTTCATCCTGTTCTCTACTTGTATGTTTCATAACAAAAATGCTTTCAAGTGAGCTGATGTAGGTAACAGCTCTTAGCTTGTCAATAAAGCTAGGAATCTTTAACTTGTAAACAGCTTGTGAATAAAGCTAGGGATCCTTAACCTAACCTTGTCAAACCCTGTGCAAAAAAAAAAAAAAAAAAAAAAAAAAAAAACCACCAAGAATGCTAGACAGGAGTGAATGGTGTCAAGAAAATTTTAGTGGATGTGCTATTGAAGTGTGAGTAAGGTAATACTTATGTAAGAATTCAAGAAAATCTGAAGGGCAGTGCCTGCACTCTAAAGAAGGGGTGAGGATGTTGCTGTTGGAGGGTAATTTGAATTGCGGTGTCAACGTACTTCTGGCAAGAGAGTATGACAAATGTGTTTCCATCACTTGGTCACTCTGCCTTGGCAAAAGTGTCATTTAGGAAAATAAAATTTTAAAGCAAAAGTATGTAAAATTATATTTACGAGTTTTCTATCCTCTGGAATCTATATTCCTAAGAATTTTTCAGTTAATAATATATAAACCTATTATTAAGCACTGGCAACTTACTTTGATGTGACACAAGATGGGAAGATGATATTTTCCAAGCTGCCACAAGCTACATGGCCATTGTGCTGATACTGTTGCTGTTGGTAGCTCTGTGTATTTGGTTGGCTAAGACGCTTGTGAGGAGAATGTGCTCTGGGTCTTCTAGGTGAACGTGGTAAACTTCCTACAAAGGAGGTTTAAAATGTAAATTAAGTTTATTATATATTCCATATTTAAAATATCTATCAATTTAAAGTGTCTATCAATAACTAGATTTCTTAATGTAGCTATCAATAATTGGCTATTAAAGATAATTATAGTAAACCCATGGATATATAAATGAGGAATCAAACATTTTGCAATAACTGATAAATTGGTTGTCTGTATCATTTTTTACATTTATACTACACTGCAACAAATCACAAGCTAAGCTATTAAAAATGCAACCCAAGCTACAACTGTGGTTCATTCTGCATTATAAAACACTGTTGTTCCTTGAATTGAAAGTTAATATGATGTAATTTGTAAAATATCTAACAAAACAGATAACAGTATTAAAAAGTAATTTGTACAGTTACACCTACCATCCGACTTACGACCTGCTCGACATACGACCACTCGACTTAAGACCGTGCATCTGGCAGCTGGGCTGGGCCGGCTGATGCACACGGCTGTACAATATTTGACAATACTCGCGGTGACAATGTGTCATGCAGGCAGCATCAGTTTGAGTAACCCTGCCCTATCAGCAGCATCATACTGTATTAACTGTGCTAACTGGACAGTAAATTTCACCATGGCCCCTAAGATGAAGTCTGTGGCAAGAAAGGCTTTTACTCTCGAACTCTATTTGTTTTCACTGTTGCACATAAACCTGTCTGTATCTGTCTGCCTATATATCTGTGTATCTCTGTGCAACTGTTTATCTGTCTGTCTACCTGTGTGTGTCTTTCTGTCTACCTGTGTGTCTTTGTCTACTTGTGTGTGTCTTTATGTCTACCTGTGTGTGTTTGTCTACCTGTGTGTGTGTGTCTGTCTACCTGAGTGTCTGTCTGCTTGTCTGTCTCAGAGCCACTCATTAGGAGTGTAATTGGTCTTGAAGATGCCATATTAATAATGATAATAACAATAATAATCACTGAGGTGCATTAAATGTGTATAAAACGTTGATATAGACATTTTGCTTAATCCATCTATGATTTCTTTTTCAAAATTATATAATAAACATGCTACATAACATATAAATATATAAATTAACAAATATGAGATGTTTTTCTGGTCGGCTTGACAGAGTGAACAGGAACCATTCGTGTCCGGGCTGGTAACAACAACGTTTGTTTACGTAACTCGCCAACCTTCTACACACTCATTCGTTTATTCATTTAATCTTGTTTACTCACCTCTCACTCTACATTAAGACTACAGATATTTTAAGGTAAGTAATGAGTGGACACGATTATTATATTATAGTTTAATAATAATAATATTATTAATATTAGTACACATGTATTATTGTAATAATAATAATTATTATTATTATTAATTTAGGGCACTGGAGCACAGATCCACTGTATAGCACTTTGTCTGGATTATTTGGGTTATCCTAGGTAATTTATACTATATATGATAGCTTTACTTACATGTACCTGTGAGAGAGAGAGAGATACAGAGAGAGAGAGAGATACAGAGAGAGAGAGAGAGAGAGATACAGAGAGAGAGAGAGAGAGAGAGATATATACAGAGAGAGAGATATATACAGAGAGAGAGAGATATACAGAGAGAGAGAGATACAGAGAGAGAGATACAGAGAGAGAGAGAGATACAGAGAGAGAGAGAGATACAGAGAGAGAGAGAGAGATACAGAGAGAGAGAGATACAGAGAGAGAGAGAGATACAGAGAGAGAGAGATATACAGAGAGAGAGATACAGAGAGAGAGAGAGAGATACAGATACAGAGAGAGAGAGAGATACAGAGAGAGAGAGAGATAGAGAGAGATACAGAGAGAGATACAGAGAGAGAGATACAGAGAGAGAGAGATACAGAGAGAGAGAGATACAGAGAGAGAGAGATATACAGAGAGAGAGAGATATACAGAGAGAGAGAGATATACAGAGAGAGAGAGATATACAGAGAGAGAGAGATATACAGAGAGAGAGAGAGAGAGAGAGAGAGACAGAGAGAGAGAGAGATACAGAGAGAGAGAGAGATACAGAGAGAGAGAGAGATACAGAGAGAGAGAGATACAGAGAGAGAGAGATACAGAGAGAGAGAGAGAGAGAGAGAGAGAGAGAGAGAGAGAGAGAGAGAGAGAGAGAGAGAGAGCCACATTCAGTCTGCCAATCATCCACCTGGCCTCCTGCCCGCCCACCCACCCACCCGGCCAGCCAGCCAGCCAGCTACGTATTACACATGTTCCAGAGTTGTTTCTCTTTACTTAGGGTATAGGTTATACTACATTCTGGCAGGATGACACTACCAGTGGTATTCTCCCATTCCACTGTGTCGACAATACATAAAGATAACAGTAACATGATACTGTATGCGATGTAAAATTTACAATACAGTTCACTACCATGTATACATTATATATAGTAAATAAATAATTAAAATATAATAGAAGAAAATTATGGTAAAAAAGAATGAAATAATGATTGTACATTACAGTACTTTGTAGGTAGTTTATATTGGAAAAGTTTGACATTATGCCCTACCCAGTATGTCGGCAATTTTCAAAGGTTCGACTTACGTCCATTTTGACTTACGACCGGTTGGTCGGAACCAAGCTTGGTCCTAAGTCAGATGGTAGGTGTACTAGCAATATTCATAACACTTTGGCAACAATTTTGGGAATCATACATCACTTCTCAAGAAAATAATTCCCTTATGATTATGTTACTACGTATTGATATTATTCATCAAACACTGCACCACAAATGACAGAAAGAGTCACTTAATGAATGAGTCTATGCAAGAGCGAGGTGTGTGTCACTATTTTAGATTAAACATATGGTTAAGAGTTTTGCTTTCCCATCATGCACCAGGTGGTGTAGGATTATTTTTTATGCTGTGCACACACCGTACAGATCCATTCTCTCGTGTCTAGGCCAAAGTTTACCGCTCACAGCTTATCTGAGAGAGCTGAGCTCAAAACAGATCTACATAAGTGACAATGGTGTCAAGGTATACTATCTACAGATGAGACAGTGAAAGGGTTAAAATTTAATTTACTTTCTACAAATTTAAATAAAAAATTTGGTTCTACTTAGCTCATTTGGCACCTTCCAATTAACCCTTTGAGGGTTTCGGATGTACTAGTACGGCTTACGACCCAGGGTTTTTGAAGTACTAGTACGACTAAATTCTAGCGCCCTCAAATCTAGTGGGAGAAAGCTGGTAGGCCTTCATATGAAAGAATGGGTCTATGTGGTCAGTGTGCACAGTCTAAAAAAAATCCTGCAGCACACAGTGCATAATGAGAAAAAAAAAGCTTTGACCGTTTTTTTGGAATAAAACAGCGACTTTGCACTGTATTTTCCTATGGTATTTATTGTTGTATTCTAGTTTTCTTGGTCTCATTTTATAGAATGGAAGACATTACAGAAATTGAGATGATTTTGACTGGTTTTACAATGAAAGATACCTTGAAATTGAGCTCAAAGTAGCAGAAATGTTCGATTTTTACCAAATTTCAAAAGTAAACAAATCGTGCCAATGGTCCAATACACGTCAACTGGCGAGTCTAATATTCTTTCACAAGTGCACCAATAATATTTATACCATTTTTTACACTAATGCAGTAGTCTGCATAACAGTAAATCTTATATTTTTTGTGAGAATAAAAATTCAAAGTGGAAAGCAAAAGAATATAAGAGGGGCCTTGAGACGTGACTAATGACCAGAGGAAATGTCATTTTAGTGCCAGGAATGTCTTTCTTGTTTATTCTGGACCCTATTCGGAAATTGGCATCTTTTGAAATTTGTATGAAATTGGCAAAATTGCTAAATTCTGACCACTGTACTGGATAGTTGAATTTCATAAATGGGTGGTTTCTTGCACCCATTCGATAGAAAAAATGGAGTTCCAGCGACATATTCATGTTTTTTGTCGACTAGTACAGTGGAATTGGCCGAAAATGGGGCTCAAAGTGGGAAAAATCGCCGATGTGTAAATATCCCTGAGACCGCTAACTTCGCAATAGCATAATTCCGTAAGTTTTCCATCAAATTTCAAACTTTTGGTGTCCTTATGATCGGGAAAAGATTCTCTATCTTTTCATAAGAGAAAATTATTTTTTTTTTTTAAATTTGGCCGACCCTGAGAATGAGTTTCGGAGAGGGCCTGTCAACCCTCAAAGGGTTAACCCTCTCAAGGTTTCCGAGGTACTAGTACGGCTTACGCACCAGGGTTGACATACTAGTACGCCTAAATTCTAGCGCCTTCAAATCTAGCGAGAGAAACCTGGTAGGCCTACATACGAAAGAATGGGTCTATGTGGTCAGTGTGCACAGTATAAAAAAAAAATCCTGCAGCACACAATGTGTAATGAGAAAAAAAAAAAAAACTGAGCGTGTTTTTGGTTTAAAACAGCAACTTTGCACTGTATTTTCATATGGTATTTATGGTTGTATTCTAGTTTTCCTGGTCTCATTGTATAGAATGGAAGACATTACAGAAATTGAGATGATTTTGATTGGTTTCACAATGAAAAGTACCTTGAAATTGAGCTCAAAGTAGCAGAAATGTTCAATTTTTGCCAAAGTTCAAAAGTAAACAAATCGTGCCATGCGTCCAATACATATCAACTGGTGAGTCTAATATTCTTTCACAAGTGTGCTGATAATATTTATACCATTTCTACACTAATACAGTAGTCTGCATAACAGAAAATCTTCTATTTTTTGTGAGAATAAAAATTCAAACTGGAAAGCAAAAGAAATGTGAGAGGGGCCTGGGGACATGACTAATGAACAGAGGAAATGTTATTTTAGTGCCAGGAATGACTGTCTTGTTTATTCTGGATCCTATTTGGAAATTGGCATCTTTTGAAATTTGTGTGAAATTGGCAAAACTGCTAATATCTGACCACTTTATTGGATAGTTGAAATCAGTAAATGGGTGGTTTCTTGTACTCACTCGATAGAAAAAATGGAGTTCTAGCGAAATAGTTATGCTTTTTGTCAACTAGTACTCTGGAATTGGCCGAAAATAGGGCTTAAAGTGGGCGAAATCGCCGATGCATAAACATCGTCGAGACCGCTCTGGACGTGTCAGCGGATGGGTCTATGAAAGATGAGGCGAATCATAGAATTGATGAGGGGAAAAGGGTGAGCGGTGCACTTAGGAATCTGTGGAGACAAAGAACTTTGTCCTTGGAGGCAAAGAGGGGAATGTATGAGAGTATAGTTTTACCAACGCTCTTATATGGGTGTGAAGCATGGGTGATGAATGTTGCAGCGAGGAGAAGGCTGGAGGCAGTGGAGATGTCATGTCTGAGGGCAATGTGTGGTGTGAATATAATGCAGAGAATTCGTAGTTTGGAAGTTAGGAGGAGGTGCGGGATTACCAAAACTGTTGTCCAGAGGGCTGAGGAAGGGTTGTTGAGGTGGTTCGGACATGTAGAGAGAATGGAGGGAAACAGAATGACTTCAAGAGTGTATCAGTCTGTAGTGGAAGGAAGGCGGGGTAGGGGTCGGCCTAGGAAAGGTTGGAGGGAGGGGGTAAAGGAGGTTTTGTGTGCAAGGGGCTTGGACTTCCGGCGGGCATGCGTAAGCGTGTTCGATAGGAGTGAATGGAGACAAATGGTTTTTAATACTTTACGTGCTGTTGGAGTGTGAGCAAAGTAACATTTATGAAGGGATTCAGGGAAACCGGCAGGCCGGACTTGAGTCCTGGAGATGGGAAGTACAGTGCCTGCACTCTGAAGGAGGGGTGTTAATGTTGCAGTTTAAAAATTGTAGTGTAAAGCACCCTTCTGGCAAGACAGTGATGGAGTGAATGATGGTGAAAGTTTTTGTTTTTCGGGCCACCCTGCCTTAGTGGGAGACGGCCGATGTGTTAATACATATATAATTCACTACAAAACTTTTTGTACAGATTATTTAGATGCTCCTTGTAGTTTTAGTCCCATTTAATTTCTCTAAAATACTGTTGTAGAGCACTGTAAATAAATATTTATCTTTCTTATAATCTACTCTTTCTTATTTATGAATTTCTTTTTCATTTCTTAAGTCATATTCCACTGCAACTGTTATTTCAGAAAGAACATGATCACTCTTTCCTAATAAGTTTAAGATGGCTAAACAGTTTTGAAAATTTCACCCAATGTTTGAGGAAACATTAAATCTAATATTGATGGTGTGTTGCCTTCTCATTTATTTAAATAAATCAAGGAAAACTACTTACAATTCACTGACAGTTCCAGCTTCATAAGGTGCCCAATTTATTCTTTGTACTTAAAATCTCCAAGTGCAATAACTTTTCATCAACAGTTCAACTTGGGTATTATGTACTCCTTCATTTATCCTACTGGGCTCTTCTCTTTCCCAAGTATTATTAAACAGTGGGTTATTTACATCTGCCACTAAGTTTCTCATCTTTATTTTGTACTCTTACTTCCAAAATTTAAACATTTTTCAGTATTTAGGATTTCAATTTCTATAACTTAAGAGAATCTTTTACCAATATTTCCAATCCTCCTCCTTCCTACTCTGTCTCTTCTTCACAATGAGTAATTTCTGTGAAATACAGTCTTATTTTAAATATGCTTTTTGAGTCAGATTTCAGTTAGACAAACTGCAGTAGGGCCCCACTTATACAGCAGATTAGGTTCCAGGCTACCACCTCATAGTGGAAATCGCTGTAAAGACGAACGCCATTTATTTTCCACTTATAAATGAATATAAATGCCAGATAACAAGTTTACACTAACATATTTAAAGCTACCAGTAGAACTAGGTCTTTAAAAACAAAAAGTAAAATACATACACAGCACATTCATTAATTACCTTAAAATATGTGTAGTCTGAATGTAGGGCGAGAAGTGAGTAGTATTTATTTGTAGGAAGTCAGGTGTAGGAAGCATGGTAGGTGTAGCTGTGTAGCCTGCCTGGCTCCCACACCTAAACGTAATATACGATATTTAAAGTGGCCCAGAATAATAATAGTTTATTAGGACATGATATATAGTTATACAAGGTATTATAGTAGTTGGGTGTTTTACCATCAACATACCTTGTTCACTGAGTTTAATCATTTCTAACGACTACTCTTAGATGTTATCATAATCGATGGGGAAGTGATGAGAAGTCATGCCAAGTTATAAACAAAGCTGAATGTGTTAAGGGGAGTCACTGGGTCAAACAAGCAATGATACACATTTTCTCTTGTGCTGGACCAGAGAAAACACAATTCTTTTCATCTGCCCAACTACATCTCATATTTATGTGAAATTCATTGTACTGTGGGTGTATGCATCATGTTTATATGCCATGTAACATGTTTCTTATGTAATTTTGAAGAAAATATCATAGATGGGTTAATGAAAATGTCTATATTAACATAATATACGACATTTAATGTGCCTTAGAGTGATTATTATTGTGTATTATTAATATCATTATTAATATAGCATCTTCAAGACACAATAGTGATTTTAATGTATACCTGTACACCAATGCAGTGTGTAAGTGTATTTAGATACAGGTTCAAATAAGTATAATTATCAGAGTACTTTAACCCTTTCAGGGTCGGCAGACCCTCTCTTAAACTTGTTCTCAGGAAAAAATTATTTTTTCTTGTGAAATGATAGAGAATCTTTTCCCGATCACAATGACACCAAAAGTATGAAATTTAATGGAAAACTTACGGAATTATGCTCTCGCAAAGTTAGCGGTCTCGACGATGTTTACGCATCAGCGATTTCGCCCACTTTGAGCCCTATTTTCGGCCAATTCCAATGCACCAGAAGACAAAAATCATAACTATTTCGCTAGAACTCCATTTTTTCTATCGAATGAGTACAAGAAACCACCAATTTACTGATTTCAACTATCCAATACAGTGGTCAGAATTTAGCAATTTTGCCAAATTTACACAAATTTCAAAAGATGCCAATTTCCAAATAGGGTCCAGAATAAACAAGAAAGACATTCCTGGCACTAAAATAACATTTCCTCTGTTCATTAGTCACGTCCCCACACCTCTCTTACATTCTTTTGCTTTCCACTTTGAATTTTTATTCTCACAAAAAAATAAGATTTACTGTTATGCAGACTATTGCATTAGTGTAGAAATGGTATAAATAATATCGGCACACTTGTGAAAGAGTATTAGACTCGCCAGTTGACGTGTATTGGACGCTTAGCATGATTTGTTTACTTTTGAACTTTGGTAAAAATAGAACATTTCTGCTATTTTGAGCTCAATTTCAAGGTACTTTTCATTGTAAAACCAGTCAAAATCATCCCAATTTCTGTAATATGTCTTCCATTCTATACAATGAGACCAAGAAAACTAGAATACAACAATAAATACCATACGAAAATATAGTGCAAAGTCGCTGTTTTAATCCAAAAACACGGTCAAAGTTTTTTTTTCTCATTACACACTGTGCTGCAGGATTTTTTTTATACTGTGCACACTGACCACATAGACCCATTCTTTCATATTTAGGCCTACCAGCTTTCTCTCACTAGATCTGAAGGCGCTAGAATTTATGCATACTAGTACGTCATAGACACTGGCGCATAAGCCGTACTAGTACAGCCGAAACCCTGAAAGGGTTAATTTCTGTTGACATTTTCAGAAATATCCTGTGGTTGCAGAACCTGCTGTTCTAATTTTCTCTTAAGCTTAGTTATTCTTGCATAACTATCTTCTAATGTGGTACTTTTGTAGTCTACTGAACCTTTACTTTTCTTCTCAATATTCGTCTTATTCATAGAGAATTCCTGATGTATCATCATTCTCTTCTTCATTTTCTCAGCTTTCTCACCAAATATTTTCTACATTTGCTTCAAAAATGCCTTTAAAACTTCTACAGTGGACCCCGGTTACTATCCAGTACGGAAATTGTACAATTCGGATTTCGAGCACTTTTTTCGGCGAAATTTTCCCCCAGGTTTCATACATCTGCTTGGAAATCGTCCATATCAGACGCATCCACCCACCCAGAATGCCACTTCTTACCCATACCAGACTCAGTCTGCCTCTGTCTCTCGTTGAGTTAGCAATACTCCACACATTTATCCATTGTATTTTGTGCTTGTTTATTGATTATGACTGTGAAATAAGCCACCATGGGGCCAAAGAAAGTTCAGAGTGCCAGCCCTTTGGTAAAGAAGGTGAGAAACACAATAGAATTCAAGAAAGAACTTTTAGCAAAATATGAAAGCAGCGCATGTGTGGCCGAGCTCGCCAGGATGTATGGGAAGGGGTGCAGTGACTCAAGCTGGTCCTAGTGCCAGTAAAAGACAAAGAAGGGAAGTAACCCCAGATAGGGCTTTGATATCTGAAGGCCTTATGGAGGGGGATTCCCCTTCCAAATAACCTCAACTCCCTCTCCCCTCCTCGCCTTCTTCCATACGCCAACAAGAGTCTTCAATAAAGGTATGTAATGTTCATTTATCCTTAAAATTAGTCATATATATTTATTTCTCATTTCCTGTATGCAAAACTATAGTTATTCTCTATAAAATGCATTTTTGCTAATATTTTTGGGTGTCTGGAATGGATTAACTGGATTTACATTACTTATGGGAAATATTACTTTGGTTCTTGTCCATTTTGGATTTCAGCCAACCTTCTGGAACGGATTAAGGTCGAAAACCGGGGTTCCACTGTATTACATTTTTTAAAGCATTCTCCTTATTTATCTATTATTCATTTTTGCTTTACCGAATTATCTTCAATTATGTATACATAATCATTCTATCCATCCATCCACTGTTTTTTTTTTTTTTTACAGATAAATAAGCATAGATGTGCTTAGACTGTACTCTCTGCCATGATGTCAACAAAAGCACCACTGTACTGCTGTGCTACTTTACTTCTCCTTAATATATTATTCTTACCCCAGAAAATGTTTGTTAATAATTTTCTTCTATTTTTGGAGACATCAATCACATCAAAATGTCTACTTCCTACACTACAAAACAGGCACAGTCTTTTTTTTCAGGATGAGGTAGCTGATGTGTGTGCACATGCATGTGAGATGAACCATAAAACTGTAATGGACACTTGTCAATGAATTGAGAAAACTCACATGGAGACAAAAACTGAAGAGAGAAAAAAAGGATCTTTTGATCTTCATCTGAGATCTGCTGAAGACCTTTTGAAGTTAATGACTGTGATGAACGGGGTTCCACAGGGGTCAGTCCTAGGATGGTGCTGTTTCTGTGTATGTGAATGACAGGACAGAAGAAATACTCAGAAATGTCCCCGTTTTCAGACAATATGAAGTTGATGAGTAGAGGTCAATCAGAGGAAGATCAGGCAGGACTACAAAGGGATCTGGACAGGCTGCAGGCCTGCTCCAGAAACTGGCTCCTGGAGTTCAACCCCACCAAGTGCAAAGTCATGAAGATTGAGGAAGGGCAAAGAAGATTGCAAACAGAGTACAGTCTAAGATACCAGAGGCTATAAACCTTACTCAAGTAAAAGGACCTTGGGGTGAGTATAATACCGAGCACATCTCCTGAGGCACACATCAACCAAATAATTGCTGCAGCATATGAGCGACTAGCAAACATCACATTAAGTTGTTCAGAACTCTGCACGCCATGTATGCCAGGCCCATATTGGAATATGCTGCACCAGTTTGGAACCCACACCTGGCCAAGCACATCAAGAAATTAGAGAAAGGTTTGCAATGAGACTAGTCCCGGAGCTAAGGGGCATGTCCTATGAGGAGAGGTTAAGGAATATTGACCTGACAACACTGGAGGACATGATAACGGCATATAAAATACTGAGAGGAATCGACAAGGTGGACAGGCAGAGGATGTTCCTAAGATGGGGCATAGCAATAAGAGGTAACAATTCAAACCTAAAAACTCAGATGAGTCACAGGGATGTTAGGAAGTACTTCTTTAGTCAGAGCTATCAAGAAGTGAAATAGTCTGGAAAGTGAGGTAATGGAGGCAGGGTCCATACATAGCTTTAAGAAGAGGTATGATCAAGCCCATGGAGCATGAAGAGTGACCTAGTGGCGACCAGTGAAGAGGCAGGGCCAGGAGCTATGATTCAGCCCCTGCAGCCACAATTAGGTGAGTATAGACAGCCACCTCACACACCCACACACAACACAACACACACCCACAACACACACCCACACAACACACCCACACAACACACCCACACAACACACCCACACAACACACCCACACAACACACCCACACAACACACCCACACACAGCCAGCCAGCCACCCACACACAGCCAGCCAGCCACCCACACACAGCCAGCCAGCCAACCACCCACACACAGCCAGCAGCCAGCCACCTGCACACAGCCAGCCAGCCAGCCAGCCAGCCATCCACGCACAGCCAGCCACCTACACACAGCCATGTAACAGTTACTATGAGTACACTACTACTGACATGACAGCCAGACAGTCAGCCACCCACCCACCAACAGCCAGCCAGCCAGCCAGCCAGCCAGCCAGACACAGCCAGTCAGCCAGTCAGCCACCCACCCACACACAGCCAGCCAGCCAATCACCCACACACAGCCAGCCAGCCAACCACCCACACACAGCCAGCCAGCCAACCACCCACACACAGCCAGCCACCCACACAGCCAGCCAGCCAGCCAGCCAGCCATCCACACACAGCCAGCCAGCCAGCCACCCACACACAGCCAGCCAGCCAATCACCCACACACAGCCAGCCAGCCAACCACCCCCACACAGCCAGCCAGCCAACCACCCACACACAGCCAGCCAGCCAACCACCCACACACAGCCAGCCAGCCAGCCAGCCACACACAGCCAGCCAGCCAGCCAGCCATCCACACACAGCCAGGCACCTACACACAGCCATGTAACAGTTACTATGAGTACACTACTACTGACATGACAGCCAGACAGCCACCCACACACACACACAGTGTATATCAGGTCTATATTGGAGTATGCAGCATAAGTATAAAATGCACACCTTGTCAAGAAATTAGAAAGTGCAAGAGTTTGAATCAAGACTAGTTCTGGAGCTTAAAGGTATGCCTTATGAGGAAAGGTTAATGGGACTCAACCTGACAGCATTGGGCAGGAGGGATAGGGGTGACATGATAATGACATAAAATACAAAGAAATGACTAGGTGGACAGGGCCAGAATATTTCAGAGACAGGATACAGGAACAAGGGGACACAACTGGAAGTTAAAAACTCAGATGAGTCACAGGGATGTTAGGAAGTATTTCTTCAGCCTTAGAGTTGTCAGGAAGTGGAGCAATCTGGAGAGTGAAGTAATGGAGATAGGGTACATACATAGCTTTAAAAGGTACGATAAGCCTCTTGGAGTGAGTAGAGCCAACCTAGCAGTGACTAGCGAAGACGCGGGGCCAGATGTGAATCAACTCCTGCAACCACATATAGGAGACTATGCATGTATGTATGTATGTATTTGCACGAACACACACACACACACAAATAGTGAATTCTGTCAGCAACTTAAAAAGACATGTTGCAATGAAGAATGTCTTCAAAATAAATAATTAACCATTTTACCTGGGCCATCAAATATTGCTAGGGGTGAAACTGCACGACCGCGAGGTTTGGGCGATGGCATGCGTCGTGGTCTACGAGGACTTAATGGACACTTGACCATAGGCTGTATAGTTTTACACTCTGGAAAAAATACACAAGGATTTAGTCACGTATTATGTGTCGTTGATTCATAAGTCTATCTCTATTTGATGTCATAATATTTTCTTGCATTTTAAATACAAGGGACTTATCAAAAATTTTACCATCTTTCTGTTAATGCACTTGTTCAATCTAGTATGGGCCAACAGGCATACTGCAGTGTTCCTCCTTTCTTATGTTCTTACTCATGTCTTCATACAATGATACAATGTAATTTTTTGGGTATATCATGCAGTCTTTTTATATCATCCATAAACATATGTAGTTTTTGTTAGTTCTGGCAGATGATCTGCATACAGTAAACCACAAATACAGTGGGAAAGCACCAATCCTTGCAGCATCCCACTGATCACATTACCCAGTGATATATCTAACTTACCTGGGACCAGTTTCAAGGTTTCTTATACCACTGTAGCCTGGCTTGAGGCAACCTTCCTTGTTAATTGCCTGATTAAACAGGCTGTTCCTGTAGAAAGTCTGCTTTTCCACATAACAATCACAGTCTGGTCATTTTACTCTCTGTCAGTGGTTGCTTTTGCTTGCCATTTAAACAATCATGTACCAAAGTACTTTGCCTTTTACTCCTCTATACTGCAGTTTCCTGATTATTTTTTTCACGTGGAACTCATTGACAGCTTTATAAAATTTAAATGAATGCACCTACTTATCCATTTTGTTTCCTAATTACTCTAAATCTATTGCAGCAGTTTAATAGACTTGATATACAGCACAGGAATGTTCTAATTGCAAAGCAAACCACAATACTGCATTTGCTATTTAGATTTCTTCCATATTCCCAGTGTTCTATTAGCTTTTCTCTCATGGTTTTTCTAACTAGTTTTACAGGAACACTGTCAACAGGACAGATCTGTAATTGAAAAGGTTCTTTCTTCCTATCATTTGTTTTGAAAATTGACATGTGCCATTTTTTTCCATTGGTCTGACAAGTTTACCTTCATGTAGTGAAATCACAAAGATTTTCCAAAGAGGTTGAGACATACAATCATTCAAGAACCATGGTGCTATCTAGTCTAGTGCTACTGATTGTGCCGACACTCTTCGACCAGCTGATTCAAGGCAGGTCAAGGTACCTGGCATCTACTTTCCCTCCAGCTAATAGATATGGCCAGCCTTCAGTTATCAAACTATCTGGGAATGTTGGGCTGGGTCTGGCTTAGGAAGATGAGGACTATGCAAAGCTGCTGCAGAAGCAAAATTAAACATCTAAAGCTTAGGCCTCAGCAACATGAGGAAACCTGTGAAGCATCTGTTGTTGCTGGTGATACAGAAAATGATATTCAGGGTGATGGCGTCAGTGAAGGTGATGGAAAAGTGCAATAATGGTGACACCATTGATGAGTGTAATGGTGGTGGCGATGATTTTTGTTGTGGGTGGTAGTGGTTGTGGGTGATGGAGGTAGTGGTTGTGGGTGGTGGTGATGGTGGCAGTTGTTGTGGGTGGTGGTGATGGTGGCAGTTGTTGTGGGTGGTGGTGGTTGTTGTGGGTGGTGGTGGTTGTTGTGGGTGGTGGTGGTGGTTGTGGGTGGTGGTGATGGTGGTGGTTGTTGTGGGTGGTGGTGATGGTGGTGGTTGTTGTGGGTGGTGGTGATGGTGGTGGTTGTTGTGGGTGGTGGTGATGGTGGTGGTTGTTGTGGGTGGTGGTGGTTGTTGTGGGTGGTGGTGGTTGTTGTGGGTGGTGGTGATGGTGGTGGTTGTTGTGGGTGGTGGTGATGGTGGTGGTTGTTGTGGGTGGTGGTGATGGTGGTGGTTGTTGTGGGTGGTGGTGATGGTGGTGGTTGTTGTGGGTGGTGGTGATGGTGGTTGTTGTGGGTGGTGGTGATGGTGGTGGTTGTTGTGGGTGGTGGTGATGGTTGTTGTGGGTGGTGGTGATGGTGGTGGTGGTTGTTGTGGGTGGTGGTGATGGTGGTGGTGGTTGTTGTGGGTGGTGGTGGTGGTGGTTGTTGTGGGTGGTGGTGATGGTGGTGGTTGTTGTGGGTGGTGGTGATGGTGGTTGTTGTGGGTGGTGATGGTGGTGGTTGTGGGTGGTGGTGGTGGGTGGTGGTGATGGTGGTGGTGGTTGTGGGTGGTGATGGTGGTGGTTGTGGGTGGTGATGGTGGTGGTTGTGGGTGGTGGTGATGGTGGGTGGTTGTGGGTGGTGGTGGTTGTGGGTGATGGTGGTTGTGGGTGGTGGTGGTGGTGGTTGTGGGTAGTGATGGTGGTGGTGGTTGTGGGTGATGGTGGTGGTTGTGGGTGGTGATGGTGGTGGTTGTTGTGGGTGGTGATGGTGGTGGTTGTTGTGGGTGGTGATGGTGGTGGTTGTTGTGGGTGGTGATGGTGGTTGTTGTGGGTGGTGATAGTGGTGGTTGTTGTGGGTGGTGGTTGTTGTGGGTGGTGATGGTGGTGGTTGTTGTGGGTGGTGATGGTGGTGGTTGTTGTGGGTGGTGGTGATGGTTGTTATGGGTGGTGGTGATAGCGGTGGTTGTGGACGGTGGTTGTGGGTGGTGGTTGGTGGTGGTTGTGGGTGGTGGTGGTTGTGGGTGGTTGTGGGTGGTGGTGGTTGTGGGTGGTGGTGGTTGTGGGTGGTGGTGGTGGTGGTTGTGGGTGGTGGTTGTGGGTGGTGGTTGTGGGTGGTGGTGGTGGTGGTTGTGGGTGGTGGTGGTGGTGGTTGTGGGTGGTGGTGGTGGTTGTTGTGGGTGGTGGTGGTGGGTGGTGGTTGTGGGTGGTGGTGGTGGTTGTTGTGGGTGGGGGTGGTGGGTGGTGGTTGTGGGTGGTGGTGGTGGTTGTGGGTGGTGGTGGTGGTTGTGGGTGGTGGTGGTGGTTGTGGGTGGTGGTGGTGGTTGTGGGTGGTGGTGGTGGTTGTGGGTGGTGGTGGTTGTGGGTGGTGGTGGTGGTGGTTGTGGGTGGTGGTTGTGGGTGGTGGTGGTGGTTGTGGGTGGTGGTGGTTGTGGGTGGTGGTGGTGGTTGTGGGTAGGTGGTGATGACTGATAATGACAAAAGTACAAAAGTAACTAGGGTAGTGTAGGAGGGAAGCGGGACACCAGTGGTGATATCACACGTCATTCACAGAAAAAAAAAAGGGGGAAGTTCAAAGATCTCTGCGTGGCCTCAAATATGAATGCGCTTTTAGAGCAGAGACATAAAATAAACATCTGTGCCATTTAATCATTTTAACCATAAGCTGGTCATGGTCCTTGATCATTGAAATGTTGCTTATTTGAAAAGAGAAAAATAAATGCATTTTAGTATAAACTTACTAGTATTCGTTACGCTGAACGATGCTGTCAGCTTCTTTCCTGTCCATCCAAGTTTTGGGGTTAATTCAGTCAACATTCATTACGAGTTGTTAAAAAATTAATTACCTAACAAAGCTATCCATTTTTTCAGAAGTTCAAGATTTTTTACCCCAAAGTCAATTAAAGGCGTTCAATGATTATTATTATTATTATTATAATCAAGGGGGAAGCGCTAAACCCGGAGGATTATACAGCGCCTGGGGGGGGGGATATGTGGAAGGCATTCAGGCTTAATTCGGGGAACTGGAGCACAGATCCAATTCCCTAAATTAAGAGCCCCTCACCAACATCAAGGAACCTTCCTTGAGGGGGCGTTCAATGATACGTAGCTAATCTCGCCATGTTGTTGCTCCCAGCAGCCCACGGAATATGTAACCATAACAACTTGACTGATTTGGAGCCTCTTCCTGGAAGTACTCTATAGATATATTTAAGAATAAATACATGGGAAAATAAGGAAAGCGAAGGTACCTTCCGAGTCGAGGTCAAAATCATCGTGTGAGAGTCGTTCCGGTCCGTAGGCTATGAAGATATCGTCATCATAGAAGAAGTCCCGCAAACTAACTACCTGCAGGACCAAGAAAGATTTACACGTGAGAAAATGCTTTCACTGATGTGAAAACTAAATTCAATAACTGTAATAAATAAATGTACGGTAAAGGCACACCACTGAAGTTACAATTAGTGTACATGATGTACCCGTGATCGATTTCCAAGATTCTTCTACCCTCTCAAAGAAACGGACACGTGTACAATTTAGTATATTTATTAAAGGAAAAGTTTTGCCACGAATGGCTTCATCAATCTTAGGACTGATGAAGCCAAAGAACTGTACACAACTGTTCTTTTTCTAGTCTGTCGGGATCACCATACCATTTACCTCTGGGTCAAGACTGAGGCTAGGCTTCCTTGTTGGCTGATCAACTAGGCTGACGCTGCTAGTAACCAGCATACCCATCACACCTTGTTAATAAGACAATATATAATGCAAGACGTATTGCCAAGAAATTTCGTCCACTACGGACCTCACTAATTCTTACTTGGGAATTAATAAAATCCCTGGTGGACAAAACGCCTTCTCAGTAAAATGCCATAAACCACATACTGTGTCTTATTAACATACTTGTGTGTATACTGTACCACTGATACCCAGTACCTTGTCTAATCTGGCAATATCTTTTATATCTGCTGGTGGCTTCAGTGTTTTGGGCCAGGGATATAAATAATGCATTGCTTTCTAATTGTAAGAGGGTAGACCATGGAGGGTTACCAGTGACAGGGTGGACAAGGAGAACCACTGAGAGGCAGATCAAAAGTACGCGAGGTCACAGTTGAAAGTTAAAAGCACAGACGAGTCACAAAGAAGTTAGAAATATATTTTTGCCTTAGAGTGGTCAGGAAGCGGAACGACCTAGACAGCGAAACGATAAGAGGCAGAATCCATACATAAATTGAAGAATATGTATGAAAGGGCTCACACGACCAGTAAAAACAGTAACATCCTGAATAGAGGTGGGCCCAGCTGAGACTACCCCTGAAAGGGTGGCCACAAAATGAGGGACAGGTGAAAGAGGGGGAGGGAAGAGAAGGGAAAAGGAGGACAGGTGAGTAAAGGAAGGGCAGGCGAATGCGTGAGAGGGAGAAGCTGAGGGAAGGGAAGGTTACAGTAGGGGAGGGGAGGGCAGTTGACCTGTGAGTCTTACTACACCAGAGGAACTATTTTTAGATAAACACCCGTGACTGCCGACCTGCCCAGGGTTGGCAACACTGTTGGCTGGTCACAGTACTGAGTAACTGCAGCAGTGCAGTGGTGGGTGATGGCAGCAGTGCTGAGTGGTGGCAGCAGTGCTGAGTGGTGGCAGCAATGCTGACTGGTGGCAGCAATGCTGACTGGTGGCAGTAATGCTGAGTGGTGGCACCAATGCTGCGTGGTGGCACCAATGCTGAGTGGTGGCACCAATGCTGAGTGGTGGCACCAATGTTGAGTGGTGGCACCAATGCTGAGTGGTGGCAGCAGTGTAGAGTGGTGCGTGGTGGCAGCAGTGCAGAGTGGTGCGTGGTGGCAGCAGTGCAGAGTGGTGCGTGGTGGCAGCAGTGCAGAGTGGTGCGTGGTGGCAGCAGTGCAGAGTGGTGCGTGGTGGCAGCAGTGCAGAGTGGTGCGTGGTGGCAGCAGTGCAGAGTGGTGCGTGGTGGCAGCAGTGCAGAGTGGTGCGTGGTGGCAGCAGTGCACAGTGGTGCGTGGTGGCAGCAGTGCACAGTGGTGCCTGGTGGCAGCAGTGCACAGTGGTGCCTGGTGGCAGCAGTGCACAGTGGTGCCTGGTGGCAGCAGTGCACAGTGGTGCCTGGTGGCAGCAGTGCACAGTGGTGTGTGGTGGCAGCAGTGCACAGTGGTGTGTGGTGGCAGCAGTGCAGAGTGGTGCGTGGTGGCAGCAGTGCAGAGTGGTGCGTGGTGGCAGCAGTGCAGAGTGGTGCGTGGTGGCAGCAGTGCAGAGTGGTGCGTGGTGGCAGCAGTGGTGGGTGATGGCAGCAGTGTTGAGTGGTGGCAGCAGTGCTGAGTGGTGGCAGCAGTGGTGGGTGGTGACAACAGTGGTGGGTGGTGACAGCAGTGGTGGGTGGTGACAGCAGTGGTGGGTGGTGACAGCAGTGGTGGGTGGTGACAGCAGTGGTGGGTGGTGACAGCAGTGGTGGGTGGTGACAGCAGTGGTGGGTGGTGACAGCAGTGGTGGGTGGTGACAGCAGTGGTGGGTGGTGACAGCAGTGGTGGGTGGTGACAGCAGTGGTGGGTGGTGACAGCAGTGGTGGTGGAAGTAGTGCCCAGTGATAGTTATAATACTGGGGGGTAACAGCAGCAGCAGTGGTGGGGGGTCGTGGAGGGTGGTGACAGCAGTGCTGCTTGGAAGATTGAATGCTGAGTGGTAACAGCAACGGTTGGTGGTGGCAGTAAGTGTAATATAGCAGTGTTGTCCAGACAGTGGAGGTCACACCATGATAGCATAACCATGCACAACTTGGGGCCATACGCCTCCCAGCTGGCCCTACCTTAATCATGTCTTTCTTACGTGCTTAGTAGTCAAAATGGGCGTCATTGAAAACATCTTTCTCATCCTCCAAGCATTTTCGATTGGCAAAGTATTGCAACATTTCTTGTGGATGACACTACTGCACTTGCTGTCTACCACTGAGCTACAGGTTACACTGCAGTTGTGTATCCTTGTTATGTAGATCTTCCCATCACACAATGTATGCTCAGCTTATCAGAAAATTAATGAGCAGTCAACTAAAGCAAATCATATATTATACTCAACTGTGTTTTATAAGGCTCCATGTCAGCCTAGGAAAGGTTCCCTAAAGCATCTTAATTTCTGGTACCATTCAGTATGCTTTGCACTTTCAGTGTGTGTTGTCTGATGCTTATATAGCAACCAACACCTGTTTCACATACCTCAATCTATACATCCACAACAGAATAAATTGATGGACAGACGTGATAAAAGGTATAAGATAAAATGGAAAGCAGGAATGGAAAGCAGTCAACATCATAAAGCAAAATTCTTCAATCTTAATGAAATAAAGGTACAAAATTTAGAAGTAGGGTAAACCAAAGAAGGAAACACATTCACCATTACTCATTCTATAGCCCTCTTTCCAGAAGTGCATAAAGATCACAATACAAATGACTGTCCAACTGTATCATTCCTAACCATCCCTCAAGAGTATAAGTACTGCATTTCTAACCTCCAGAACCCGAGTACTGTACTGTACTACTTGCTAATCTCCCTCGTCTCTGATAACCCCTATCTAACATTCCTACATATGCATAAATAAAGTGTAATGAACACTTGTCAATGCTCAATAATAACATGGAGACAAACTCGGAATATGCTTATCGATGGCTTAATCCCTACCAATCTCCTTTGCATACTCTACACCTATTATCCTACTATCTAAATTATCTTAATTATCTAAATTTCCAAAACAGTAGGTATCCTTTCCAAGATACGATACTATGTACCCCAATGGGCCCTCCTTACCTTATACCACTCTCTAATAAACCCTTACCTCACCTATGGTATTTGTGCTTGGGGGATCTACCACGGCCAATCACCTCAAACTTTTAATAACCCAACAAAAAGCGGCAGTGAGGATGATCACAAACTCCAGTGCCAGACAATACACCCCAGCTCTCTTCAAAAACATGAACTTACTTAATATCCATAATATACACACTTATTATTGTGCCTATTACATATACAGAACATTAAACTCCAATATCAACCCTCCACTCAAACTTCTCCTAAACAGCTTCAACAGAAAACACAGGCATAACTGTCAGCATAGTTGCTGATCCCCTACACGTGTTGTATAGTTTATCTGAGTATCATAGTTAGTACCATCCGTATGTTTTACATACACACGACCCCTTTGCTAGGCCTAGTGACTAGTTTGTATGACATCATGTGATGCCGCGCGAGTGCGTGGGACGCGTTGCATCGGCCTCAGTTCCCCATAATCCAAGCAGGCGACAGGACAGGCAGTTTGGGCTCTCCCCCTTCATACTCTGCTAATACAAGTGTTACCATCCAACAAGTGTGTTTTACTCCAATCACCATATCTCCTACGAACCCCCTTTCCACATGACATGAGGCACAAAACACTGACATCCCTCATGTCCATCTCACACTCTGCAAAAATGCAATGCACATAAAGGGCCCTAAGATCTGGAATTCTTTGCCTGAAGCAGCAAGAGGTCCCCTGCCCACAAATCAGTTTAGGATCATACTCAAAAATCATCTCATCTCTCAATAACAAACCTGCTCACACCATGCTAAACCCCAACTAAATTCAAAGTACATAACTCCCCTATATACGTACTTTATTTTCACTAATTGTACTACTGCATATTAATAATAAAGTAAATGAGCTTAATTACAAACTTAAAAATATATGACTGATGGTATAAATTGTACTACCTCATATTAATAATAAGAGTGAAATACAGAATACAGTGGAACCTCTACTTACGAGTGCATCCATGTGCAAGTTTTTCCAGATAGGAGCAGTCGCTCGGTCAATTTTTTGCTTCCAGACACGAGCAAAATTTCCAGATGTGAGCAAGCCTCAAGGGAGGCTCCTCGATGCTGGCGAGGGGGCTCTTGATCTAGGGAATTGGATCTCAGTTGTTGTTGGATTATCTTATTGAAACCTGGGCAATGTATAATGGTAAGATGCTTCTTTAACGTACACTAAAAATGGCAGAAATTGGACCATAAATAACGGAGTTCACTTCTCAGCCATTAGCCTCCCCTTAGCAGTATATTTTCGTATGGTTTTTATGATTGTATTATCGTTTTTTTCTTTTTTATCTTATTTGATAGAATGGAAGATATACTACAGAAACAGATATGATTTTGATTGGTTTCACGATGAAAAGTACCTTGAAATTGAGCTCAAAGTAGCAGAAATGGTCGATTCTTTGGCGATGTTAAAGAATAAACAAATGACATCACCATTCAATACCTATCCGATTGGCACTGCCCCTCAACATTCACATACTGGAAAGCTCTTCAACACACTAGCGAAAGTGGGAGCAGACCTCATGAGGTAGCAGTGGCAGACAACATGCAGCAGCAGTGGCAGACATCATGCAGCAGCAGTGGCAGACATCATGAGGTAGCAGGGGCAGACAACATGAAGCAACAGTGGCAGACAACATGAAGCAGCAGTGGCAGACAACATGAAGCAGCAGTGGCAGACAACATGAAGCAGCAGTGGCAGGCCTTGTTATACCCTATCCTATAAATGAGTTTCCAAACGCCACCACGAGATGGAAGTCCACTCCACTCGCGGTGGAGGGAATTCTCATGTTTTCCTTACGTTTCGTGCATTTATTTGGCAAAATTTCTTGTTTCTAACCATGGGTCCTAAGAAAGCAAGTGCAAAGGACAGTACTGAGAAGAGAAAGAGGATGATTTCCATGGAATTAAAGCAGGAAATCATACATAAACAAACTAGGTGGAGGGTTAAGGACTTGGCCAGGCAGTACCAGCGTACCACTTTATGAAGTGTACAATACTAAAGCAGGAGTTAGTGACAAAGTGTAGTATTAAGAGTGTAGCAATTAAGTATAGCATTAAGAGTGTAGCAATTACGTGTAGCATTAAGAGAGTGGCAATTAAGTGTAGCATTAAGAGTGTAGCAATTATAAATCACACTGGCTTTTTTTTGGGTTATCTTAGGTTCTCTACACATGTAATCAAGAGCAGGAAGGACCACTGTGGTGGCCCTATATACCCCAACAACAACAATGGCTGCTGTCACCACCACTAGCCACATACGTAATGACGTGTATTTTATTCATTCTAGTGTATATATCATGTTTCTATGTTATTAATACTGTTTATGTCATATTAGATGAATTGTGATAGATAAATAAGCCACAGATTTGATATTAAGGAAATTATTGAAGTATTGTGTCGTGCCTGGAATTCCACTGGAACGAATTAATTCCATTTCAGTTAATTTAAATGAGGAAAACTAACTGCAAACGAGCAAATCCAGATGCGAGCAAGGTCAAAGAACGGACTAAACTCGTAAGTAGAGGTTCCACTGTAGTATTTGTATTCTACCACTGTAAAAGAACCTAATTTTGTACTTAAATGTAAGATTGTCATAAATTATACTACTTCATATTAACATTAGAGTGAAGATCGAGTATTCTGCCACTCTTCACCTGTCTAGACTTAAGTAGTCTATAAGTATTAAGTCTGCCCAAAATGCCTAGGCATGATAGTGGCTTTCTTTGCTCCATTCATACTATATGTAAATACACATTGTAACCTTAACAAAGAAATAAATATTTTATTTTATTTTATTTATATTTACACAACCACAAAAATTTTTGCTTTCCTGGCAATTCCCTGATTAACCAGGCTGTTTCTGCCTGCAGCCCACAGGCTTACACGGCCATTACAAGTGGCTCATCCAGCACATGCTACAGAAATTCTATCCAGTTTCTTACTGAAGATTGCTGATACAGTGAAATTCATTGCAAGCTAACAGATGATTCACTAATATACATACAATATGTGCTACCATGTACTTAAGTTCTGCATGAGCAAGCCTGCTTGCTGTAAGCTAACACTGACTATGTTAAGTATTGTAATATGGATATAAGGAGAAAACACAAGTATACTGACCTGTCTACCGTCAAGGGTGTAGATCTTCCTGACAGCACCTGTGTCCAGCTTTATAGCATGTGTGATGTCTGAGAGCACTTGCTCTAAGCTCCGGGCAGTGCGCTGATTAAGCAAAATGCGCACAGCCTTGCGGGGTCGCACACCATTACGGATTACAGTTACTAGTTTAGGTCTAATGAAGTCCTTGGGTGAATGAGTAGGTGTAGTTATAGTAGTAGCAATGAAGCTTGGGGGTGCCTCGCTACCTGGTGTGGACACAGGGGAGGGAAACGCAGTGCCTGCAGTCACATGCAGTGCCTCTTTGCGACGCACATTGGCTCTCCACTGTGGTAAACGAGCACGGGTGTATTCTAATTTTTTGAACGTTTCGGAGGAGGAAACTACGTACTCACTTGCTTCCACAATTTGGTCAAGCTGAGTAATACGGGTGCCATCTAGGGTAAACACGTGGCGTACACCAGCAGTCAGGTGTATTGGGTGGTCCAACACACGAGTTAAATCAGCCAGTAATGCCTCCCATGAGCGATGTTTGTCCCCTCCCACAGCAACCACAGACCCGCCAAACCATCGGTCGCCATTTCTGTAAAAGCGACAACGTCTAGCCCGTTTCTCTTCACACAGTCTTGTAAGAGGAACACGACTCAAGGCACTTGTTGGTGAGGCTCTTCCACGGCGGGCACCAGATGTGCTGCTTCCGCTACTGTTAATAATATTAGAGGCAGCAGAAATGACACCTGTGGATGACCCCCGGGACACTGGGGGTCTCACACTCCCAGCCTCATCATCCCCAAATTCAAGGCTTGATGACCCTGATACACCTGAATGCTCCTTCTGCTGCTCTGCTGTCCCCATCTCTCACACATTCTGCAACAAGCCAGATTTATTTTTAAACAGCATACCATATGGATATTAAAAGACTAAATAATACTCTGTAAAAATTTATAAAAAACTAAGTAAGCGAGTGCGCAAATTTATTGGGACCAAAAATTCCACGGCTAGGTTCACATCCAAATAATTTGATGCCGTGGTCACAGTAACCCTTAACACATCCTTCCACCTGACAATAACACTGGGTAGATTAAAGATTAATAAACTAATTGATAAATTTACATCTTAAGTATGATTTAGGAAGGTTTAAATTGTTAGTTGATAATATTAGAATTAATAATGCAGGTTTAGACATTAATACATGTAATATGTTATACAGTGGACCCCCGCATAACAATCACCTCCGAATGCGACCAATTATGTAAGTGTACTTATGTAAGTGCGTTTGTACGTGTATGTTTGGGGGGTCTGAAATGGACTAATCTACTTCACAATATTCCTTATGGGAACAAATTCGGTCAGTACTGGCACCTGAACATACTTCTGGAGTGAAATAATATCGTTAACCGGGGGTCCACTGTATTAGGTAGCGAGATTAGACACTGAGGTAGCTAGCAACTCCATCCTTGAACTGGGACAGGAAACCGGCTAGCAAAGCAACGAGCTTTTTTCTGGAAAAAGCCAGCGGTTGGTCAACATCTCCAGGGACCTACCAGCTCAGTGACCATGCTGACTTCAAAATACTGCCTGGTGGCCAAGGATAAGGCTCTGAGAGGCTTCCCTGACGTACTGCAGACACAGTCTCTTCCTGGGCCCCCATAGTAAAACAATGTTTTTTTTTCCTTAGTATTAATTGGCCAATGGTATTTTGGGAAATACAAGACATTTGAGCTATAGATTACGAGCGGGCGGACGCCCATCCCAAGGGTAAATAACAGCTAAGTTTGTTCTAGTTTGTACATGGAGGCAGGAATTTCCTGCAGCATAGTTGATTCCAAAAAGAAGTGTACCTTATGGGTGCTTGTGAGAATGGGACTCAAGGAGTCTTATGTTATCTGTGTCAACAGTGATGGCCAGAGTGTGGATCTCAAAAGTTCCCACAGGGAGCAGGTGGCCAGTAATGGGAACAGATCCAAGGATGGTTATGAAACTTCCTCTGGATAAAGGTTGTGAGAGCTTAGAAGGAAGTTTAGATAAGCTCTGATTCCTCATACAATAAGTCACCAACTTATGATAATCAGTTACAATTAGATTACTTCAGAACCAATTAAATATACTCACTTTTCTGAACTACACTTCCTAAGAGCAGACAGCATCAGCATACAATGTGTATAAGCACATGAGAGTGGAACACTGCAGTAGGCCTATTAGTCCATGCTAGGCAGGTTCAATTCACACCCAACAACACCCACTCGTGTACCTGACCAACTAGTATTTAAAAATACCCAAAGTTCTCATTTCAACGATGATACTTCGTAGTTCTTTCCACTGATCTAGAACTTCATACCAAACCAATACTGTATACGTACTTCCCTATGTCCTTTCTAAATCTAAATTTGTCAGACTTGAATCTACAGTGGTCCCTCGCTTTTCGTAGTTCTCGGGAATCATAGATTTCGGAAATCAAAGGGATATATTCGTATAAACATGGGCTCGCTAATCATAGGTTGACTCGTGAATAGTAGTTCGTCCGGGACGCGTACACACAGTGTGAGCCGGGGCGGCCTCCCTACCCAGCCAGTCTGGCATTGTTTACCAGTGAGCGAAGGTCCCCCTCACGTGCTCCTACGAAATATTTCATAATATTCCACTCATTTTAGTCCTTGCAAGTACAGTGGACCCCCGCATAGCGACTTTAATCCGTGCAAGAGGGCTGATTGTTATGCGAAATGATCGGTATGCGAGTGAATTTTCCCCATAAGAAATAATGGAAATCAAATTAATCCGTGCAAGACACCCAAAAGTATGAAAAAAAAAAATTTTACCACATGAAATATACATTTTCCTACACACAAAGAGAAGGATACATGCACAATAGTAGAGTAGTACATGCACAATATATATTGTGCATGTACTACTCTACTAAATGAAGAATAAATGACATTTACCTTTATTGAAGATGCAGCAATGACTGATGAGACACTGTGTCCTGGGAGTGCCTTTTCCTCCTGAGTACTGTAGGTCCTGTTTGGCATTTTCTTCCAGAACAGGCCTTATCACACTGTGTATGCCACTACGATTCTTAAATCTCTCAAACCAACCTTTGCTGGCTTTAAATTCACCAATATGAGCACTAGTTCCAGGCATTTTTCCCTGTTCACCTGGGTGTTAGTCGACTGGTGTGGGTTGCATCCTGGGAGACAAGATTAAGGACCCCAATGGAAATAAGTTAGACAGTCTTCGATGACACTGACTTTTTTGGGTTATCCTGGGTGGCAAATCCTCTGGGGTTAATTGTTTCTTGGTATTCTCAATAAGCCACACCAACAACGGTGCTACAGCAGCAGCAGCAGCAGCAGCAGCTGACAGTGCTACAGCAGCAGCAGACGATGCTACAGCAGCAGCAGACGATGCTACAGCAGCAGCAGACGATGCTACAGCAGCAGCAGACGGTACTGCAGCAGCAGCAGCAGCTGACAAGTGCTACAGCAGCAGCAGACGATGCTACAGCAGCAGCAGACGATGCTACAGCAGCAGCAGACGATGCTACAGCAGCAGCAGATGGTACTACAGCAGCAGCAGCAGCTGACGGTGGTACAACAGCAGCAGCAGCTGTACCACCAATAGTAGCGATGGTTGATTGGGGTTTATTATACAACCTGGCCAGCTCGGAGACACGCACTCCACTTTCATACTTATCAATGATCTTTTTCTTCATCTCTATAGTAATTCTCACCCTTATTGCTGTAGGGTTGGCACTAGAAGCTTTCTTGGGGCCCATGGTCACTTATTTTCCAGAAAAAATCACCAAAAACACTGTAATAATACGAAATGTTCCGATTGTATGCTTGGATGTTACCGCGGAGGCTGGCTGGTAAACAACGCAACCGGCGGCACATGTGAGGCTGGCTAAGGGCGCACATTGGACGCGTCTCGGACGAAGAGCAGTGAGCGGGTTTTTGGGCAGTATGCGAGGCAAAATTTTTGCGATAAAAGCGAGCGGTATGCGGATTGAACGGTATGCGATGCGTACTTGAAAAAGCTAAAATAATGGTGAAACCTTGGTATAACAGACTAATTCGGGGAGGAGGATGTCTGTTTAAATGAAAATTTGTTGCATCCAAGTGCGCAATGCAGAAGACTAGGTCTGCTACATTGGAATCCTATCATATACCTAATGATCACGGACAAATGCCCCGTACATCCAGACACCTTCATGTAGCAGACTTGCTGAGTTTTTGTCTGGCCAAATATTTTGTCCATTGTACTGTATTTGAAATCTGTTACAAAGAGGTCCATTTTATTTTAGTTTTACTGTGCTGTATTGGGTAAATATTCCTAGTTAAGATAATAAATTAAAAATATGTAATACTATGGTTTGGGAATGCATTTCTAAATATAACACAGGCATCAATGGAAAAATAGGTGCATACATACTGCATTCTGAATACATAAGAGGGAAACCTATTGTATTCTGCAATTAGATAAACCTGATTTTCTTTTCCCAATGATTATCTTTTTTTTCACAAGTCTGAAGAGTAATGCTTAGGTGGTGCTGTAGTTTGCCTTGGCAAACCTTCTAAAGCAATTGGTAATTGGTAGAGAGCAGCTGGTGTCTGACTGTGGGCACATAATAGTGCACGAATGAAGTGAAATCATACGTATATTATTTTTGATTGGGTTCAGTTTGAGTAACCTTGCATGCTTTTAATGTTATATTAGGCTTCTCAATATACTTTAAAGTTATGCTTGGTACATTTATATCATATGGGGTATGGGCTTTAGCATGATGAAACTGAGAAGTGGAGCACATTCACTGACTATTGGAGTTAACATAGCTTATGCCATAATGAGCCCTACCTACAATGACTGAGGAGAAAATGCTCCATCTCAAAATCTGAAAGAAATTTAAGTTCCCCAAAGTGAGCAACATAGAAAAAGAACCGATGGTTCGTGCCCTAACCAATATGCAGTCAGCAAGGAAGGACAACCACTTCAAACAATGATAGAATTTTGCTACAGATACCCAGGGCAATGCAAGGTGTACACACATCACCAAGGACGGAGCAAAAAACTTTTAAACACTTCTTCACAGTGAAAACACTCGCATATTACTTCACAATTAACAATATAGGGCTTTTATATCCGTAATACAATAGGTTCATCTCAGAGTATGTGGTGCCAACATGGAAACCACACCTGATAATGCACACAATAGACATGAAGATTAATGACATGACTTGTATATGAAATGTGGCTGGAAGAACTAAGAGCTGAAACTTAGACTAAATAACTAAACCTGATAATGCTATTAGAGAAAAGAACCAGAAACATCATGCTGCCTTTGATATACCTTTGATGAGTTTTGAGAGAAATCCTCACAATCTTGAGTGAGTAGGAAAGTTTGGGTTTCAAACAATTTATTGAACACTGTTGGGATGATAGGTGATAGCATTTGAACACAGTATTACACTGGCAGAAATTATGCAAACTACACCACAGCGAGAGCCACTTGCTATCAGTGTAATAGACACAGTTATTATTCATATATTTAGGAAAGAAGTGCTAAACCCAAAGAGATCACATACAGGGCCTGAGGAATGTAATAACAACCACACAATGACTTTAATAACAACCACACAATGACTGTAATAACACCACACAGTGGTTGCAGTAATGCTGCACAGTGGCTGCAGTAATGCTACAGTGGCTGTAATAATGGCACACAGTGGCAATAAATAGCACCACACAGTAGTTACAATGATGCCTAACATAATATCTTAATTTCTACAAGTACATGTACAAGGTATACAAGCCTAGCTGACACCAGTGATATGTACGTATATAGAAAGTCCCTTGTTATGCAGATCATTTTGGGCAAATTAGGTCAATTTTGTCCCAGGATGCAACCCATGCCAGTTGACTACCACCCAGGTACCCATTTTACTGATGGGGAACAGACAACCAGCATAAAGAAACATAGCCAATGTTTCTACCCTTGCTGGGAATCGAACCCAGACACTCGATGTGTAAAGCAAGAGCTTTAGCCACCAGGCCATGGGGCACCACCGTTAACTTAGTTTCTTAGTACAAGAGGCCCCTGCTTTACGGCGCTTCTCTTTATGGTAATTCACTAATATGGACATTTCAAATTATACCCCAAAATTCGTTTATACAGCGCCTGATTCACTATTATGGCGTCCACACACCACCTGTTCACTCTCAGCTTGTTTAAATCCTCCATGAGATCTGCATCTCTCTTGATTATGTCTGGAAACTTTCCAAAGTTTCAAGTGTTTTAAAGATATTGCATATTTTATATATACACTCATTTTTTATGTTACAACGACATCTAAGGGTTGTGATTAAAAGACTCGTAAGGCTCTTTCTTTAAGTGCAAATTTAGAAATTATTAAACTCAGTGAGGAAGGTATGTCTGTGGCTGAAACAGTACTGAGATACTACTGATAATTGTACATATGTGTACCTGTACCTAAATAAACTTACTGTACCTGGTATGCAGGTACAGTGGACCCCTGGTTTTCCGTCGGTGCAGAAATCGGCCAGTTCGGAAATCAAGCACTTTTTTCGGCAAAAATTCCCCCCGGATTTCGTGCATCCGCTCGGAAATCGCTGGTACCAGACACGTTCACCTTGGCCACTCATATGTTTGCGACTCACTCGGGGGCACATTAAATGTCTTTTTTTAGGTTAATATAGACATTTTCATTAATCCATCTATGATATTTTCTTCAAAATTATATAAGAAACATGTTACATAGTAAATAAAAACTTGCAATGTTTATATGCGATGTATGTTTAATAATAATCACTCTTGGGCATATTAAATGTCTTATTTTAGGTTAGTATGAACATTTTCATTAATCTATGATATTTTCTTCAAAATTATATAAGAAACATGTTACATAGCTTATAGCATGTAAACATGCAATGGTTATATGCTATAGAGTGGCGAGTTGGGTGGAGGTTAAACATTACGTTTTCTCTGGTTGTGCGTTAGAGAAAACTGCGAATCTGGTGTCTGGCCCAGTCACTGCCCTTAATTAACACGTGTTTGTTTACAATTCTCGGCATGAATTATTCATTACTTCTCCCTTTGTTTATGATGGCATCTAAAGGTTGTTAGAAATGATTAAACTCAGTGAACATGGTATGTCGATGGTAATAACATGGCCGTGTTCTGCAGTGTAGGTAGCCGGTAGGCGTAGCCCAGAGGGACTACATACTAATACCTACATCTACCGGCTACCTACACTGACTTCCTACAAATAAATACTACTCACCTCTTGCTCTACATTAAGATAACAAATATTTTAAGGTAAGTAATGAATGTACTAACCACTGAAGAGCTGCAACACTATAGTTATTCTCTATAAAATTTAGTTTTATTAATATTTTTGGGTGTCTGAAATGGATTAATTGGATTTACATTATTTCTTATGGGAAACACTGTTTCGGTTTTTGGCCATTTTGGATTTAGGCCAACCTTCTGGAACGGGTTAATTACGAAAACCAGGGGTCTACTATACATTAAAATCACTATATGGTATTGCTACAAAGTATGAGTAGCTATGCCAGGCAACGGAGTAGCTAAGAGTTTCTCAACAGTGTTGACACAATAAGTAAAATAATTAATAATAATCACTCTGGGGGGGCTGTAAATGTCATATATTATGTTATAAACATTTTTCATTAACCTTTTCAGGGTTTCAGCCGTACTAGTACAGCTTACGCACCAGTGTCCATGACGTACTAGTACGCCTAAATTCTAGCGCCCTCAAATCTAGTGAGAGAAAGCTGGTAAGCCTACATATGAAAGAATGGGTCTATGTGGTAAGTGTGCGCAGTATAAAAAAAATCCTGTAGCACACAGTGCGTAATGAGAAAAAAAAAACTTTGACTGTGTTTTTGGATTAAAGCAGCTAATTTGTACTGTATTTTCGTATGGTATTTATTACTGTATTCTAGTTTTCCTGATCTTATTTTATAGAATGGAAGACATATTGCAGAAACTGAGATGATTTTGACTGGTTTTACAATGAAACGTACCTTGAAATTGAGCTCAAAGTAGCAGAAATGTTCAATTTTTACCAAAGTTCAAAAGTAAACAAATCATGCTATGCGTCCAATACATGTCAACTGGTAAGTAATATTCTTTCACAAGTGCGCTGATATTATTTAAACCATTTCTACACTAATGCAGTAGTCTGCATACCAGTAAATCTTCTATTTTTTTTGCGAGAATAAAAATTCAAAGTGAAAAGCAAAAGAATGTAAGAGGGGTGTGGGGACGTGACTAATGAACAGAGGAAATGTTATTTTAGTGCTAGGAATGTCTTTCTTGTTTATTCTGGACCCTATTCGGAAATTGGCATCTTTTGAAATTTGTGTGAGATTGGCAAAATTGCTAAATTCTGACCACTGTATTGGATAGTTGAAATCGGTAAATGGGTGGTTTCTTGTACTCATTAGATAGAAAAAATGGAGTTCTAACGAAATAGTTATGATTTTTGTCGACTAGTACACTGGAATTGGCCGAAAATAGGGCTCAAAGTGGGCAAAATCGCTGATGCGTAAACATCGTCGAGACCGCTAACTTCGCGAGAGCATAATTCCCTAAGTTTTCCATCAAATTTCATACTTTTGGTGTCATTATGATCAGGAAAAGATTCTCTATCTTTTCATAAGAAAATTTTTTTTTTTTTTTTTTTGAAATTTGGGGGACCCTGAGAACAAGTCTCGGAGAGGGCCTGTGGGCCCTGAAAGGGTTAATCCATCTATGGCATACTTTCAAGCTTATATAAGAAACACACTACTTATCTTATAAACAAAATACATACACAGTAAAACAAATTAACCTAACTGTAAGGTGTGGAAGCCTGCCCAGTTACGACACCTGACTTCCTACAATAAATATTACTTACCTCTTACCCAACATTACGACTACAAATATTACAATGCAAGTAACGAGTGTACTGTATATGCATTTTTACTTTTTTTTTTATGCCTACTTCTATTGCTAAATACATATGATAATGTGAACATGCATATGATGATGATGTAAACATGCATTTAAAAAAAAAAAAAAAGCCTTTACGGCAGTAGCCTGGAACCTAACCTGCCATATAAGCATGGCCCTCCTGTACCTACAATAGGTGGTCAGGCCTCAAAACACCTTTTATTATACAGCAATAAATGAGAGGAATGGATTGCCTAAATATGTCACAGCCTGGCATAGCTTGTGCCAATTCAGGAAGAGCTAAAAGGTACCAAATGAATAAAGCTACACCTGGAGTATACCTGGAAAAGATTTCAGGGATCAATGCCCCACGGTCCGGTCTGTGACCAGGCCTCTTGATGGATCAGAGCATGATCAACTAGACTGTTACTGTTGGCTGCACGCAAACTAACGTATGACCCACAGCCCAGCTGGTCTGGTACTGACTTTAGGTGCCTGTCCAGGGCCTTCTTGAAGACAGACAGGGGTCTATTTGTAATTCCCATCATGCATGCTGGGAGGCACTTGAACAGTCATGGGCCCCTGACACTGTGTTGTCTGTTAGTGTACTCGTGGTGTCCCTGCTTTTCATTGGGAGGATGTTGCATCTCCTGCCCAGTCTTTTGCTTTCATAGGGAGTGATTTTGTTTGAAAATTTGGGACTAGTCCCTCTAGGATTTTCAAAGTATATATTATCATGTATCTTTCTCATCTGCGTTCCAGGGAGCACAAATCAAGGGACTTCAACCGTTCCCAGTAATTTAGGTGCTTTATCGTACTTATACGTACCATGAAAGTTCTCTGTACATTCTCCTGCAATTTTGCCTGCTTTGAAAGGACCATTAGTGTGCAGCAATATTCCAGCCTAGAGAGAGAGCAAACAATTTGAAGAGAATCATCATGGGCTTGGCATCCCTAGTTTTGAATGCTCTCATTATCCATCCTATCATTTTCCTAGATGTGGTAGATACCTTTAAAAGTGAGATCCTAGATGTGGTAGATATCTTTAAAAGTGAGATCCTCTGACATAATTAATCCCAGTTCCTTCACATTAGCTTTTTGTTCTATTGTGTGACTGGAAGTTGTTTTATACTCCGATATATTTTAATTTCCTTGAGTTTTCCATATCGGAGTAATATAAATTTCTCTTCATTGAATTTCATATTGTTTTCCATGGCCCAAAAAAGGTAGGAGTGATTTCTTGTATGGCTAACATTCATGTACTTATTACTGTAAGCTGATCCTCTTTGACATTCATATAAATAACTCAGTTCACCTCATTTCTACAGCACTTTCCTTTACCATAATTGATTTTCACAGAGTTACTTGGATGTTTTATTTTATGAGGTGATAATCATTATTGATTTCTAAATGTTCATGCTAGGCTTTAAATAATAAGATATTACAAGGGCTCCAATGGAATTACCTAGAGTTTACCTGGAGAGAGTTCCGGGGGTCAACGCCCCTGCGGCCCGGTCTGTGACCAGGCCTCCTGGTGGATCAGAGCCTGATCAACCAGGCTGTTGCTGCTGGCTGCACGCAAACCAACGTACGAGCCACAGCCCAGCTGGTCAGGAACCGACTTTAGGTGCTTGTCCAGTGCCAGCTTGAAGACTGCCAGGGGTCTGTTGGTAATCCCCCTTTTGTATGCTGGGAGGCAGTTGAACAGTCTCAGGCCCCTGACACTTATTGTATGGTCTCTTAACGTGCTAGTGACACCCCTGCTTTTCATTGGGGGGATGTTGCATCGTCTGCCAAGTCTTTTGCTTTCGTAGTGAGTGATTTTCGTGTGGAAGTTCAGTACTAGTCCCTCTAGGATTTTCCAGGTGTATATAATCATGTATCTCGCCCGCCTGCATTCCAGGGAATACAGGTTTAGGAACCTCAAGTGCTCCCAGTAATTGAGGTGTTTTATCTCCGTTATGCGCGCCGTGAAGGTTCTCTGTACATTTTCTAGGTCAGCAATTTCACCTGCCTTGAAAGGTGCTGTTAGTGTGCAGCAATATTCCAGCCTAGATAGAACAAGTGACCTGAAGAGTGTCATCATGGGCTTGGCCTCCCTAGTTTTGAAGGTTCTCATTATCCATCCTGTCATTTTTCTAGCAGATGCGATTGATACAATGTTATGGTCCTTGAAGGTGAGATCCTCCGACATGATCACTCCCAGGTCTTTGACGTTGGTGTTTCGCTCTATTTTGTGGCCAGAATTTGTTTTGTACTCTGATGAAGATTTAATTTCCTCATGTTTACCATATCTGAGTAATTGAAATTTCTCATCGTTGAACTTCATATTGTTTTCTGCAGCCCACTGAAAGATTCGGTTGATGTCCGCCTGGAGCCTTGCAGTGTCTGCAATGGAAGACACTGTCATGCAGATTCGGGTGTCATCTGCAAAGACACGGTGCTGTGGCTGACATCCTTGTCTATGTCGGATATGAGGATGAGGAACAAGATGGGAGCGAGTACTGTGCCTTGTGGAACAGAGCTTTTCACCGTAGCTGCCTTGGACTTTACTCTGTTGACGACTACTCTCTGTGTTCTGTTAGTGAGGAAATTATAGATCCATCGACCGACTTTTCCTGTTATTCCTTTAGCACGCATTTTGTGCGCTATTACGCCATGGTCACACTTGTCGAAGGCTTTTGCAAAGTGTGTATATATTACATCTGCATTCTTTTTATCTTCTAGTGCATTTAGGACCTTGTCGTAGTGATCCAATAGTTGAGACAGACAAGAGCGACCTGTTCTAAACCCATGTTGCCCTGGGTTGTGTAACTGATGGGTTTCTAGATGGGTGGTGATCTTGCTTCTTAGGACCCTTTCAAAGATTTTTATGATATGGGATGTTAGTGCTATCGGTCTGTAGTTCTTTGCTGTTGCTTTACTGCCCCCTTTGTGGAGTGGGGCTATGTCTGTTGTTTTTAGTAACTGTGGGACGACCCCCGTGTCCATGCTCCCTCTCCATAGGATGGAAAAGGCTTGTGATAGGGGCTTCTTGCAGTTCTTGATAAACACGGAGTTCCATGAGTCTGGCCCTGGGGCAGAGTGCATGGGCATGTCATTTATCGCCTGTTCGAAGTCATTTGGCGTCAGGATAACATCGGATAGGCTTGTGTTAACCAAATTTTGTGGCTCTCTCATAAAAAATTCATTTTGATCTTCGACTCTCAGTCTGGTTAGCGGCTTGCTAAAAACTGAGTCATATTGGGACTTGAGTAGCTCACTCATTTCCTTGCTGTCATCTGTGTAGGACCCATCTTGTTTAAGTAGGGGCCCAATACTGGACGTTGTTCTCAACTTTGATTTGGCATAGGAGAAGAAATACTTTGGGTTTCTTTCGATTTCATTTATGGCTTTTAGTTCTTCCCGCGATTCCTGACTCCTATAAGATTCCTTCAGCTTGAGTTCAATGCTTGCTATTTCTCTGACCAGTGTCTCCCTACGCATTTCAGATATATTGACCTCTTTTAGCCGCTCTGTTATTCTTTTCCGTCGCCTGTAAAGGGAGCGCCTGTCTCTTTCTATTTTACATCTACTCCTCCTTTTTCTTAGAGGAATAAGCCTTGTGCATACATCGAGTGCCACCAAGTTAATCTGTTCTAGGCATAAGTTGGGGTCTGTGTTGCTTAGTATATCTTCCCAGCTTTTATCGGTTAGGACTTGGTTTACTTGGTCCCACTTTATGTTTTTGTTATTGAAGTTGAATTTGGTGAATGCTCCCTCGTGACTAGTCTCATTATGTCGGTCTGGGGCTCCAGGCATACATGTCTGAACCTCAATTATGTTGTGATCTGAGTATATTGTTTTTGATATGGTGACATTTCTTATCAGATCATCATTGTTAGTGAAGATGAGGTCTAGTGTATTCTCCAGTCTAGTAGGCTCTATTATTTGCTGGTTTAAATTGAATTTTGTGCAGAGATTTAAAAGCTCGTGTGAGTGAGAGTTTTCATCAGAGCTGCCTCCTGGTGTTATTACTGCAACAATATTATTTGCTATATTCCTCCATTTTAGGTGCCTTAAGTTGAAATCCCCCAGTAGCAAGATATTGGGTGCAGGAGCTGGAAGATTTTCCATTCAGTGGTCAATTTTTAACAGCTGTTCCTGGAATTGCTGGGATGTTGCATCCGGAGGCTTGTAGACTACCACAATGACTAGGTTTTGGTTCTCGACCTTTACTGCTAAAACTTCCACTACATCATTTGAGGCATTTAGCAGTTTTGTGCAAACAAGTGACTGCAATGTACAGGCCAACCCCCCCCCCCCCTTTTGCCTGTTCACTCTGTCACATCTGTATAAGTTGTAACCTGGGATCCATATTTCGTTGTCCAAGTGATCCTTTATGTGGGTCTCAGTGAAAGCCGCGAACATTGCCTTTGCCTCTGCAAGCAGTCCACGGATGAAAGGTATTTTGTTGTTTGTTGCTGGCTTTAGACCCTGTATATTTGCAAAGAAGAATATCATCGGACTGGTGGTATTGTTGGTACTGGGGGGGGGGGATTTTTTTTCCGGCATTAGTATCTGTATCTGTTGGTTTGGAGTGGAGGCCATCGACTGTGGTTCCACTCCAGGAATGACTGGATCTGGTGTACGATTTCTGCCATTTCCTGCCAGTTTTTTTTCCTTCCTGGCACTAAAAAACTCTCCCTCTTGAGTGGCTGTGGCTACCCAGGTTTTCCCATGGCCTGGATGTTTTTTTATCTTTTTGTACCCTTTAGATGGTGTGCCTGGCAATTTAAGTTAAAGCACAGTCTTTCCTGTACTGAAGAGGTACACATTTCAGGGTGAAAAAGCTTACAGGAAGGGAGTTTGCATTTTCCTGTTGTCATATGGGCATGGCATTTTCTAGGGTGGTCATAGTTGCACGTCCCGTCTGTTTTTCCAGATTTCCCATGTCTGCAGATACCAAGTGCATAGTATGTGCACAGGCTTGGTTTCCGTTTGCCTTGGGTTTCTGTGACTGTATTCCCTGTTGGTGCATGTTTCCCTGTCTTATTCCTATCCTCTCTAGCACCAACAATGGAGCTCCCACCAGTTGTTTTTGGTAATATATCCTCACTATAGCTAGTGGAGTCCTCTTGTTTGCTATTTCCTGTGGCATTTCTAGTTTGCAATATTGGTTTTATCTTACCTTTGACTACACTTGTTTCCCCACTACGGCTCCTGTCCCCTATGAGGTCATTTATATGTATTCCTTCCTGCGTATAATTCTCGACTACCTGGACAAAATCTCCAGCTTCACCATTACTGTCTCCCAGAACAGCACCTCCAGCTTCACCATTACTGTCTCCCAGGACAGCACCTCCAGCTTCACCATTACTGTCTCCCAGGACAGGGGTTATCCTGGTGAGTAATTTACACACATTACTATGATTATTGTAGTCACTTTAATTTTTATAACTGTACTTATATGTACCTGTATCTAAATAAACAAACTGACCACTATAATTAATGTTGCACTGTACCCCATTATTGTAATTTCATAATCTCAGTGTAACCTTGCAAAGAAATAAACTTTGTTTGAGAATGAAGATACATTATACCATCACCACTGAGAAAGCCACTAACAGCAGCAAAGTGGGAGTAATAACATGACCACCACTGTGTAAGCCAGTTACTAGTAGCAGCAGCAGCAGTGGCACCAATGACATTAATACCACCACTGTAAAAACCACATACTAGCAGTAATTATGTAACAGTGACATAAATAACACCAAAGCTGCCACTGCAAAAAAAAAAAAAATTACTAGTAGTACATTCATGGTGGAGCGCTAAACTCATAGGGGTTATACAGCACTTAGGGGAATGGGAGTCATTCAAGTTTTTCCAAGGAAAATGAGTACAGGTCAAATTCCTTAGATCAAGAGCCCTCCACCAGCATTAAGTAACCTCCATTCGGTGGTTCATTAACTAGCAGCTGCAGTCAAACAATGACAATAATAACACTAGCAGCAACAATGTAACAATATTAATAACCACCACCACTTTGAAAACCACTGATAGTACTAGTAGTTTAGCAGTGACACTAATAACGCTACCCCTATGAAAGCCACTTGTTAACAGCAGTGTAAGTGGCAGTAATAACACTGCCACCACTGTGAAAGCCACTTATTAGCAGCAGCGGCAGTGTAACAGTGGCACTAGTAATACTATCACCACTGTGAAAGCCACTTACTAGCAGCAGCAGTATAACAATGGCAGTAATAACACTACCACCACTGTGAAAGCCACTTACTAGCAGCAGTAACAATGGCAGTAATAACACTACCACCACTGTGAAAGCCACTTACTAGCAGCAGTAACAATGGCAGTAATAACACTACCACCACTGTGAAAGCCACTTACTAGCAGCAGTGTAACAATGGCAGTAATAACACTACCACCACTGTGAAAGCCACTTACTAGCAGCAGTGTAACAATGACAGTAATAACACTACCACCACTGTGAAAGCCACTTACTAGCAGCAGTAACAATGACAGTAATAACACTACCACCACTGTGAAAGCCACTTACTAGCAGCAGTAACAATGACAGTAATAACACTACCACCACTGTGAAAGCCACTTACTAGCAGCAGTAACAATGGCAGTAATAACACTACCACCACTGTGAAAGCCACTTACTAGCAGCAGTAACAATGGAAGTAATAACACTACCACCACTGTGAAAGCCACTTACTAGCAGCAGTGTAACAATGACAGTAATAACACTACCACCACTGTGAAAGCCACTTACTAGCAGCAGTGTAACAATGACAGTAATAACACTACCACCACTGTGAAAGCCACTTACTAGCAGCAGTAACAATGGCAGTAATAACACTACCACTGTGAAAGCCACTTACTAGCAGCAGTGTAACAATGGCAGTAATAACACTACCACCACTGTGAAAGCCACTTACTAGCAGCAGTGTAGGTAAGGCGGTGGTGAGTCACTAGTAATCCCTCACACACCAACATACTTCCTTGTCTAATATAAAGGGCTTCCATTCTTAAGTGGATGTGCGAACCCACTCTTCATCATCACACTAGACACCTTTTGTATCTAATTTTCAATAGACATAAAAAAAAAAGTAAGCGAATAATCAAGTACAAGAGAGTGTAGTAAGTCAAATTCTGTAAACCCCAGCTGACAGGATATATCAACATTCCAAGTTGCAAATGAAGAAGAAGCATCAACAGCAACTAGACAGCAGGTGAATATTACTAACCGTAATGAAACAGGGAGATAGGATAGATGTACAGTAATGATTGTAGAATAAAAGTAACAAAAGTAAGTAGGACGGGATCACACGCAACACATTCACTCTTCAGCACTTCTGCAGCCATACTGACTCACTGAGCGGCGGTGCTGGTCTGGTGGGGGGTGGTAGTGGTGATGGGGGTTGTTGTGGTAGTGGGGGTGGTAGTGGTGGTGGGTGTGGTGGAGCGAGGCGTCAGATCCGCCCTCATCCCTCCACCTCCACCAAAACCCAACCCAATCCCCACCTCCACCAAAACCCAACCCAATCCCCACCTCCACCAAAATCCAACCCAATCCCCACCTCCACCAAAATCCAACCCAATCCCCACCAAAATCCAACCCAATCCCCACCTCCATCAAAATCCAACCCAATCCCCACTTCCACCAAAACCCAACCCAATCCCCACCTCCACCAAAACCCAACCCAATCCCCACCTCCACCAAAACCCAACCCAATCCCCACCACCAAAACTCAACCCAATCCCACCACCAAAACCCAACCCAATCCCCACCTCCACCAAAACCCAACCCAATCCCCACCTCCACCAAAACCCAACCCAATCCCCACCTCCACCAAAACCCAACCCAATCCCCACCTCCACCAAAACCCAACCCAATCCCACCTCCACCAAAACCCAACCCAAACCCCACCACCACCAAAATCCAACCCAATCCCCACCTCCAAATCCCAACCCCGCCTCCACATCCACAACCCCACCCAATCACTATTACCACCACCATCGTTTCCACAACCATTACCCCCACTATCATCAACCCCACGAGTTAGACCTGCCTAGCGTGGACCAGTAGGATTGCTGTACTGTTCCTTCTAGGTAATCTACACGTATGCTGCTATGTATGAAAATTTATATCTGTGTTTATGTGTATCTGTACCTGAATAAACTTACTTAACACCATTAATCTCCAATATTAACATTAATCCCCACCATCATTAACCTTTGCATTCTCACGACCTCCACTCCACCTCAGTAACATGTTCTCTCAAGTCCCCAGCTCAAGCTGATGAATTTTATCATTGCATGAGCCCCTTCCCGTGTTCCTAATAATGAAAATGATTGTTATAGGAATGCAGTTAGAAGCCTGAGTAGATCTATAACCCACTATGATAACATGAACGTAGATAAGTATGTTTATGGAGCAACTTGCAATGTGAACAGACTGACTGATGTTGTAGTGGCCAGGCTTAGGCTTGGTTACAAGTACTTCTGGCAGTTTGGGAGACACACAGATGATGATCAAACTAAATGTAAATTATGTGATCAGGCATATGGTCACTCTCTTGAACACTATGTGCTTAATTGTCCACTTATTGAGGAATACAGAGACAGACAGTATAATAACCTATGTGACATGTCAAGATATCTTATTAATGAAAATAAGATACCAGATATACTAAGCAAATTTCCTAAATTTGCTTGTAACAGATAAGTGAACTGTAGATATGTAGATATAAATCCATATGTATTCCTGTTAACCCTTTGGGGCCTAGTTCCTAGGCCTTTTGTGTATCCATATGCTCTCGCGCTACCGTCCACAGGATGGATATGGGGTGCACAATAAACTAGCCACTTCGGTGGCAAAATCATCAAAATCATCCTTCCCGTGTGATGGAATATAACAAAGCAAGTAGGTTTATTTAGGTACAGGTACACATAAATACAAATATCATACATAGCGTTAATTACCTAGGATAATTAAAAAAAGTCAGTGACTTATGCCAGGGAAAACATAGCTTTTGTTCCCATTAATATATAATAATTTTGTTTATATAGAAAGCCCCTTGTTACGCTGAGCATTTCGGGCAAATTAGGTCAGTTTTGTCCCAGGATATTGTTGCACACTAACGGCACCTTTCAAGGCAGGTGAAATTGCTGACCTAGAAAATGTACAGAGAACCTTCACGGCGCGCATAACGGAGATAAAACACCTAAATTACTGGGAGCGCTTGAGGTTCCTGAACCTGTATTCCCTGGAACGCAGGCGGGAGAGATACATGATTATATACACCTGGAAAATCCTAGAGGGACTAGTACCGAACTTGCACACGGAAATCACTCACAACGAAAGCAAAAGACTCGGTAGACGATGCAACATCCCCCCCAATGAAAAGCAGGGGTGTCACTAGCACGTTAAGAGACAATACAGTAAGTGTCAGGGGCCCGAGACTGTTCAACTGCCTCCCAGCATACATAAGGGGGATTACTAATAGACCTCTGGCAGTCTTCAAGCAGGCACTGGACAAGCACCTAAAGTCGGTACCTGACTAGCCGTGCTGTGGCTCGTACGTTGGATTGCGTGCAGCCAGCAGTAACAGCCTGGTTGATCAGGCTCTGATCCACCAGGAGGCCTGGATACAGACCGGGCCGCGGGGACGTTGACCCTCGGAACTCTCTCCAGGTAAACTCCAGGATGCGACCCACACCAGTCCACTAAGACCCAGGTACCCATTTTACTGTGTAACTATCATATAGAATAGGGTAGCAGCACACTGCTGATGTATCCAACTATGCTAAATAACAAAAGAAAACATTCCTCACCCCCACCTTACCATCCACCCCCACCACAACCCCTACTACCACTCAAATATTATTTCCACCACGTGCGACTCCTACTACCACCATCCCACCAGCTACTATGCCGTTCTCACTACCCACATTTACGCCTTCCATCACCACCCCACCAACAACTACCACCACAACCATCCCTTCCACCTCAACCAGGACACTCATAACCCGTTCCACTCTCCACCACCCAGTCACCACTAACAACCTCCCCACCCACCATCACACCACAATTACGCCCCTCGCCCACCTCACTGCCACCACCACCCAACATCACGGACAAAAAGCACACTTTGGCAACTCTCTGGCATTCCCTTTCTACATTCCTCAGGCTCAGGCTAAGCATCACTCTGCTTTCTCCATAACTCTCATGCACCATAGCTCACCTTCACACACTTTCTTTATTCTAAATATATATATATATATATATATATATATATATATATATATATATATATATATATATATATATATATATATATATATATATATATATATATATATATGCCATACTTGAGCTACTTTTCTTTGTTTAATCTAGCACTAGAATGCTTCTGGAAGTTATATCCTGAGTAAAACTGTCAGTATGCAAAAAATCCACATCTGCTTTCCACAATACATTAAGTATATTGGGTTATCCTTGGTAATTTACACATACCGGGTTATTCTTGGTAATTTACACATTGGATTATCATTGGTGGTGTCCTGTAGCTCGATTGCTACTTAGCTCACACACTGAAGTCTGTGGTTTGATCTCCGGTGTGGGTGGAAACATTAGGAAGTGTTTCCTTAAGACACATAAGGACATAAGAATGGAGGAACACTGCAGAAGGTCTACTGACCCATACAAGGCAGGTCGTAATAAAGTTGGTAGAATTACCGACATATGTAAAGTAAAAGGACACAAGTGCAGCTAAAGTGACATTTTTATTGTGGCAACGTTTCGCTCTCCAGGAGCTTTATCAAGCCGTTACTAACAGTACATGGACACAGAGGGTATAATTAGGCTTAGAGTGAGGTGCAATACTAGTGGTATTAGTAGTAGCAATAGTAATACATTATGTTACAACAATTAACTCGCACATGAGTAAAAGGATATAAAAGCTATAACTTGGATAACATAAAAATGGTTAGACAAATATTTCTAGGATAGAGAAGGCCTGTTTCAATGTTCATTCTCTGTAATGTGCTTTGTGTAGTATTAACAGGAGAGACTATGTGATGGCAGGGTTTACTGTTTTCAGGAGGATTCTTGCTAAGACTTCAGAGATGGTGAAGCTGCCTTTGTTTTGTTTAATTGTATTAGAAACAGCTATTAGTGAAGATTCAAGGCACTTGCGTCTGCGGAAATTGGTTTCTTTGATCACTAATTGGGCGTCCCTGAATTTCATGAGATGATTGGTGGAATTTCGGTGTTGTACACAGGCATTGTTCAAGTTATCGTTCTTACATGCGTAAATGTGTTCATTAAGGCGGGTTTACCTGGATACCTGGAGAGAGTTCCGGGGGTCAACGCCCCCGTGGCCCAGTCTGTGACCAGGCCTCCTGGTGGATCAGAGCCTGATCAACCAGGCTGTTACTGCTGGCTGCACGCAAACCAATGTACGAGCCACAGCCCGGCTGATCAGGAACCGACTTTAGGTGCTTGTCCAGTGCCAGCTTGAAGACTGCCAGGGGTCTGTTGGTAATCCCCCTTATGTATGCTGAGAGGCAGTTGAACAGTCTCGGGCCCCTGACACTTATTGTATGGTCTCTTAACGTGCTAGTGACACCCCTGCTTTTCATTGGGGGGATGTTGCATCGTCTGCCAAGTCTTTTGCTTTCGTAGTGAGTGATTTTCGTGTGCAAGTTCGGTACTAGTCCCTCTAGGATTTTCCAGGTGTATATAATCATGTATCTCTCCCGCCTGCATTCCAGGGAATACAGGTTCAAGAACCTCAAGCGTTCCCAGTAATTGAGGTGTTTTATCTCCGTTATGCACGCCGTGAAGGTTCTCTGTACATTTTCTAGGTCAGCAATTTCACCTGTCTTGAAAGGTGCTGTTAGTGTGCAGCAATATTCCAGCCTAGATAGAACAAGTGACCTGAAGAGTGTCATCATGGGCTTGGCATCCCTCGTTTTGAAGGTTCTCATTATCCATCCTGTCATTTTTCTAGCAGATGCGATCAATACAATGTTATGGTCCTTGAAGGTGAGATCCTCAGACATGATCACTCCCAGGTCTTTGACGTTGGTGTTTCGCTCTATTTTGTGGCCAGAATTTGTTTTGTACTCTGATGAAGATTTAATTTCCTCGTGTTTACCATATCTGAGTAATTGAAATTTCTCATTGTTGAACTTCATATTGTTTTCTGCAGCCCACTGAAAGATTTGGTTGATGTCCGCCTGGAGCCTTGCAGTGTCTGCAATGGAAGACACTGTCATGCAGATTTGGGTGTCATCTGCAAAGGAAGACACGGTGCTGTGGCTGACATCCTTGTCTATGTCAGATATGAGGATGAGGAACAAGATGGGAGCGAGTACTGTGCCTTGTGGAACAGAGCTTTTCACCGTGCCTGCCTCGGACTTTACTCTGTTGACTACTACTCTCTGTGTTCTGTTAGTGAGGAAATTATAGATCCATCGACCGACTTTTCCTGTCATTCCTTTAGAACGCATTTTGTGCGCTATTACGCCATGGTCACACTTGTCGAAGGCTTTTGCAAAGTCTGTATATATTACATCTGCATTCTTTTTGTCTTCTAGTGCATCTAGGACCTTGTCGTAGTGATCCAATAGTTGAGACAGACAGGAGCGACCTGTTCTAAACCCATGTTGCCCTGGGTTGTGTAACTGATGGGTTTCTAGATGGGTGGTGATCTTGCTTCTTAGGACTCTTTCAAAGATTTTTATGATATGGGATGTTAGTGCTATCGGTCTGTAGTTCTTTGCTGTTTCTTTCCTGCCCCCTTTGTGGAGTGGGGCTATGTCTGTTGTTTTTAGTAACTGTGGGACGACCCCCGTGTCCATGCTCCCTCTCCATAGGATGGTAAAGGCTCGTGATAGGGGCTTCTTGCAGTTCTTGATGAACACGGAGTTCCATGAGTCTGGCCCTGGGGCAGAGTGCATGGGCATGTCATTTATCGCCTGTTCGAAGTCATTTGGCGTCAGGATAACATCGGATAGGCTTGTGTTAACCAAATTCTGTGGCTCTCTCATAAAAAATTCATTTTGATCTTCGACTCTCAGTCTGGTTAGTGGCTTGCTAAAAACTGAGTCATATTGGGACTTGAGTAGCTCACTCATTTCCTTGCTGTCATCTGTGTAGGACCCATCTTGTTTAAGTAAGGGCCCAATACTGGACGTTGTTCTCGACTTTGATTTGGCATAGGAGAAGAAATACTTTGGGTTTCTTTCGATTTCATTTATGGCTTTTAGTTCTTCCCGCGATTCCTGACTCCTATAAGATGTCGAGGTTTCTTGCTGTTTCACCTACCTATATCTTGTCGCAGCCTCCACAGGGTACAGTGTAAACCCCTGCATTGACTGGTTCGTGGGGCTTGGATTTTGTTCTGGTTATATCCTTTATTGAAGTGCTGGAAGCGATGGCGACTCTGGTGTTAGCTTGTGAAAGTACTTTAGAAACATTCAGTGCAACCTGGCTATTGGGAAGAATTTTATATAATACAGAATATAGCAAGCAGGTTTTAATGTCTTGAAAGTTCTGGATAAATTAATTTTGAAACACCAAGAGACAACAATCGGGTACAATCGCATAATCCACTGGGATGTCAGGGCCCACACCTACGTGGGTGCCACTACTGCTGCTACAACTAATTCCACCATCTCGGATAATACCACTACTGATATCTCTCCAGTTCCACTATATGGAGTCTCCTTTCTCATGTCCCTGTATTAGATTGATAAGGGGATTTTTTCAGGTGAGCAAAATATCTTTAAAAAAAAAAAAAGGCACCCAGGTTTTACACACGTGCATTATTCACCATTTTATTGGTATTATACACCAACTTTGATTATACTTCCTTTACCCCTCAAGGTTCCTTGATACTGGTGAGAGGCTCTTGATATAGGGAATTGGATCTACGGTCCATTTCCATGAATTAAGCCTGAATGCCTTCCACATCCCCCCCCCCACAGTCACTGTATAATCTCTGTGGGTTTAGCGCTCCCCCAAAATATACGTAGATGAGCAACACTGCATGACCCTTATGGATTTAGCGCTTATAATAATAACCTTCATTTCTACAAGTACATGTTCTATATAGAAAGCCCCTGGTTAGCAGAGCATCTGTGGCAGATTAGGTCACTTTTGTCCCCAGGATGTGACCCACACCAGTCGGCTAACACACAGGTACCTATTTTATTGCTGGGTAAACAGGGGCAGTAGGTGACGTGTACTTAGCTCAGTGGTGACGTATACTTAGCTCAGTGAGGACGTTAGTGTACTCTCCTTGAATTGAACCAAGATGCCCTCCATCGAGCAACTTTACCAGCAGCTTAAGGAAGAATTGAGGGTAGCGAAGATGGAGATACAGAGATTGACTGAGGAAAACCAGAGGATTCGTAGTCCTCCTGTTTTGAATCCTCAGGTCAAGAAGGGAACCTGGACAGTGGCTTGACAGCATGGAACGAAGTTGATGATAAAGAAGATGAATGGAAAGGTAGAAACGATGAAGAAGACAGACTGTTGTGGAAACATCTAATGCATTCTCCGTGCTACCTGACGAATGTGAGTCGACTACTGGGAACGTCACAACGAACAACACCAAGGAAGGTAAGAATATTCTTGTTGGGGATAGCCAGGTTAGGTACATGGATAGGGCGTTCTGCTTGAAGGACAGGAGTAGGAGACAGAGGGTTTGCTTTCCTGGGGCTGGGATGGAGGATATTGTTAGCCGTCTGGATGACATCATGAGAGGTAATGGGAGCAATCCTATTATCTGTCTCAGTGCGGGAGGCAACGATGTTGGCAGACGAAGGAGTGAGGACCTGATCAGCAGGTATAGGTCAGCAATAGAGATAATTAGGAGGGAGAGAACCTTGTCATATGTGGTATTTTGCCAAGGAGAGGAGTTGGAAACGAATGGTTGTCCAGGGCAATTGGTGCCAATTGCTGGACAAATACTGTAAGGAAAATGCAGTAACATTCATTGACAACTGGGACCTCTTCTATGGCAAAAATGACATGTATGCCAGGGATGGGGTTCACTTATCTAGGTCTGGGGTGGGGGCACTGGTAACTGTAGTGGAGGGAGCTGTTAGGACTTTAAACTAGGAATAGTTAGTGGTATGGGTTTTGGCGGGAAAACAGCGAAGTCTCAGTGTAGTACTATGAGTACTAGGAGAACTAGTAATACGCAAAATGAGGTGGATATTGGAAAGCCAGTGGCACTAGGTGACAAGAACAGTAATAGGTTTAGTGGAAAAACAGAAATGAGCAGGAAGGGTAAAGAAAAAGGAGGGTCTTTAAATATGCATTATGCTAATTCCCGTAGTGCTGGGAATAAGATGGACGAATTGAGATTAGTTGCTAGTGCAGGTAACACTGATGTATTTGCCATAACTGAGATGTGGTTTAATTCAAAAAGTCGGGACATGCCTGCAGAATGTCACATTCAGGGTTTTAAATTGTTCCAAGTAGATAGAAGTATTGGGAAGGGGGGAGGGGGTGGCACTGTATGTCTGAGATCGCTTGAACTGTTGCATAAAAATGGGTGTTAAGTCTGAAGTAACACATACAGAGTCTGGATAGAATTTTCAGAGGGGCATGAAAAATTGATTTTAAGTGTGATATACCATCCCCCAAACTTAGATTGGGACCAAGGGAGACTACTATGGGAGGAAATTGTTAAGGCCACAAGGCATGATAATGTATTAATTCTAGGAGACTTTAACTTTAGCCATATTGATTGAAATTTCTTGACTGGGAATTTAGAATCAAACGACTTCTTAGAAGTAGTTCAGGATTGTTTTTTGAGGCAGTTTATGACAGATCCTACAAGGGGAAATAACCTGCTTGACTTGGTTTTGGCAAACAAGGAAACCCTTGTTAGTAATTTAGAAATTACAGAGGAACTCGGCACAAGCGATCACAAATCAATTACCTTTAGCATTGAATGGAAGCATGATAGTAGGGATAATTCAGTAATGGTCCCAGATTTTCGCTTAGCAGATTACAATGGGCTTAGAGAACAATTATCATCTGTGGACTGGAGTAACGAAGAGAGCTATCAGTATCACAGCTTTCTTAACACAATACATGCTGCCCAAAGGACATTTATCCCATATAAGGAAATCAGATCGAATAGAAATGACCCCAAATGGATGAATAACAGGCTCAAATATCTTTTAGGACAGAAAAAAGGAATTTATAGGCATATCAAGGGAATTGAGGGTCATCTTATGAATCAGTATATTGACATTAAGAGGGACGTTAAAAAGGGGATAAGAAAAGCTAAACGGGACTATGAAATTAAAGTTGCTAGGGATTCGAAAACTAACCCAAAAAGTTTTTTCCAGGTTTATAGAACAAAAGTTAGAGATAAGACAGGTCCCCTTAAAAATAACTCCGGGTATCTTACTGACAAGGAGAATGAAATGTGCTCTATTCTTAATAATTGTTTTCTCTCGGTTTTCACCCAGGAAGACACTAACAATATCCCGGGAATTAATTTTTATAATGGGTCTTAAGATGATAAATTATGCAATATCACAGTCACTAGCGAAATGGTTATCAAACAGATAGACCGGTTAAAGCAAAATAAATCCCCGAGCCCTGATGAACTTTTTTCAAGGGTTCTTAAAGAGTGTAAAATGGAACTTTGTGAACCATTGACTAATATTTTTAATATTTCTTTTCAAATAGATGTAGTGTCTGATATGTGGAAGATGGCTAATGTAATTCCTATTTTTAAAGCAGGGGACAAGTCGTTACCGTCAAATTACCGCCCAATAAGCCTAACCTCAATTGTAGGCAAGTTACTAGTCAATTATAGCTGATAATATAAGAAGCCATCTCGATAAGCACAGCTTGATTAATGATACTCAGCATGGATTCACGAGGGGCCGTTCCTGCATAACTAGTTTTTAACTTTCTTCAGTAAAGCTTTTGAGGCCCTTGATCGTGAAAAAGAATTCGATATTGTTTATTTAGATTTTAGACTGTTAAAGAAAGTGGCAGCTCATGGCACTGGGGGAAAAGTGCTGTCATGGATCGAGTCATGGCTCACTAACAGGAAGCAGAGAGTATGCTTAAATGGGGTTAAATCTGAGTGGGGATCTGTAACAAGTGGTGTACCACAAGGATCAGTTTTAGGCCCGTTGTTGTTTATAATATATATCAATGACCTTGATGAGGGAATTACTAGTGATATGAGCAAATGCGCCGATGACACAGAGATAGGTAGGATAATTGATTCAAACTTAGATGTCATGGAACTTCACGAGGATTCTTGGTCAGAAAAGTGGCAGATGCAGTTCTGTGTAGATAAATGCAAGGTTCTGAAGCTCGGGAGTACCCATAACCCTAGCACTTATACGTTAAATAACATAGAACTTTGCCATATAGATTGTGAAAAGGACTTGGGGGTTATGATAAGCAGCAACCTTAAACCAAGACAGTAGTGCCTAAGCATACGGTAATAAGGCAAACAGATTACTGGGATTTATATCAAGATGTGTAAGCAACAGAAGTCCAGCTGTTATTTTACAGCTTTATACATAATTAGTAAGGCCTCACCTAGATTACGCAGCTCAGTTCTGGTCTCCATATTACAGAATGGATATAAATTCGCTAGAAAATATCCAGTGTAGAATGACCAAATTAATACACAGCATTAAAAATCTTCTGTACGAAGAGCAATTGAAGACTCTTAAACTACATTCACTTGTAAGATGAAGAATGAGGGGAGACATGATCGAGGTTTATAAGTGGAAGATGGGTATTAACAAAGGGGATATAAAAAAAGTTTTGAGGATATCACCTTAAGAAAGAACCCGCAATAATGGATTCAAATTAGATAAGTTTAGATTTCGAAAGGATATCGGAAAGTATTGGTTTGAAAATAGGGTACTTGATGAGTGGAACAGTCTGCCTAGTAGGGTTATTGAAGCTAAAACGTTGGGTAGTTTAAAATTTCGGTTAGATAAATACATGAGTAAGAGGGGTTGGATTTGAGTGAGACTTGTGTAATGAGTAAATAGAATCATCAAAACTTATTTCTTCGGTAGCATTGAAAATTAGGTTGGGCAAATATTTTGTGGGAAGGATTGTAAAGGATCTGCCTAGTATGGGCCAACAGGCCTGCTGCAGTGTTCCTCCTTTCTTATATTCTTATAATTCCTTGTTTGCCAGAACAAAGTCAAGCAGGTTATTACCCCTTGTAGGTTCTGCCACAAACTGCTTCAAAAAAACAATTCAGAACTACATCTTAAAAGTCATTAGATTCTCAATTCCCTGTCAAAAAGTTCCAGTCAATCTGACTAAAGTCTCCTAGAATTATGTTATTGTGCCTTGTGGCCTTAACAATTTCCTCCCACAGTAGTCTTCCTTGATCTCTATCCAAGTTTGGGGGACGATATATCACTTCTAAAAAAAATTTTCGCGCCCCTCTGAAAATTCTACCCAAATAGACTCGGTATGTGTTTCGGACTTTATACCAGTTTTTATGCAACAATTTAAACGATCTCGGACATAGAGTGCCACCCCACCCCCCTTTCCGATATTTCTGTCTACTTGGAACAATTTAAAACCCTGAATGTGACATTCAGCAGGCATGTCCCTATTTTTCATATTAAACCACGTCTAAGTTATGGCAAAAACATCAATGTTACCTGCACCTGCAATTAATCTCAATTCGTCCATTTTATTTTTCACACTATGACTATTAGTATAATACATTTTCAGAAACCCTCCCTTCTCTTTTCTCTTCCTGCTGATTTCTGTTCCTCCACTGTGCCTGTTACTCTCCTTTTCTCCTAATGCCACTGGCTTTCCTATATTCACCAATAACTCTACATCATTCTGCCTATAACTGGTTTCCTTATAACTCACACTATGGCTACACTCAGAATTCATTAATTTTCCATAGAAACCCATACCACTATTTCTAGTTTAAAGACCTAAGAGCTCCCTCCCCTGTGTTGGCCAGTGCTCCCACCCCAAACCTAGATAAGTGAACCCTATCCCTGGCACACATGTCATTTCTGCCATAGAAGAGGTCCCAGTTGTCTATGAATGTTACTGCATTTTCCTTACAGTGTTTGTCCAGCCAGCAATTGACACCGATTGCCCTGAAAAACCATTCATTTCCAACTCCTCTCCTGGGCAAAATGCCACATATCACAGGGTTCCCACCCCTCTTCCTAATTATCTCTATTGCTGTCCTATACCTGCTAATCAGGTCTTCACTCCTACGTCTGCCAACATCGTTGCCTCCCGCAGAGGCAAATAATAGGATTGTTCCCATTACCTTTCATGATGTCGTCCAGACGGCTAACAATATCCCCCATCCCAGCCCCAGGAAAACATACCCTCTGCCTCCTCTTCCTGTCCCTAAGACAAAAGGCCCTATCCATAAACTTAACCTGACTGTCTCTAACTAAAACAATGTTCTTACCTTCACTTGTGGAATTTGTCGTGACGTTCTCGATGGTCTTCATTGGGGTTTCAAGGGATGTCTCACTCACGTCTGCCAATGCTTCCTTGGTGCTCGTTGTGACGTTCCCAGTAGACAACCCACATTCGTCAGGTAGCACTGAAAGTGGGTTGGAAATTTCCACAGTAGTCTTCTGGTTCTTCGTTGTTTCTGCCTCTCCAACAGTCTTCTTGATCCTCAGCTGGGTTCCACGTTGCCCGGCCACTGACCAGGTACCCCTCTTAACCTGAGGACTCACAACAGGATTACTACGAATCCTCTTGTTCTCCTCCGTTAGTCGCCATATCTCCAGCTTAGCAACCCTAAGCTCCTCTTTTAGCTGCTGGTAGAGTTGCTCAAGAGAGGACATCTTGCTTCAGATTCACAGAGAGCACACAGACAAGTCTTTGCAGAGCTAAGTACAAGTCACCACTGGGCTAAGTGGTTTTAGCCTCAATAACCCAACTAGATAGACTGTTCCACTCATCAACTACCCTATTTCCAAACCAGTACTTGCCTATATCCTTTCTAAATCTAAACTTGTCTAATTTAAATCCATTACTGCGGGTTCTCTCTTGGAGAGATATCCTCAAGACCTTATCTATATCACCTTTATTAATACCCATCTTCCACTTATACACTTCGATCATGTCTCCCCTCATTCTTCGTCTAACAAGTGAATGTAATTTAAGGGTCTTCAATCTTTCTTCATAAGGAAGATTTCTAATGCTGTGTATTAATTTAGTCATTCTACGCTGAACGATTTCTAATAAATTTATGTCTATTCTGTAATTTGGAGACCAGAACTGAGCTGCATAATCTAGGTGAGGCCTTACTAATGTATAAAGCTGTAATATAACTGCTGAACTTCTGTTGCTTACACTTCTTGATATAAATCACAGTAATCTGTTTGCCTTATTACATATGCTTAGGCATTGCTGTCTTGGTTTAAGGTTACTGCTTATCATAACCCTCAAGTCCTTTTCACAATCTGTATGGCTAAGTTCTACATTATTTAACTCATAAATGGTTATGGACACTCCCGAGCTTCAGAACCTTGCATTCATCTACATTGAACTGCATCTGCCACTTTTCTGACCAGGTATTGAGTTTGTCTAAATCCTCCTGAAGTTCCCTGATATCTACGTTTGAATCAATTATCCTACCTATCTTTGTGTCATCGGTGAATTTCCTCATTTCACTAGTAATTCCCTCATCAAGATCATTGATATATACATGTATTATAAACAACAACGGGCCCAAGCCTGTGGAATGCCACTTATTACGGATCCCCACTTGGATTTAACCCCATTTAAGCATACTCTCTGCTTCCTGTCTGTGAGCCATGAGTCGATCCATGAGAGCACTTTTCCACCAATGCCATGAGCTGCCACTTTCTTTAGCAGTCTTTGGTGCGAAACTCTATCAAAAGCCTTACTAAAATCCAAGTAAATAATATCAGATTCTTTATCGTGATCAACAGCCTCGAAAGCTTTACTGAAGAAGGTTAATAAATTAGTTAGACAAGAACGGCCTCTCGTGAATCCATGCTGAGTATCATTAATCAGATTATGCTTGTCCTTCAGCTATAAGTGGCTCTAGTAATTTGCCTACAATTGAGGTCAGACTTATTGGGCGGTAATTTGACAGTAACGACTTGTCCCCTTCTTTAAAAATAGGAATTACATTAGCCATCTTCCACATATCAGACACTACACCTGTTTGAAGAGATAAATTAAAAATATTAGTTAATGGTTCACAGAGTTCCATTTTGCATTCCTTAAGAACCCTTGAAAAAAGGTCATCAGGACCCGAGACTTATTTTGCTTCAGTCGGTCTATTTGTTTCATAACCATTTCACTAGTGACTGTGATGTTACATAATTTATCTTCTTCAGTCCCACTATAAAAATTAATTACTAGAATATTGTTAGTGTCTTCATGTGTAAAAACAGAGAGAAAATAATTATTTAAAATCAAGCATATTTTGTTCTCTTTGTCAGTAAAATGCCCATAGTTATTTTTAAGGGGACCTATCTTATCTCTGACTTTTGTTCTATATACCTGGAAAAAACTTTTTGGGTTAGTTTTTGAATCCCTAGCAACTTTAATTTCATAGTTTTCACAAAAGCATTTTAGAATATAAATATATCTTTGTATTATACAAATTCTGATTCATTTATAATTAATATTCTACTGTACAACTATGAAATAATTACTATCCTACTGTACAACTATGATATACATGTACTCCTTAGTATTAAGTAGACTGTAAGCCAATAATGTTAAGTTGGCCCATAATGCCTAGGCATAATAGAGGCTCTCTTTGCATTACAACCCACTATTGTAAATACAAAATCTCAATGTACTGTTTGCAAAGACATAAAATAAATAGATAAATAAATAAATAAATAGTCCCTTTTAGGTTTTCTTATCCGCTTTTTAACGTCCCTCTTAATGTCAATATACTGATTCATAAGATGACCCTCATCTCTTTTGATATGCCTATAAATTCCTTTCTTATCCCCTAAAAGATATTTGAGCCTATTATTCATCCATTTTGGGTCATTTCTATTTGATCTAATTTCTTTATATGGGATAAACGTTCTTTGGGCAGCATGTATGGTGTTCAGAAAACTGTCATATTGATAGCTCTCTTCGTTACCCCAGTCCACAGACGATAAGTGTTCTCTAAGCCCATTGTAATCTGCTAAGCGAAAATCTGGAACTGTTACTGAGTTGTCCCTACTATCATACTTTCATTCTATGCTAAAGGTAATTGATTTGTGATCACTTGTGCCGGGTTCCTCTGTAATTTCTAAATTATTAACAAGGGTTTCCTTGTTTGCCAGAACCAAATCAAGCAGGTTATTTACCCTTGTAGGTTCTGTCACAAACTGCTTCAAAAAACAGTCCTGAACTACTTCTAAGAGGTCATTTGATTCTAAATTCCCAGTCAAGAAATTCCAGTCAATGTGACTAAAGTTAAAATCCCCTAGAATTACTACATTATTGTGCCTTGTGGCCTTCACAATTTCCTTCCACAGTAATTTCCCTTGTCCCTAACTGAGTTTGGGGGATGGTATATCACTCCTAGAATCAATTTTTCATGCCCCTCTGAAAATTCTATCCAGACAGATTCTGTATGTGTTACTTCAGACTTAATACCTGTTTTTATGCAACAGTTCATGAGATCTCGGTAATACAGTGCAACCCCACCCCCCTTACCGATATTTCTATCTACTTGGAACAATTTAAAACCCTGAATGTGACATTCCGCAAGCATATCCTGACTTTTGGAATTAAACCACATCTCAGTGATAGCAAATACAGTGGACCCCTGCATAGCGACTTTAATCCGTGCAAGAGGGCTGATTGTTATGCGAAATGATCGGTATGCGAATGAATTTTCCCCATAAGAAATAATGGAAATCAAATTAATCCGTGCAAGACACCCAAAAGTATGAAAAAAACATTTTTACCACATGAAATATACATTTTCCTACACACAAAGAGAAGGATACATGCACAATAGTAGAGTAGTACATGCACAATATATATTGTGCATGTACTACTCTACTAAATGAAGAATAAATGACACTTACCTTTATTGAAGATGCAGCAATGACTGATGAGACACTGTGTCCTGGGAGTGCCTTTTCCTCCTGAGTACTGTAGGTCCTGTTTGGCATTTTCTTCCAGAACAGGCCTTATCACACTGTGTATGCCACTACGATTCTTAAATCTCTCAAACCAACCTTTGCTGGCTTTAAATTCACCAATATGAGCACTAGTTCCAGGCATTTTTCCCTGTTCACCTGGGTGTTAGTCGACTGGTGTGGGTTGCATCCTGGGAGACAAGATTAAGGACCCCAATGGAAATAAGTTAGACAGTCTTCGATGACACTGACTTTTTTGGGTTATCCTGGGTGGCAAATCCTCTGGGGTTAATTGTTTCTTGGTATTCTCAATAAGCCACACTAACAACGGTGCTACAGCAGCAGCAGCAGCAGCTGACAGTGATACAGCAGCAGCAGACGATGCTACAGCAGCAGCAGACAGTACTACAGCAGCAGCAGCAGCAGCAGCTGACGGTGGTACAACAGCAGCAGCAGCTGACGGTGGTACAACAGCAGCAGCAGCTGACAGTGCTACAGCAGCAGCAGATGATGCTACAGCAGCAGCAGACGATGCTACAGCAGCAGCTGACGGTACTACAGCAGCAGCAGCAGCTGACGGTGGTACAACAGCAGCAGCAGCTGTACCACCAATAGTAGCGATGGTTGATTGGGGTTTATTATACAACCTGGCCAGCTCGGAGACACGCACTCCACTTTCATACTTATCAATGATCTTTTTCTTCATCTCTATAGTAATTCTCACCCTTATTGCTGTAGGGTTGGCACTAGAAGCTTTCTTGGGGCCCATGGTCACTTATTTTCCAGAAAAAATCACCAAAAACACTGTAATAATACGAAATGTTCTGATTGTATGCTTGGATGTTACCGCGGAGGCTGGCTGGTAAACAATGCCACCGGCGGCACATGTGAGGCTGGCTAAGGGCGCACATTGGACGCGTCTCGGACGAAGAGTGGTGAGCGGGTTTTTGGGAGGTATGCGAGGCAAAATTTTTGCGATAAAAGCGAGCGGTATGCGGATTGAACGGTATGCGATGCGTACGGTATGCGGGGGTCCACTGTACATCAATGTTACCCGCACTAGCAACTAATCTCAACTCGTCCATCTTATTCCAAGCACTACGGCTATTAGCATAATATATTTTTAACCCTTTGACTGTCGCGGCCGTATATATACGTCTTACGAGGTACTGTGTTTGACATATATATACTCATAAATTCTAGCAGCTTCAAATCAAGCAGGAGAAAGCTGGTAGGCCCACATGTGAGAGAATGGGTCTGTGTGGTCAGTGTGCACCATATAAAAAAAATCCTGGAGCACGCAGTGCATAATGAGAAAAAAAAAACTCTGACCGTTTTTTTAATTAAAATGCCGACTTTGTGGTCTATTTTCGTATAGTATTTATGGTTGTATTCTCGTTTTCTTGGTCTCATTTGATAGAATGGAAAACATATTATAGAAATAGAGGTGATTTTGATTGATATTACTATAAAAAGAACCTAGAAATGGAGCTCAAAGTAGGGGAAATGTTTGATATTTGCCAATGTTCAAAAGTAAACAAATGATGCCATTGTCCAATAAATGTCCAACTAGCCATTCTAATATGCAGTCATGAATGGGTTGATGTTATTTATACAATTATTACAGTATTGCAGTAGTCTGCATAGTAGTAAGTCTTCTATTTTTTGTTTGAATAAAAATTCATAATAGAAAGCAAGAGTAATATCAGAGGGGCCTGGAGACATGACTGATGAGCAAAGAAAATGTTATTTTAGAGCCAGGAATGTCTGCATTGTTCATTCTTTACCTTCTTTTGAAATTGTCATATTTTTTAGTTTTCATGAAATTGGCCAAATTGCAAATTTCTGACCACATTATTAGGTAGTTGAAATCGGTAAATGGGCAGTTTCTTGTACTCAATCGATAGAAAAAATGGAGTTCTAAAGAAATAGCTATGAATTTGGGCGACAGGAACAATGGAATTAGCCGAAAATAGGGCTCAAAGTGGGCGAAATCGCCGATTTGTAAACAGCGCCGAGGTTGCTAATTTCGCGAGAGCATAATTCCATCAGTTTTCCATCAAATTTCGATTTTTTGGTGTCATTACAATCGGGAAAAGATTCTCTATCATTTCATAAGAAAAAATAATTTTTTTTTTAAATTTTGCGACACCAGGAGACACCTCAGGATTGGGGGTTGCGACAGTCAAAGGGTTAAAGGCCCTCCTTTCTCTTTACCCTTCCTGCTCATTTCTGTTTTTCCACTAAACTTATTAATGTCCTTGTCACCTAGTGCCATTGGCTTTCCAATATCCACCTCATTCTGCCTATTACTAGTTCCCCTAGAACTCATAATATTACTACACTAGGACTTCACTGTATTCTCACCAAAACCCATACCACTATCTATCCCTAGTTTAAAGCCCTAACAGCTCCCTCCACTGCAGTTGCCAGTGCCCCCACCCCAGACCTAGATAAGTGAACCCCATCCCTGGCATATATGTCATTGATGCCATAGAAGAGGTCCCAGTTGTCAGTGAATGTTACTGCATTTTCCTTACAGTATTTGTCCAGCCAAAAATTGACACCAGTTGCATTATGTTCCTCTGTAATCTTCTGACTACTGCCCACAGGGTTTATATGGAGTGTATAATAGATATTAAACTAACTTCCAAGACCTTATTTCTCATCAAGAATCAGTTCTCCCTCAAGGAATTTGGTGTTCCCTGTGCATGGACAATCTTTTGCCTTTGCTCAAGTTGGTATGGTCCACAACATGAGTTTTCTATATAGTGACAAACACATAACAATATGTGCTAGACATGTATCTCTCACGCCTCATGTACTGTATATACCTTCTTTATATCAACAATGTATCTCTTAAATCTTTTGTACCATATTATATGTGGCATGCAAAGTGTACGTAACCTTTATTCGGCGCATGTACACACCCTCATTGAGAGGCTATCTTCCCCAACCAGCGAACCAGGGTTGATGATGGGGCCCCATTGTTCAATCAGTACCCAGGTTCCAGCCAATGAGAAGATGGCTTTGGCAATCGCAGAGGTGTTGTGGGTACCACACACCTGTCTGCCCTTATCTTTCCCATTCTAGAGCTGGTTGAAGCATGGTCTGCTCTCTAGTGGCTTCTATTCTGCCTTGCTTACCGTGGAGTGCACTAATACCTATTGTTGTACATAGTGGATATAGTGTACATACTTCTGTTCTAAACTGGTGAAGGATAATATAATTCAAAAGTTTTTCTGCTGTGTTTATTTTGCTCCCTTTATACCCAGGATAACAGGCCTTTGGATTCCTGGGTTATAATATTATATAATAAAATACAGTGGACCCCCGGTTAACGATTTTAATCCGTGCAAGAGGGATAATTGTTATGCGAAATAATCGTTATGTGAATGAATTTTCCCCATAAGAAATAATGGAAATAAAATTAATCCGTGCAAGACGCCCAAAAGTATGAAAAAAATTTTTTTTTACCACATGAAATGTTAATTTTAATACACACAAACTGAAAAAGGCATGCACAATTACATGACACTTACTTTTATTGAAGATCTGGTGATGATTGATGGGATGGGAGGAGGGGAGAGCATTATCTTCTTACTGTTTAGAAGGGGAATCCCCTTCCATTAGGACTTGAGGTAGTAAGTCCTTTTCTGGGGTTACTTCCCTTCTTTTTTTAATGCCACTAGGGCCAGCTTCAGAGTCACTGGACTTCTTTCGCACAAGATATCTGTCCATAGTGGCCTGTACCTCTCGTTCCTTTATGACTTGCCTAAAGTGTTTCACAACATTGTCAGTGTAATAATCACCAGCACGGCTTGCAATAGCTGTGTGAGGGTGATTTTCATCCATGAAGGTTTGCACTTCAAGCCACTTTGCACAGATTTCCTTTATCTTTGTAGTAGGCAACTTCTTCAATTTCTCTCTCCCCTCCTCTGAACCAGTTTCCCCAGGTCTGGCCTCTTGCTCTTGAAGTTGATCTATCAGCTCATCAGTGGTTAGTTCTTCATTGTCCTCCTCCACCAACTCTTCCACATCCTCCCCACTAACCTCCAACCCCAAGGACTTTCCCAATGCCACAATGGATTCCTCAACTGGCACAGGATTCTCAGGGTTAGCCTCAAACCCTTCAAAATCCCTTTTGTCTACACATTCTGGCCACAGTTTCTTCCAAGCAGAGTTCAAGGTCCTCTTAGTCACTTCCTCCCAAGCCTTACCTATAAGGTTTACACAATTGAGGATATTAAAGTGATCTCTCCAAAACTCTCTTAGAGTCAGTTGAGTTTCTGAGGTCATTACAAAGCACCTTTCAAACAGAGCTTTTGTGTACAGTTTCTTGAAGTTGGAAATAACCTGCTGGTCCATGGGCTGCAGGAGAGGAGTGGTATTAGGAGGCAAAAACTTCACCTTAATGAAGCTCATGTCCCCATAAAGTCGCTCTGCCACGTCTGTAGGATGACCAGGGGCATTGTCTAACACCAGGAGGCACTTAAGTTCTAATTTCTTTTCAGTTAGGTAATTTTTCACATTGGGGGCAAATGCATGGTGTAACCAGTTATAGAAAAATTCCCTAGTGACCCATGCCTTACTGTTTGCCCTCCACAGCACACACAAATTATCCTTGAGGACATTCTTTTGCCTGAACGCTCTGGGAGTTTCAGAGTGATACACTAATAAAGGCTTCACTTTGCAATCACCAGTAGCATTGGCACACATCAACAAAGTAAGCCTGTCTTTCATAGGCTTATGTCCTGGGAGTGCCTTTTCCTCCTGAGTAATGTAGGTCCTGCTTGGCATTTTCTTCCAGAACAGGCCTGTTTCATCACAATTAAACACTTGTTCAGGTTTCAGTCCTTCAGTTTCTATGTACTCCTTGAATTCCTGCACATATTTTTCAGCCGCTTTGTGGTCCGAACTGGCAGCCTCACCATGCCTTATCACACTATGGATGCCACTACGCTTCTTAAATCTCTCAAACCAACCTTTGCTGGCCTTAAATTCACTCACATCATCACTAGTTGCAGGCATTTTTTTAATTAAATCCTCATGCAACTTCCTAGCCTTTTCACATATGATCGCTTGAGAGATGCTATCTCCTGCTAGCTGTTTTTCATTTATCCACACCAATAAGAGTCTCTCAACATCTTCCATCACTTGCGATCTTTGTTTCGAAAACACAGTTGAACCTTTGGCAAGAACAGCTTCCTTGATTGTCTTTCTGGTGCCCACAATAGTAGCGATGGTTGATTGGGGTTTCTTGTACAGCTTGACTAGGTCGGCTATACGCACTCCACTTTCATACTTATCAATTATCTCTTTCTTCATTTCTATAGTAATTCTTACCCTTTGAGGTGTAGGGTTGGCACTAGAAGCTTTCTTGGGGCCCATGGTCACTTATTTTCCAGAAACAGCACCGAAAATACTGTAATAATACGAAATATTCCGAGTGTATGCTTGGATGTTACCGCGGAGGCTGGCTGGTAAACAATGGGACGGGCGGCACATGTGAGGCTGGCTGAGGGCACATTGGACGCGTCTCGGACGAAAATCGGTGAGCG
>NC_091307.1:27683577-27703577 GCF_038502225.1 Cherax quadricarinatus | reverse complement strand
AGAGGAGAGAGAGAGATTTTGGGAAATGTTGAGTGAATGCGTGGGGAGTTTTGAACCAAGTGTGAGAGTACTTGTGGTTGGGGATTTCAATGCTAAAGTGGGTAAAAATGTTGTGGAGGGAGTAGTAGGTAAATTTGGGGTGCCAGGGGTAAATGTAAATGGGGAACCTTTAATTGAGCTATGTGTAGAAAGAGATTTGGTAATAAGTAATGCATATTTTTTGAAAAAGAGGATAAATATACAAGGTATGATGTAGCACATAATGAAAGTAGTTTGTCAGATTATGTATTGGTGGATAAAAGGTTAATGGGTAGGCTCCAGGATGTATATGTTTATAGAGGGGCAACTGATATATCGGATCATTATTTAGTTGTAGCTACAGTTAGAGTAAGAGGTAGATGGGACAAGAGGAAGGTGGCAACAACAAGTAGGAGGGAAGTGAAAGTGTATAAACTAAGGGAGGAGGAAGTTCGGGTGAGATATAAGCGACTATTGGCAGAAAGGTGGGCTAGTGCAAAGATGAGTAGTGGTAAAAGAGAAAAAGTTAGCTTATGAGAGGTTTTTACAAAGCAGAAGTGTTATAAGAAGAGCAGAGTATATGGAGAGTAAAGGAAAGGTGAAGAGAGTGGTGAGAGAGTGCAAAAGGAGAGCAGATGATAGAGTGGGAGAGGCACTGTCAAGAAATTTTAATGAAAATAAGAAAATTTTTTGGAGTGAGTTAAACAAGTTAAGAAAGCCTAGGGAACGTATATATTTGTCAGTTAAACAGAGTAGGGGAGTTAGTAGATGGGGAGATGGAGGTATTAGGTAGATGGCGAGAATATTTTGAGGAACTTTTAAATGTTGAGGAAGAAAGGGAGGCGGTAATTTCATGCACTGGCCAGGGAGGTATACCATCTTTTAGGAGTGAAGAAGAGCAGAATGTAAGTGTGGGGGAGGTACGAGAGGCATTACGTAGAATGAAAGGGGGTAAAGCAGCTGGAACTGATGGGATCATGACAGAAATGTTAAAAGCAGGGGGGGATATAGTGTTGGAGTGGTTGGTACTTTTGTTTAATAAATGTATGAAAGAGGGGAAGGTACCTAGGGATTGGCAGAGAGCATGTATAGTTCCGTTATATAAAGGGAAGGGGGACAAAAGAGATTGTAAAAATTATAGAGGAATAAGTTTATTGAGTATACCATGAAAAGTGTACAGTAGGGTTATTATTGAAAGAATTAGAGGTAAGACAGAATGTAGGATTTTGGATGAGCAAGGAGGTTTCAAAGTGGGTAGGGGATGTGTAGATCAAGTGTTTACATTGAAACATATATGTGAGCAGTATTTAGATAAAGGTAGGGAAGTTTTTACTGCATTTATGGATTTAGAAAAGGCATATGATAGTGGATATGGGAGCAATGTGGCAGATGTTGCAAGTATATGGAATAGGTGGTATGTTACTAAATGCTGTAAAGAGTTTTTATGAGGATAGTGAGGCTCAGGTTAGGGTGTGTAGAAGAGAGGGAGACTACTTATCGGTAAAAGTAGGTCTTAGACAGGGATGTGTAATGTCACCATGGTTGTTTAATATATTTATAGATGGGGTTGTAAAGGAAGTAAATGCTAGGGTGTTCGGGAGAGGGGTGGGATTAAATTTTGGGGAATCAAATTCAAAATGGGAATTGACACAGTTACTTTTTGCTGATGATACTGTGCTTATGGGAGATTCTAAAGAAAAATTGCAAAGGTTAGTGGATGAGTTTGGGAATGTGTGTAAAGGTAGAAAGTTAAAAGTGAACATAGAAAAGAGTAAGGTGATGAGGGTATCAAATGATTTAGATAAAGAAAAATTGGATATCAAATTGGGGAGGAGGAGTATGGAAGAAATGAATGTTTTCAGATACTTGGGAGTTGACGTGTCGGCGGATGGATTTATGAAGGATGAGGTTAATCATAGAATTGATGAGGGAAAAAAGGTGAGTGGTGCGTTGAGGTATATGTGGAGTCAAAAAACGTTATCTATGGAGGCAAAGAAGGGAATGTATGGAAGTATAGTAGTACCAACACTCTTATATGGGTGTGAAGCTTGGGTGGTAAATGCAGCAGTGAGGAGACGGTTGGAGGCAGTGGAGATGTCCTGTTTAAGGGCAATGTGTGGTGTAAATATTATGCAGAAAATTCGGAGTGTGGAAATTAGGAAAAAGTGTGGAGTTAATAAAAGTATTATTCAGAGAGCAGAAGAGGGGTTGTTGAGGTGGTTTGGTCATTTAGAGAGAATGGATCAAAGTAGAATGACATGGAAAGCATATAAATCTATAGGGGAAGGAAGGCGGGGTAGGGGTCGTCCTCGAAAGGGTTGGAGAGAGGGGGTAAAGGAGGTTTTGTGGGCAAGGGGCTTGGACTTCCAGCAAGCGTGAGTGAGCGTGTTAGATAGGAGTGAATGGAGACGAATGGTACTTGGGACCTGACGATCTGTTGGAGTGTGAGCAGGGTAATATTTAGTGAAGGGACTCAGGGAAACCGGTTATTTTCATATAGTTGGACTTGAGTCCTGGAAATGGGAAGTACAATGCCTGCACTTTAAAGGAGGGGTTTGGGATATTGGCAGTTTGGAGGGATATGTTGTGTATCTTTATATGTGTATGCTTCTAAACTGTCGTATTCTGAGCACCTCTGCAAAAACAGTGATAATGTATGTGGTGAAAGTGTTGAATGATGATGAAAGTGTTTTCTTTTTGGGGATTTTCTTTCTTTTTTGGGTCACCCTGCCTCGGTGGGAGACGGCCGACTTGTTGAAATATATATATATATATATATATATATATATATATATATATATATATATATATATATATATATTTATATATATATATATATATATATATATATATATATATATATTATCACACTGGCCGATTCCCACCAAGGCAGGGTGGCCCGAAAATGAAAAACTTTCACCATCATTCACTCCATCACTGTCTTGCCAGAAGGGTGCTTTACACTACAGTTTTTAAACTGCAACATTAACACCCCTCCTTCAGAGTGCAGGCACTGTACTTCCCATCTCCAGGACTCAAGTCCGGCCTGCCGGTTTCCCTGAACCCCTTCATAAATGTTACTTTGCTCACACTCCAACAGCACGTCAAGTATTAAAAACCATTTGTCTCCATTCACTCCTATCAAACACGCTCACGCATACCTGCTGGAAGTCCAAGCCCCTCGCACACAAAACCTCCTTTACCCCCTCTCTCCAACCTTTCCTAGGCCGACCCCTACCCCGCCTTCCTTCCACTACAGACTGATACACTCTTGAAGTCATTCTGTTTCACTCCATTCTCTCTACATGTCCGAACCACCTCAACAACCCTTCCTCAGCCCTCTAGACAACAGTTTTTGTAATCCCGCACCTCCTCCTAACTTCCAAACTACGAATTCTCTGCATTATATTCACACCACACATTGCCCTCAGACATGACATCTCCACTGCCTCCAGCCTTCTCCTCGCTGCAACATTCATCACCCATGCTTCACACCCATATAAGAGCGTTGGTAAAACTATACTCTCATACATTCCCCTCTTTGCCTCCAAGGACAAAGTTCTTTGTCTCCACAGACTCCTAAGTGCACCACTCACTCTTTTTCCCTCATCAATTCTATGATTCACCTCATCTTTCATAGACCCATCCGCTGACACGTCCACTCCCAAATATCTGAATACATTCACCTCCTCCATACACTCTCCCTCCAATCTGATATTCAATCTTTCATCACCTAATCTTTTTGTTATCCTCATAACCTTACTCTTTCCTGTATTCACCTTTAATTTTCTTCTTTTGCACACCCTACCAAATTCATCCACCAATCTCTGCAACTTCTCTTCAGAATCTCCCAAGAGCACAGTGTCATCAGCAAAGAGCAGCTGTGACAACTCCCACTTTGTGTGTGATTCTTTATCTTTTAACTCCACGCCTCTTGTCAAGACCCTCGCATTTACTTCTCTTACAACCCCATCTATAAATATATTAAACAACCACGGTGACATCACACATCCTTGTCTAAGGCCTACTTTTACTGGGAAATAATTTCCCTCTTTCCTACATACTCTAACTTGAGCCTCACTATCCTCGTAAAAACTCTTCACTGCTTTCAGTAACCTACCTCCTACACCATACACTTGCAACATCTGCCACATTGCCCCCCTATCCACCCTGTCACACGCCTTTTCCAAATCCATAAATGCCACAAAGACCTCTTTAGCCTTATCTAAATACTGTTCACTTATATGTTTCACTGTAAACACCTGGTCCACACACCCCCTACCTTTCCTAAAGCCTCCTTGTTCATCTGCTATCCTATTCTCCGTCTTACTCTTAATTCTTTCAATAATAACTCTACCATACACTTTACCAGGTATACTCAGCAGACTTATCCCCCTATAATTTTTGCACTCTCTTTTATCCCCTTTGCCTTTATACAAAGGAACTATGCATGCTCTCTGCCAATCCCTAGGTACCTTACCCTCTTCCATACATTTATTAAATAATTGCACCAACCACTCCAAAACTATATCCCCACCTGCTTTTAACATTTCTATCTTTATCCCATCAATCCCGGCTGCCTTACCCCCTTTCATTTTACCTACTGCCTCACGAACTTCCCCCACACTCACAACTGGCTCTTCCTCACTCCTACAAGATGTTATTCCTCCTTGCCCTATACACGAAATCACAGCTTCTCTATCTTCATCAACATTTAACAATCCCTCAAAATATTCCCTCCATCTTCCCAATACCTCTAACTCTCCATTTAATAACTCTCCTCTCCTATTTTTAACTGACAAATCCATTTGTTCTCTAGGCTTTCTTAACTTGTTAATCTCACTCCAAAACTTTTTCTTATTTTCAACAAAATTTGTTGATAACATCTCACCCACTCTCTCATTTGCTCTCTTTTTACATTGCTTCACCACTCTCTTAACCTCTCTCTTTTTCTCCATATACTCTTCCCTCCTTGCATCACTTCTACTTTGTAAAAACTTCTCATATGCTAACTTTTTCTCCCTTACTACTCTCTTTACATCATCATTCCACCAATCGCTCCTCTTCCCTCCTGCACCCACTTTCCTGTAACCACAAACTTCTGCTGAACACTCTAACACTACATTTTTAAACCTACCCCATACCTCTTCGACCCCATTGCCTATGCTCTCATTAGCCCATCTATCCTCCAATAGCTGTTTATATCTTACCCTAACTGCCTCCTCTTTTAGTTTATAAACCTTCACCTCTCTCTTCCCTGATGCTTCTATTCTCCTTGTATCCCATCTACCCTTTACTCTCAGTGTAGCTATATATATATACAGGAGGGCCCCGCTTTACGGCGTTCCGCTTTACGGCGTTCCGCTAATACGGACATTTCAAATTATGACCAAAACTCACTATACGGGTCCCCCCACCTGACTTTCTAATACGGTCACCGTGGCCCACCCTGTTTGTTTACATTCTCCATGAGCTCAGTAAGCACTAAGTCTCTCCATTTTGTCTGGAAACTCCAAAATTTCAAATGTTTTTAAAAGTTATTTCATATTTTATATATACTCTGATAATTATACTTATGTATACCTGTACCTAAATAAACTTACATACATCGAGTCATTTAAATGTCGTATATTACGTTAATATACACATTTTCATTAATCCATCCATGATATTTTTTTCAAAATTATATAATAAACACGATGCATAACATATAAATAAGATAAATACACCCCACAGTAGAATAAATAAACAAATGTGAGATGTGAGCAGACGACTTGCACAAGTGGTGATAATAACAATACTGAGTCTCATTAAATGTCGTATATTACGGTAATATACACATTTTCATTAATCCATCCATGATATTTTTTTCAAAATTATATAATAAACACGATGCATAACATATAAATAAGATAAATACACCCCACAGTAGAATAAATAAACAAATGTGAGATGTCGTAGCAGACGACTTGCACAAGTGGTGATAATAACAATACCGAGTCTCATTAAATGTCGTATATTACGGTAATATACACATTTTCATTAATCCATCCATGATATTTTTTTCAAAATTATATAATAAACACGATACATAACATAAAAAGATGATAAATACACCCCACAATAGAATAAATAAACATAAATATAAGATGTGGGAGCCACATAACTTGTACAAGTGACGCCAAGAATAACATTTTCTCTAATCTAACATAAGAGTAAATGTGTTACTGGGGGTAACTGTAGAAAATTATTCCTTTCGTATGTATGTAAGTAAGTTTATTCAGGTATACACAAATACAGTTACATAGATTATCATACATAACAACATACGTGTAGAGAACCTAGGATAACCAAAAAAAGTCAGTGTGACTTATTTCCATTGCCTTCACTCAGAGCTTCATTTCTTCTCAAAATGATGTTACATGAGAATGGGAGTGTTCTTCTTTATTAATTCTACCGTATCAATGTAGAGACAACCTGTACACAATGTAACTTGTACACAAACCAGACGTGTACACTTCGTTTGTTTACAAAACTTACCTTCCCCTGGTTTGTTTACATAACTGCGCCTGCCCCCTCTCATGTATTCATTCTTTCTCTCTCTCATTTATTCGTTTTATCTCATTTACTTACTCCTGACCCTACATTAAGACTACAAATATTTTAAGGTAAGTAATGAGTGAACTGTATATACATTTTATCGCTCTGGGATGCTTAAATATCATAGAATAGTATGTGTGGGTGGGGTGGCCTGGTGAGGCTATTACAATACATACCACACTTGATTTCTTACAATAAATACTACTTGTCTCACCCTAGATTAAGACTATAAATATTTTAAGGTAAGTAATGAGTGCACTATGTGTGTATTGTACCTTTTTATTGTTTTTTGATGCCTGGTTCTATTGCTAACTTAATATATGTTAGTGTAAACTTGTTATCTAGTGTTTGTATGCATTTATAAGTGGAAAAAAAGGGTGTTCCACTTTACGGCGATTTCCGCTTTACGGCGGTAGCCTGGAACCTAACCCGCCGTATAAGTGGGGCCCTACTGTATATATATATATATATATATATATAATATATATATATATATATATATATAATATATATATATATATATATATATATATGTGTGTACAGTGGTCCCTCGTTTTTCGTAGTTGATCCGTTCCTGGAGTTGGTACTATTATCGAAATCTACGATTTTCGAATCAATTTCCCCATAAGAAATAACGTAAATACAATTAATCCGTTCCTGACACCCAGAAGTATTAAAACATAAAAATGTTTTACATGAAATATAGATGTAGTACATAAACAATAGAATGGGAAATGATGACTGAAAGATTAACAGCGTAACACTTACCTTTATTGGAGATTCTTCTTAGTGTATGGGAGACTGGAGGAGGAGGAGAGAGATTGGATTGTTTACCGTTTGGAAGGGGAATCCCCTTCCAGCAACACCTCAGGTACCAATTGCTTTTCTGGGGTTGCTTCTCTTCTGTTTCTTAATGCCACTAGGACCGCCTTGAGAGTCACTGGAGTCCTGTCTCACAAAATAACTGTGGAGAGAGCTCTGTTTCTGGCGTCTCTTTAACACTTCCCTAAAATGGCCCAAGACTTTGTCACTGTACATGTTGCCAACATGGCTTGCAACAACCTTGTCAGGGCGATGTGTCTCCATAAAGCTTTCCATCTTACTCCACATAGCAAAAATCTCTTTAATTTCTGAAGAAGGCACTTTCTTCCATCTCTCTTCCTCCTCCTCTGCAGGAAGATTCTGAGCTGCGATCTGTTGCTGTTCCTGCTGAAGCTCTTGCAGCTCCAGTGGTGAGCTCTTCGTTGTGGTCTTCCACCAACTCTTCCACATCGTCCAAACTCACATCCAACCCCATGGAACTCCCCAGTGCCACAATTGATTTAACAACAGACAGAGGCTCATCAGTGTCAGTCCCAAACCCTTCAAAATCCCTCGTGTCGACACAATCTGGCCACAATTTTCTCCAAACTTGGCACTAGGAGCATACTCAAGAATTAATAAAATATGTCATTATGTGACTAGTGGTGGCAGCCATTCCGCTCCCGCTCTGACCATATCTTCCCATGCTCTTATTATAAGAGAAAATGGAGTGTTTGTGAGGCTAACTGCATTAGATCACTAGTTTCATAAGGAAAACACTTAAACAATTTATTTATAAAAAAGAAATATTGTATAAAAACATAATAAAACATAACAGAGAATGTAAAGAAATAAACTGGTTATATAAAGTGTAAGTACACACTTACCTTGGAGCAGAGATGCTGGCGGATGTTGAGGGTGGGAAAAGATAGGCAGAGTGGCGTATGCTGTCAGTGGCCCTATAAACACCAACAATAACACCTTGCTTGTGCTTATCTACGATTTCCTGCTTTAATTCCAGGAACATCATCCTCTTTTTCTTCTCAGCATCCTTTGCACTTACTTTCTTAGGACCCATGGTTAGAAAAAAGAAATTTGCCAAAATAACTGCACAAAATGCAAGCAAAACACGAGAAATGCTTCCACGGCAAAGTAAACACATGCACAGCTCAGCTGATGTTGTGGTGTTCGCTGCGTTCCAAAGTTCGCTTGTTATTATTATTATTATTAATTTAGGGAACTGGAGCACAGATCCAATTCCCCAGATCAAGAGCCCCTCACCAGTGTCAAGGTTCCTTGATGCTAGTGAGGGGCTCTTGATCTGTGCTCCAGTTCCCTAAATTAATAATTATAATAATAAATATCTGACATTAATTATTTGACTTGACGAGCTGTTGGAGTGTAAGCAGGGTAATATTTAGTGAAGGGATTCAGGGAAACTAGTTATTTTTATATAGCTGGCCTTGAGTTCTGGAAATGGGAAGTACAATGCCTGCACTTTAAAGGAGGGGTTTGGGATATTGGCAATTTGGAGGGGTGTGTAATAGGACAGTACAGTATACCCTCGACCAACGATATTAATCCGTTCCTGAAAGCTCATCGTTAATCGAAATTATCGTTAGTCTAGTTAATTTTCCCCATAAGAAATAATGGAAATCAAATTAATCCGTGCAAGACACCCAAAAGTATTGAAAAAAAAAAATTTACCACATGAAATATTAATTTTAATACACACAAACTGAAGAAGACATGTACAATTACATGACACTTACCTTTATTGAAGATCTGGTGGTGATGATTGGTGGGATGGGAGGAGGGGAGACTGGGGATGTTGTTAGTGTTTAGAAAGGGAATCCCATTCCATTAGGACTTGAGGTGTCAAGTCCTTTTCCAGGGTTACTTCCCTTCTTCTTTTAATGCCACTAGGACCAGCTTGAGAGTCACTGGACCTCTGTCGCACAACATATCTTTCCATAGAGGCCTGTACCTCCCATTCCTTTATGACATTCCTAAAGTGTTTCATAACATTGTCAGTGTCACAATTAAACACTAGTTCAGGTTTCAATTCTTCACTGTCTATGTACTCCTTGAATTCCTGCACATATTTTTCAGCTGCTTTTTGGTCCAAACTGGCAGCCTCACCATGCCTTATCACACTACGTATGCCACTACGATTCTTAAATCTCTCAAACCAACCTTTGCTGGCCTTAAATTCACTCACATCACCACTAGTTGCAGGCATTTTTCTAATTAAATCCTCATGCAACTTCATAGCCTTTTCACATATGATCGCTTGAGAGATGCTATCTCCTGCTATCTGTTTTTCGTTTATCCACACCAATAACAGTCTCTTAACATCTTCTATCACTTGCGATCTCAGTTTCGAAAACATGGTTGCACCTTTGGCAAGAACAGCTTCCTTGATTGCCGTTTTCTTGGCCACAATAGTAGCGATGGTTGATTGGGGTTTTGTGTACAACCTGGCCAGCTCGGAGACATGCACTCCACTTTCATACTTAACAATGATCTCTTTCTTCATATCCATAGTAATTCTCACCGTTTTTGCTGTAGGGTTGGCACTAGAAGCTTTCTTGGGGCCCATGGTGACTTATTTTGCAGGTTTATTATTTTTTTTATTATCACACTGGCCGATTCCCACCAAGGCAGGGTGGCCCGAAAAAAAAAACTTTCACCATCATTCACTCCATCACTGTCTTGCCAGAAGGGTGCTTTACACTACAGTTTTTAAACTGCAACATTAACACCCCTCCTTCAGAGTGCAGGCACTGTACTTCCCATCTCCAGGACTCAAGTCCGGCCTGCCGGTTTCCCTGAACCCCTTCATAAATGTTACTTTGCTCACACTCCAACAGCACGTCAAGTATTAAAAACCATTTGTCTCCATTCACTCCTATGAAACACGCTCACGCATGCCTGCTGGAAGTCCAAGCCCCTCGCACACAAAACCTCCTTTACCCCCTCTCTCCAACCTTTCCTAGGCCGACCCCTACCCCGCCTTCCTTCCACTACAGACTGATACACTCTTGAAGTCATTCTGTTTCGCTCCATTCTCTCTACATGTCCGAACCACCTCAACAACCCTTCCTCAGCCCTCTGGACAACAGTTTTGGTAATCCCGCACCTCCTCCTAACTTCCAAACTACGAATTCTCTGCATTATATTCACACCACACATTGCCCTCCGACATGACATCTCCACTGCCTCCAGCCTTCTCCTCGCTGCAACATTCATCACCCATGCTTCACACCCATATAAGAGCGTTGGTAAAACTATACTCTCATACATTCCCCTCTTTGCCTCCAAGGACAAAGTTCTTTGTCTCCACAGACTCCTAAGTGCACCACTCACTCTTTTCCCCTCATCAATTCTATGATTCACCTCATCTTTCATAGACCCATCCGCTGACACGTCCACTCCCAAATATCTGAATACATTTACCTCCTCCATACTCTCTCCCTCCAATCTAATATTCAATCTTTCATCACCTAATCTTTTTGTTATCCTCATAACCTTACTCTTTCCTGTATTCACCTTTAATTTTCTTCTTATGCACACCCTACCAAATTCATCCACCAATCTCTGCAACTTCTCTTCAGAATCTCCCAAGAGCACAGTGTCATCAGCAAAGAGCAGCTGTGACAACTCCCACTTTGTGTGTGATTCTTTATCTTTTAACTCCACGCCTCTTGCCAAGACCCTTGCATTTACTTCTCTTACAACCCCATCTATAAATATATTAAACAACCACAGTGACATCACACATCCTTGTCTAAGGCCTACTTTTACTGGGAAATAATTTCCCTCTTTCCTACATACTCTAACTTGAGCCTCACTATCCTTGTAAAAACTCTTCACTGCTTTCAGTAACCTACCTCCTACACCATGCAGGTGCAATCACTAAAAACGCTGTGATAATATGAAATGTTCCGACTGTATGTTTGGATGGGACCGCGGTGGCTGGCTGGCTTGTAAACACTGGCCACAAGTGGACGCATCTCAGACGGAACGAATCGTGTTGGTCAAGTTTTTTAGCGCTAGTCGAGGCAAAATTTTGCATTAAAATGTATCGCTAGTCGGATTTAACGTTAGACGATGCCATCATTGGTCGAGGGTCCACTGTATATATATAATTGGGGCCCTGATATTGTTATTATTTCAGGTCACTTTTTATATTGTATCTTTATATATGCTTCTAAACTGTTTTATCTGGGTGCCTCTGCAAAAACAGTGATTATGTATGAGTGAAGTGAAAGTGTTGAATGATGATGAAAGTACGTATTATTGTTTTGGGGATTTTCTTTCTTTTTGGGTCACCCTGCCGAGGTGGGAGACAGCCGACTTGTTAAAAAATATATAATAATAATAATAATAATAATAATAATAATAATAATAATAATAATACGTGAATGCCACCAACTCAGTGCACTGTTTACTTCGCCGTGGAAGCATTTCTCTTGTGTTTTGCTTGATTTTGTGCAGTTATTTTGTCAAATTTCTGTCCATGGGCCCTAAGAAAGTGAGTGCAAAGGACAGTGCTGAGAAGAAAAAGAGGATGATGTCCATCGAATTAAAGCATAAAATCCTAGATAAACAAGCGAGGTGTGTGGGTTGTGGGTTGAGGGGGAAGCTCGCTCGTAACTCAGATGTTGGCTTGTAACTCAGAGCAAACGGGTCATATCTCGAAAAACTCGTATGTTGGGAAACTCATAAGTCGAGGTTCCACTGTATATGAAATGTCTCCCAATTCTGTAGCAATTATGTAAACTTTGAAAAAAAATTTTTGTTTGTTCGCCCCTCCCCGTGTATCATTTTTAATATTGTGGTTGCAGCATGATTATGACAGGTCAAAATCAGGATAGTCATTTACCCCTGTAGTATAGTCTAGTGCATAAGTTTGTGCCACAAAAAAAATTTCCCATGTCATTTAATGTGTAAACCAGTAATGTATATACAGTAAGGCCCCGCTTTACAGCGTTTCGCCTTACAGCGTTCCGCTAATATGGCAATGTCAAATTATGACCAAAATTTGCTATACGGCAAGCGGTCTTTCAAATACGGCGCCTCCCACCCGGTTTGTTTACATTTTCTGTGACCGCATCTATTATGTCAGGAAACTTTCCAAAATTTCAAGTGTTTTAGAGTTACTGCATATTTTATATGTACTCTGATAATTATACTTATGTGTACCTGTACCTAAATATACTTACACACTGTGCTGGTGTGCAGATACACATTAAAATCGCTAAGTCTCTCTCTACTTATGACACCAATACTACGTAATAATAATCACTCTTGGGCACACTAAATGTCTTATTTTACATCAATATAGGCATTTTCATTAATCCATCTATGATATTCTCCTCAAAATTATATATGAAACCCATTACATAGCATATAAACATGGTACATACACTCAGAATAAAAATTGATGTAAATATAAGATTTGTTTACAAAGCAGCTGTGTAGGTAGTGTTGGAAGAATTACATTTTCTCTAGTCAAACTGGGGGATAACTGCAGAAAAATATTCTTTTCGTATGCCTTTACTCTATATATAGCAATTCACGGCCCTTGTGGGTTTAGTGCTTTTTATAATAATAATAATAATAATATAATAATAATAATAATATTATTATAATTAATAATAATAATAGTAATACATTATTATTATTATTATTATTAATATTATTATCTTCATTCACTCTAAAAATGGTGTGTTGCTGTTTGTTTATTCTGAAATAACTTGTACAACTTGTGCACAATGTAAGAGTATTTGTATTGTGAGGTAATTATTATTATAATAAAAATATATTGAGGTAAATGTTTTACAAACTCTTTCAAACGTACGTGAATGAACTAAAAGTAGACACACATTAATACGCATTTATTTCGCCTGACCAAGTGATCGCCCATTACCTGTTCAGTTTGTGTTCTTACATTGTCTCAACTCTGTATCTCGTTCTCTCTCTCGTTTACTCTTTTGTTAACTAGCTGGCTCTCATTGACGATGGCATCTAAGCTTAGCTGTGATAAAAAGAGAAGTCGTAAGACTTGCTTTAAGTGTCAAGTTAGAGGATGATGGTGTGCCACTCTGATTTTATTCAATAAACACCCTGCCACTCACCTCTCACACATTAATACAGTGGACCCCCGGTTTACGATCAGCTCCCAATGCGACCAATTATGTAAGCGTATTTATGTAAGTGCGTTTATATGTGTATGTTTGGGGGTCTGAAATGGACTAATCTAATTCACAATATTCCTTATGGGAACAAATTCAGTCAGTACTGGCTCCTGAACATACTTCTGGAATGAAATAATATCATAAACCGGGGGACCACTGTATTAATATTTTAAGGTAAGTAATAAGTGTACTCTGTGTGTATCTTACCTTTTATTGTGTTTTAATGCCTGTTTCTATTGCTAACTTAATATAAGTTAGTGTAAACTTGTTGTCTGGCATTTATTGCATATTTTATGTGTGCTCTGATAATAATACTTGCCCAGCCATCAGAGAAAACGTGTATGAATCTGCGTTTGGCCCAGCCACTCCCGCTTTGTTTACAATTTTCAGCATGAATTATTCATTACTTCTCCCTTTGTTTATGATGGCATCTAAAGGTAGTTGTTAGAAATGATTAAATTCAGTGAACAAGGTATGTCGATGTTAATAATATGGCTCTGGGCCACAGTGTAGGTAGCCGGTAGGTGTAGCCCAGGCGGGCTACACCCTCCAGCTACCTACACTGACTTCCTACAAATAAATACTACTCACCTCTCTTCCTATATTAAGACTACACATATTTTAAGGTAAATAATGAGTGTACTGTATGTGTATTTTACCTCTCTGGGATGTTTTAAATATCGTATATTAAGTATGAGATGGGGAGCCAGGGCTACCTACACCTGGGTACCTGCACCTGACTTCCTACAAATAAGTAGTACTCACCTCTCTCCCTACATTAAGATTACAAATACTTTAAGATAAGTAATGAATTTACTGTGAATGTATTTTACTCTGTGTGTTTTTAATGCCTAGTTCTATTACTAACTTAATATAATTTAGTGTAAACTTGTTGTCTGGCATCTATATGCATTTATAAATGGAAAAAAATGGCGTTCTGCCTTCTGGCGATGTCTGCTTTCCGGCGACAGCCTGGAACCTAACCCACCATATAAGTGGGGCCCTACTGTACTGTAATTTCAAAATTTTAACAGAAAGAAGAGTCATGTGATCTAACATTAATACAGGTTGAGTATCCCTTATTTGAAATGCTTGGGCCTGATAGTGTCTAAACACAAAACCCATTTTTATTTCATATATAACTTAAACACACAGCTTGGAGGTAGTTTTATACAATATTTTTAATAACAAAAACAATATTTTAAATAAAAGCAGCACAGCAGCATTGGCAGATGTTACGATAACTCGTATGTCATTCATCACTTTGATAATACTACCATGCTAGTAACTTCATTATTAGCTAAAACGAAGCTACTGGAGCGTTGTACTATTATCATATTCATCCCTCATCATATGTTTGTGTGTAAATGTACATAATTATCATTGCGCAGTTCAAGAGTATGGCTGGTTAGTGATGTCACAAGTTGGCGCCAAATGCTAAGTATATCACGTGACCTGTGGTTCATGAGGGTTTGTATAGGTAGTGTCTCTTGACTATGCTGAGGGAGCTTTTATACTCTGGTAGAAGTCATCATACCAGTGCCTACACTAGGAAGCTTTAGAAGCTTGTACTTAGCCTATACGTGTGTTTAACGAGCAAGCTGTACTCATTTTTGTTTGGACTCAATCTACTGTGTATGCCTGAAACTCTCATGAGAAAGAATATTCACAGCGTATTACGTCTTTGAAAAGACTCTCGTAAGTGATTCCACATCTGTGTTAATGGAACTTGTATATTGTAATGTCTTACTTATTTGCATATTTATTTATGATTCACTAAAGCAGAAAACGTCTATTATATGGAAGTAAAATCATGTATTACTTAAAACTTAAAGGAACCCAAACAGTGCATATTTAGATCATATACATATTATACTTATCTAAAGATAAGTATTAATACAGTAGACCGTTATTTAACACAGTAGTTACGTTCCTGAAAACACTGTGTTGGGTAAAAAACCGTGTTAGATGAACTGAAGAACTTATGGGAAAAATAGGGTTACGTTCCTAAGAGCCCCAAAAGAGCCAAACAACTTTTTTTAGGCCTCCACATCTTACAAAAATAAAAGTGAATATGTAATTGTAGTCCACTGTTGTGATGTATTATGTTGTTTTTACTACTTAAGACTACAATGTAACAGAAATAATAGTATTTCTTACCTTAAACTGTAGGTGCTGGTGTTTGTGGATGATTGTGAAGAGAGTGGAGAGTTATGCTGTGGTCCTACTGGGCTGAGGTGGATGGTAGAGGGTCTGATACTGAAGTTGATGGTTGTACCGGAGTGTCTAACTTTGTCATTCAGTCATTCAAGTCATTCAGTAAGTCAGCCAAGTCATTCTGTAAGTCTCAAGTCATTCAGTAAGTCAGTCAAGTCGTTCAGTAAATCAGTCAAGTCAGTCAGGTCATTCAGTAAGTCAGTCAAATCATTCAGTAAATCAGTCAAGTCACTCAGAAAGTCAGTCATTCAGTAAGTCAGCCATTCAGTAAGTCAGTCATTCAGTAAGTCAGTCATTCAGTAAATCAGTCATTCAGTAAGTCAGTCACTCAGTAAGTCAGTCATTCAGGAAGTCAGCCAGTCAGTAAGTCAGCCAGTCAGTAAGTCAGCCAGTCAGTCATTCAGTGAGTCAGCCAGTCAGTCATTCAGTAAGTCAGCCAGTCACACAAACTTATGTTTACCTCTCTTTTATGTGTACAAAGTACCACTTCATTATGGCCACAGGTTATGTCTTGTCTAATATCTTTGTTTCCTTCATTAATTCTAAGACTTAAATGCTTACACCTTTTCTTGCCACTTTGAACAACACTGGTATGCCTACTGTGTGTCATGATTGCTTGGCAGATAAAAGATATAGCAATTAAAAGATCAAAGCACAATTCACAATCACAAGCTTGTAGAAGAGAAGTTGAGCTGGACACGTATGAAGTACAAATGCTGGGATGGTGGGGTGGTGTCAGGGGGTGGCTGGGGACGGTGGGAGGTCTCCTCCGCTGATCCACAACAAGGCAGCCACTTGAGGAAAAGGGAATTTTTTTTTTCCTTCCCACAAACTGAACCGTGTTAAATTCATCTTACGACGTGTTACATAAAATTGTGCCACAATTCTTCAATCGTGTTATACCCAAATCGTGCCAAATAAACTCGTGCTAAATAACGGTCTACTGTACTTCAATTAAATTAAAATAATTTTTGATAAAGTTTTGATTTCCTGGTGGTAATTATATAATTGAAAGAAAAATCAAGGAATGTTAACCTAGATAAAGATTATTACGAGTAAGAAAGGAACAACCTTTTCTAAGGAGAAATTACTCTCCTCTCTTTATTGTTAAAAAAATAACAAAGCATTCCTCAAGCTCGTAATAGCAGAATACCTGCATCAGCTGCTAAAAAACAACAAAGAATGGCAGGCTTTCAATCTCCACCAAACTCATCCACTAACCTTTGCAACTTCTCTTTAGAATCTACCAAAAGCACAATATTATCAGCAAAAAGTAATTGTGTCAACTCCCATTTTGCATATGATTCCCCATATTTATCCCATCCATCTCCCCAACACCCTAGTATTTACTTCTTCTACAACCCCATCTATAAATATGTTAAACAACCATGGTGACATTACACATCCCTGTCTAAGATCTACTTTTACTAGAAAGTAATCCCTCTCTCTTCTACACACTCTAACCTGAACCTCACTATCCTCATAAAAATTCTTTACAGCATTTAGTAACTTACATATTTTACAATACTGTTAAAGACAAAGAAAGCCACTAGCATGCCTAAGCATTTCAGGCAGACTAATCCTAATGCTTACAGATTAGACATAGGTTATAGAATGGGAAATTTTAATTAGTCATTATTTTACATTATTACAAAAGATGAGGTAGCCAAAAAATTTGTAATTATTAAGATTTATAGTAGGGAGGTAACAAAAAACAGATAAAAGTATTACAATAATACAATTTAGAATATTGCAACAGTACAAGTTTAAGTGTGTAATAATATTTTAGATTGATTTAGTGGTCCTGAGTTAATAGGATTATCTTGAATAGTTTAAAATTGGTTGAATGATTTCAGTACAGTGTCGGTATAGCTAAGTTTGGGAGATGAGATGATTTTTAATTATAGCCCTATACTGATTGGCAGGCAGGGGACCTTTTGCTGGTTCAGGCAATGAATTCCAGATCTTAATGCCCTTTATGCACATTGCATTTTTGCAAGGGTGAGACAGACACAAGGGTTGTTGAAGAGAGGTTTGTGCCTTGTGTTGTACCTGTGTGTTCTGTTGTAGCTGTCAAGGAGAAGTTTGAGAGGAGGGTTTACATTGGAGTTTAATGGTCTATATACAGTAGGGCCCCATTTATATGGCAGGTTAGGTTCCATTCTACTGCGGAAAGCGGACATCGCTGGAAAGCAGAATGCCATTTGTTTCCACTTATGTCAGATAATAAGTTTATACTAACATATATTAAGTTAGCAATAGAACAAAGCATTAAAAACAATAAAAAGTAAAATACACATAGTACTCTCATTACTTACCTCAAAATATTTGTAGCCTTAATGTAGGTATGGTAGCCAGCCAGGCCACCCCACTCCACCCACACGTAATATACTTCGGTATTTAAAGAGCCCTAGAGTGATAAAATGCATATAGTGTACACTCATTACTTACCTTAAAATATTTGTAGTCTGCAGGTGCAAGGTGAACAGTAGGGTAGGTAAGATTCGAATAGTGTGGTAGGTATTGTAACCCCATCTGGCAACCCCACCCAAACATTATATACTAGGCATTTAAAGCACACCAGAAGGATAAAATGCATGTACAGTACATTCATTAATTTTTTTTTTTTTTTTTTTTTTTTTTTTCAACAAGTCGGCCGTCTCCCACCGAGGCAGGGTGACCCAAAAAAGAAAGAAAATCCCCAAAAAGAAAAATACTTTCATCATCATTCAACACTTTCACCACACTCGCACATTATCACTGTTTTTGCAGAGGTGCTCAGAATACAACAGTCTAGAAGCATACACATATAAAGATACACAACATATCCCTCCAAACTGCCAATATCCCAAACCCCTCCTTTAAAGTGCATGCATTGTACTTCCCATTTCCAGGACTCAAGTCCGACTATATGAAAATAACCGGTTTCCCTGAATCCCTTCACTAAATATTACCCTGCTCACACTCCAACAGATCGTCAGGTCCCAAGTACCATTCGTCTCCATTCACTCCTATCTAACACGCTCATGCACGCTTGCTGGAAGTCCAAGCCCCTTACCCACAAAACCTCCTTTACCCCCTCTCTCCAACCCTTTCGAGGACGACCCCTACCCCGCCTTCCTTCCCCTATAGATTTATATGCTTTCCATGTCATTCTACTTTGATCCATTCTCTCTAAATGACCAAACCACCTCAACAACCCCTCTTCTGCCCTCTGACTAATACTTTTATTAACTCCACACCTTCTCCTAATTTCCACACTCCGAATTTTCTGCATAATATTTACACCACACATTGCCCTTAAACAGGACATCTCCACTGCCTCCAACCGTCTCCTCGCTGCTGCATTTACTACCCAAGCTTCACACCCATATAAGAGTGTTGGTACTACTATACTTTCATACATTCCCTTCTTTGCCTCCATAGATAACGTTTTTTGACTCCACATATACCTCAACGCACCACTCACCTTTTTTCCCTCATCAATTCTATGATTAACCTCATCCTTCATAAATCCATCCGCCGACACGTCAACTCCCAAGTATCTGAAAACATTCACTTCTTCCATACTCCTCCTCCCCAATTTGATATCCAATTTTTCTTTATCTAAATCATTTGACACCCTCATCACCTTACTCTTTTCTATGTTCACTTTCAACTTTCTACCTTTACACACATTCCCAAACTCATCCACTAACCTTTGCAATTTTTCTTTAGAATCTCCCATAAGCACAGTATCATCAGCAAAAAGTAACTGTGTCAATTCCCATTTTGAATTTGATTCCCCATAATTTAATCCCACCCCTCTCCCAAACACCCTAGCATTTACTTCCTTAACAACCCCATCTATAAATATATTAAACAACCATGGTGACATTACACATCCCTGTCTAAGACCTACTTTTACCGGGAAATAGTCTCCCTCTCTTCTACACACCCTAACCTGAGCCTCACTATCTTCATAAAAACTCTTTACAGCATTTAATAACTTACCACCTATTCCATATACTTGCAACATCTGCCACATTGCTCCTCTATCCACTCTATCATATGCCTTTTCTAAATCCATAAATGCAATAAAAACTTCCCTACCTTTATCTAAATACTGTTCACATATATGCTTCAATGTAAACACTTGATCTACACATCCCCTACCCACTC
>NC_091307.1:27558577-27678577 GCF_038502225.1 Cherax quadricarinatus | reverse complement strand
ATATAAAATACATGTATGTACCGTCCTGCCAAGTGAGTGTAAAACGAAAGCCTGTAATTGTTTTACATGATGGTAGGATTGCTGGTGTCCTATTTTCTGTCTCATAAACATGCAAGATTTCAGGTATGTCTTGCTACTTCTACTTACACTTAGGTCACACTACACATACATGTACAAGCATATATATACACACCCCTCTGGGTTTTCTAATATTTTCTTACTAGTTCTTGTTCTTGATGTTTATTTTATCTTACCTCCATGGGGAAGTGGAACAGAATTCTTCCTCCGTAAGCCATGCATGTTGTAGGAGGCAACTAAAATGCCGGGAGCAAGGGGCTAGTAACCTCTTCTCCTGTATATATTACTAAATGTAAAAGGAGAAACTTTCGTTTTTCCTTTTGGGCCACCCCGCCTCGGTGGGATACGGCAGGTGTGTTGAAAGAAAGAAGAAAGATATAAAATAACTTTAACCCTTTGACTGTTTCAGGCCCCTCTCTGAAACTGTCATTCTATGTCGCTCAATTTTTGAAAAAAAAAAAAATTATTTTTTCTTATGAAATGATAGAGAATCTTTTCCCGATGGTAATGACACCAAAAGTTCGAAATTTGGTCGAAAACTCGTGGAATTATGCTCCCGCGAATTTAGCGGTCTCGGCGACATATGCGTATCGGCGATTTCGCCGACTTTGAGCCCAATTTTCAGCCAATTCCATTGTTCCAGTTGACCAAACTCATAGCTATTTCTTTAGAACTCCATTTTATCTATCAGCTGAGTACAAGAAACCTCCCATTTACTAATTTGGACTACCCAATATGGTGGTCAGAAATTGGCAATTTGGCCAATTTCACGCAAAATAAAAAAGATGCCAATTTCAAAATAGGGTCCAGAATAAACAAGGTAGACATTCGTGGCACTAAAATAACATATGCTCTGTTCATTAGTCACATCTCTAGGCCCCTCTTATATTATTATTGCTTTCTATTTTGATTTTTTATTCATACAAAAAAATACAAAATTTACTGTTATGCAGACGACTGCATTATTGTAAAAATGGTATAAATAATATCAGTGCACTAGTGAAAGAATATTAGACTCCCCAGTTGACGTGTATTGGACGTGTGGTGTGATTTATTTACTCTTGAACATTGGTAAAAATCGAACATTTCCGCTACTTTGAGCTCAGTTTCAAGGTCGTTTTCATCGTAAAAGTAATGAAAATCATCTCTATTTCTGTAATATGTTTTCCATTTTATCACCTAAGACCATGAAAACGCGAATACAACGATAAATACTATACGAAAATACACCTCAAAGTCGGCGTTTTATTCCAAAAAAACGATCAGAGTTTTTTTTTTCTCATTACGCAATGTGTGCTGCAGGATTTTTTTTATGTGGTGCACACTGACCACACAGACCCATTCTCTCACATGTGGGCCTACAAGCTTTCTCCCACTTGATTTGAAGCCGCTAGAATTATTGAGTATATATACGTCAGAAACATTGGCTCGTAAGACGTATTTATACGTCGAAAACAGTCAAAGGGTTAAAACACTTGAAATTTCGGAAAGTTTCCAGACATAATGGAGAGATGCGGTGCTCACGGAGAATGTAAATAAACCGGGTGGCGCGCGCTGTATTAGAAAGATGAGGAGCCATATAGAAAGTTTTGGTCATGATTTGAAATCGCTGTATTAGCGGAACGCCATAAGGCAAAACACCGTAAAGCGGGGCCCTACTGTACATAGCAGCAAGCGTGCGTGAGAGTGTTAGATAGGAATGAATGGAGACAAATAGTTTTGGGGACCTGACGAGCTGTTGGAGTGTGAATAGGGTAATATTTTGTGAAGGATTTCAGGTAAACAGGTTAGCCAAACTTGAGTCCTGAAAACGGGAAGAGGGGTTTGGGATATTGACTTTTTGGAGGGACATCTAAACTGTCGTATCTGAGCGCCTCTGCAAAGACAGTGATTATGTATGAGTGATGGTGGAAGTGTTGAATGATGATGAAAGATTTTTTTTTTTCTTTTTGGGTCACCCTGCCTCAGTGGGAAATGGCCGACGTGTTAAAAATAAAAATTGTAAATTAAGTTAAGTTCAAACTCTTGAAGAGTGGAGGGGTGTGTTGTCTGGTACAGGAATTGGTGATCATCTGCCCAGCAGCTTTTTGTTGGGTTATTAATGGTTTGAGGTTATTAGTTGTAATAGATCCCCAAGTACAAATACATAGGTGAGGTGTACATTAGAGGGTGGTATAGTGTAGGGTTACTGTACACTGGATTTTTTCTTATCACTTTTGTCCATAGGGGTATCTGCAGGCCTTTTTGATATTTTCAACAATATCTCACACCACAAAGCAGAGAATAAGCACAAAACACAAGGTACTCAAGTGAATAATGCAAATAGGTCTGTCAGTGACGACTGGTGATAATAAACTAGCGCGAAAAGAGCATCAGAGCCCCACCCAAGGTATGTGAGGTCATGTGTCAGAACTGTCTAGGTATGCAAAGACCTGTGCAATGCTTTGGAACCTCCTTAGAGCCAAATGGAATTTTTCATTTGAGGCATCACGTCAGCGCTTGTACGAAGTTTCAGATTTTAGAGCTTTTCGAATTTCAGAATTTCAGGTAAAGAATACTCAAGATATTCATCATGTTCAAGATGGGCATCTTAGTTTTAGCACTATCATCCAATGGTATATGACTTTCTATATATATCAAAGATATTCTGAGGTATAGGTGAGGATATCTACAAAATCCATGGTAAATCCTATTGTACAAAAGAATACCATCCAAACCAGTAAGGTTTTGCAGATACTGGTGTCTGAAATTTCATTACTTTTAGTCTAAGCAACATCCGAGGTCAGGCTTTATGTTATTCCATAGCAGACACCTTGTTTGAGAGTGATAAATCACAATTAATTATAACACATCTAAAAATAAAAAAAAAAAAAGTTACACAAAGAAAACCTTGATACCCTTACTCTGACTGCAATCTCCTTGTAAAGTCCCACCTTTAATGTAGATACTATCTCTTCTTGACTGAGCCTTACTTAACCCTTGCACTCTCTCACAAGGATCTACATTTTGAGCTCAGCTCCCTCAGTTAAGCTGTGAGTGGTAAATTTTTGCCTAAACATGAGAAAATTAGTCTGTATGGGAAGTGTGCATGGTATAAGAAAAAATCCTGTCTCAAGTAGGGCATAATGGGAAGAGCAAACCTCTGACCTTGTGTTGGGTTTAAAATAGCAACTTTGAGGTGTTTTCCAGGATGCTTTTTATGAGTTTATTGGTTGTTTCTTGGTTACAACTGGTAGAATGGAAGTCACACTACTGTAGTAGTATGTCTTCCATGTTGGTCTCAAACAGTAAGTAATTTGATTTTTGATGATTTTCTCAAAGAAGGATATGGGCCCCCATTCTGTCATATGGCTTTTAACTAGGTCTGCTTCAATTATTGGGATGTCCTAAACCATTACAAATCATTCTTGGTTACATTTCATTATCTGAGAATTAGGGTAAAACTTTTGTTTTTTTTTTATGATGAATTCAAAATGGAGGGCAAGTGTAATATAAGAGGCCTGGAGACATGATTAATGAACAGAGAATAGGTTGCTTTAGTGGCTAGAATGCCTACAGTGTTTATGTTGGACTCTTTGTTTTCAAACTGGAATTTTTTTTAATTTGGTGTAAAATTAACCAAATTACTAACTTCTGTGCACATTACAGGTAGTTCTTGTCCTCAACTGATAGAACATAAGGCATACCAGCAAAATAGCTAGAAATTGGGTCAAATTGAGCAATGGAACTGGATTAAAATAGGACTCAAATTGGGCAAAATCATCAATGCATAAATTGTGCCCAGACCACCAACTTTGCACTTGTGCAATTTCATAAGTTTTCCATAAAATTGCCCATTTTTGGTGCCATTACCTTCAGAAAAAGATTCTCTACCATTTCAGAAGATTTTTTTTTTGGGGGGAGGGGGGGAAGCAACACTGTCAGCACTTAATTTCATGATAGTGAAAGAGTTAATTCACAAACTATGCACATCAGCACACCTACCTTTGCCACTTAGAGCTAAATGATGCATTGGTTCAGCAATTCTTGTGAATACAATGGAACCTCAAATATCGAACTTAATCCGTTCCAGGAGCTAGTTCTAAATTTGAAAAGTCTGAAAAGCGAAGCAACATTTCCCATAAGAAATAATGGAAATACAATTAATCCGTTCCAGAAACCCAAAAATATTCACAAAAAAAAAAAAAAAAAAAAAAAAAAAAAAAAAAAAAAAAAAAAAAAAAAAAAAAATTAGAGATTAATTATAGTTTTACATACACACAACAAATATAGTGTTCAATTATGTATTAATAAATTTAAATAAACATATAAAACAACATTTTTACTTACCTTTATTGAAGATTGGTGATGGCATCTGGAAGATAGGGAGGAGGAGAGAGGGAGTTGGGGTTAGTGTTTGGAAGGAGAATCCCCCTCCATGAGGATGTCAGGTATCAAAGCCCTCTCTGGGGTTACTTCCCTTCTCTGTATTTTAATGCCACTAAGACCAGCTTGAGAGTCACTGGACCCCTGTCTCACAAAATAACTGTCTACAGTCCTCTGTTTCTGTCTCACAAAATAGCTGTCCATAGTCCTCTGTACATCCTGGCAAGCTCAACACGTCTCACACCACTCTCATACTTCTGTATTATTTCCTTCTTCATGTCTATGGTGTTTCTCACTTTCTTTACCACAGGGGTACCACTAGCAACTTTCTTTGGGCCCATGGTAGCTTATTTCACAGTCCCACAAGCACTAAACACAATTAAATAATCATAAAATGTTTGAATGAGAGCGAAGGTTAGTGTTCACTCAAGCATCAACAAAACCAGACTGGCTCACAGCGCCTGCGTGGGGGCGCAGACAGGTCCAGTACCCGGTGGTTTGAAAATAGGGGCGAGTCCAATAATAGGGACAAAGTTGGTTCGTAAAAAGCGTCCAATTTTCGAAAAGTTCGATAAGTGATACGTTCGAAATTTGAGGTTCCACTGTATAACAAAAGTAATACATAAAGAAACCATGGCATATAGTACATGAGAAGGAAACTGCCCAATAAAATCCATTTTTCTTACCTCAACATCCAAAGCAACTATATCAACATTTAGGCCTAATATAGATCCTAGGTCAGGGGATGTACGCCCTAAGTCACCATGAACAAACTCCTTAATATAGGTTCCAGCTTGTGTTGTTAGGTGAAGCTGTAAGAGAGATGAATGAAAAAAAAATTCTTGAAAAACAGTTGACATAAATTAGAGTAAATAAAAATGACTGAAATATGTATGTAAGTACAGTAAATCCTCACTTAATGTCATTTTGTTCAATGTTGTTTTGTTATAACATTGTTGAGAGAAAAAAAATCGACTCCTGGCCGGGGGCCACTGTCTGTGTGGAGTCTGCACATTTGTTTTTGAACTGCATGGTGGTTGGAGGTGCTCCTTACAATTTTTGCTCTTTGCAAACATTTAATCCTTTTTTTTTTTAGATAGCAATGTAGACAGGGGAAATCCTGATGCATTAGAGCAGCTGTATAAATAAATTAGTCTGCATTTTTTAAAGATGAATACATATAATGGAAAAGATTGAAGTCACTGAAAATTTGTATTTGGGTTTCTTTTTACATGCATATAAAATAAAGGTCTATAATACAGATGTTACCCTACTTACAAACATTCGAATTACAAACATTCAGACATACGAACAGACTCGTGGTAGTTACAGTTTCATTCGCAATACTTCCGCTAATCTGAATTTTGAGTTGCGCGCCTTCTGCGTAGTATGACGTTTTGCCGCAACCCACACCAGGCAGCACCGCAAGAGATGCAGCATAAGGAAGAGCAAAAGGAACAAGATGAAACTTCCTTCCAAAAAGTTTGAGATGAAAATGATGGCCGAGGCATTTTCTCTTATAGAGAGAAGTCTCTACATGTTTGAACTTCAGGATCTCAATATCGAGAGATTCTCAAAGGTTTCAACCAGAATGACGAAGCATTTGATGACAAAGTGTATGAGGTTGATGACCCTCTCCCCCAGTAGCCCCACACAACCTCTGATCTTCCTCTCATCCATCACCTCAAGTTTATTGCACCAATTAAAAAGGCAAGTAGTTTTTTATTACAGTACAGTGGACCCCCGAGTTACGTGATTAATCCGTTCCACAGAGTCTGCCGACTGGCGAAATTCATGATTGGTAAATCTATTTTCCCTATAAGAAATAATGGAAACCCAATTAATCCGTTTCAGACAGCCAAAAGTATTAACAAAAAATAATTTTTTTAAAGATTAAATATAAATTTACATACAGAAAACAATAACAAATAAATATAAAGCACTAATAAAACAGATAAATGAACATTTAACATCACACTTAACCTTTATTGATTCTTGTTGGTGTAGGAGGAAGGTAGGAGGCAAGAGGATTATTATTATTATTATAATCAAGGGGGAAGCGCTAAACCCGGAGGATTATACAGCGCCTGGGGGGGGGGATGTGGAAGGCATTCAGGCTTAATTCGGGGAACTGGAGCACAGATCTAATTGGAGGCAAGAGGAAGGCAAGTTTATTATGCTTCATTATTATAATCAAGGGGGAAGCGCTAAACCCGGAGGATTATACAGCGCCTGGGGGAAGGGATGCGGAAGGCATTCAGGCTTAATTCGGGGAACTGGAGCACAGATCCAATTCCCTAAATCAAGAGCCCCTCACCAACATCAAGGAACCTTCCTTGAGGGGTATTATGCTTCAATATGACGCTAATGTCATCTCTCCGACTTATTTATCTATCACAATTCATCTAATATGACATTATAAACAATATTAATAACATAGAAACATGATATATACTCTAGAATGAATAAAATATGTCATAATGTATAAGAGGAGTAAATGGTGTAAGTGTTGTTGTTGGGTTTAAGGGCCGCCACTGAGAGAAGCCGTGTTGGTGGCGGTGGAGGCTTTGGCCACCACCACCATCACACTTAAACAATGTATGTGATTTATAAATAAGAAATATTTACATTTTAATTTATAAATAAGAAATATTTACATTTTAATTTATAAATAAGAAATATTTACATTTTAATTTATAAATAAGAAATATTTACATTTTAATTTATAAATAACTAAGTTTATTCAGGTATACACAAATACAGTTACATACATAGATTATCATACATAGCAGCATATGTGTGAAGTACCCAGGATAACCCAAAAAATTCAAGAGTGACATACATGTATTTCCATTGGTGTCCTTTTATATTTACACTTATATTTACTTTTATACTTACACTTTTATATTTACACTTGCCTTGGAGGAGATGTTAGTTTAATTAGTTTGATGAAGGAGATGTTGGCAGAGGTTTAGGGTGGTGGAAGATAGCAGGTCGGTGTATGTTCAGCGGTCCTATACACATCACTTACTCACTTAACTTACTTGCTACACTGTTAATTCTACACTTTATCACTGGCTGGAGCTATAGCCTTTATCGATACCTGCTGCTTTAGTATCATATATATTGTAGAATCACTGAATCACTGCAGAAGGCACATTCTCCCCTCTCTCTTCCTCCTCTACTTTAGTACTTTGCTGAGTTTTTTCTTGAATTCTATCGTGTTTCTCACCTTCTTTACCAAAGGAGCTTTCTTTGGGCCCATGGTGGCTTATTTAGCAGTTGCAAGCACAAAAAACAATGAATTATTATGAAATGTGTTGCATGAACCCGTGGGGTGATGGTCACATGCTGGTAAGCAATGATACAATGAGTGTGAATAGTGCGGGAGACTGGCTTTGTGTGCGCACTGACGAGAAGACGCGTACCAGAAAGTCGCCGAATCACGAGTCCAATCATGAACCACGAAGCTAAATTTTGCCGAAAAAACTTGCCGAAAGTCGGATTTCACGAAAGTCGCGGCCTCTGAATGGCGGGGGTCCACTGTATTTACTATTGAATTTTTTTTTTTTCAACAAGTCGGCCGTCTCCCACCGAGGCAGGGTGACCCAAAAAGAAAGAAAATCCCCAAAAAGAAAATACTTTCATCATCATTCAACACCTCACTCACACATAATCACTGTTTTTGCAGAGGTGCTCAGAACACAACAGTTTAGAAGCATATACGTATAAAGTTACACAACATATCCCTCCAAACTGCTAATATCCCAAACCCCTCCTTTAGACTGCAGGCATTGTACTTCTCATTTCCAGAACTCAAGTCCGGCTATATAAAAATAACCGGTTTCCCTGAATCCCTTCACTAAATATTACCCTGCTCACACTCCAACAGATCGTCAGGTCCCAAATACCATTCGTCTCCATTCACTCCTATCAAACACGCTCATGCACGCCTGCTGGAAGTTCAAGCCCCTCGCCCCTTTAGTATTAAGAACCGTACGTTACTGATACTGTACAGTATTGTCTTTAAGTTTTCAACGAACAATGGCACAAAGAGAGAACAATAATAATAATGATAATAATATTAAAAACAATAATAATAATCGTAACATTTGAAAAATGGCAAAATAACGACTTACAAACAATTCAAGATACGAACAGCCTTCTGGGACGTAACGTGTTCGTAAGTTGGGGGGCGTCTGTACTCTAATTGTGTTACTGTCTAATGCAAGAACTGTGTGTCAGAATTATTTTTTGCCCTATTTGATATAGCTAGATCAGAGGTTGGCAAACTCTTTTTTGGGGTATTACCCCAAAACAAATTTTTGTATAGCAAAATTGCTCAATAAGTTAAAAATTATTTGCTTGAAAAAATATGACTTTCATAATGTGCTTTGCTTATTAGATAATAAATTTTTGTGCAATTTTATTTATACGTTCATTGAGCCTTCAATACCCCCAAGATTTTCATTTCTACCCCATCTGGGGTAATTTACCCCGGTTCCCCAACCTCTGAGGTATATCAACACTTTTATAAAAAAGCACACACACACACACAAATCAATGTTTTTTCTCATTTTCTCAATCTAAGCCATAGAGGTAAAAAGGGTAATGTACCAGAATACAGTGGTGCTAACACTGTTATATGGATGTGAAGCATGGGTTTTAAATGTTGTAGCAAGGAGGAGGCTAGAGGCAGTGTAGATGTCATGCCTAAGGGCAATGTGTGGTGTGAATGTTATGCAGAAATTTTGTAGCTTGATTATTAGAGGGAGGTGTGGGGTTATGAAAAGTATTATCCAGAAGTTTGAGGAGGGGTTGTTGAGGTGGTTTGGATATTTAGAGAGGATGGAGTAAAACAGGATGACTTAGAGCATATATAAATCTGTAGTGGAAGGAAGGAGACATAGGAAAGCTTGGAGGGAGGAAGGTAAAGGTTTTGTGTGCTAGGGGCTTGTGAATTTAACAGGCATGTGCAAGCATTTTAAACAGGAGAAGAAGCAAGTGGTTTGTATGACTTGATGTACTGTTGGAGAGTAAGCAAGGTAACATTTATGAAGGGATTCAGGGAAAGCAGTTAGCTAGACTTGAATCCTAGAGGTAGGAAGTACAGTGCTTGCACTCTGAAGGAGGGGTGGGTATACTGCACTTTGGAAGAGTATCTGAGCTATAATGTCAGAATGCCACTGGCAAGACAGTAATGGAGTGAGTGACTGTGAAAGCATTTCTTCTTTTTTTGGGTCACCCTACCTTGGAGGGAGACAGTGTGTCAAAAAAATTATTCAAGGGGAAAGTAAGTGCCAAAAGTAAAAACTTTATGGCCTCTTCATATCAAAAAAGCAATGATGCATGATGCAGTAAAAAGGATGAAAGTATGTACTCTATATTAAAAATGTACATATAGTGTATAATAAACATACAACTACTGTAGTTGGCTAAAAGAGTTAGGAAATAAGTGATATTTAATACAGTGGAACCTTGACTTACGAGTGTCCCAACTTAGGAATTTTTTGAGATATGAGCCATCCCTGGGTCAATTTTTTGCTCTGAGTTACGAGCCAACATTTGAGTTACGAGCCAGCTCCCCCCCCTCCCTCTTCCCCCTCAACCCAAAACCTGGACACCTCGCTTGTTTATCTATGATTTCATGCTTTAATTCCATGGAAATCACTCTCTTTTTCTTTTCAGCAATAATAATAATATAATAATATATTATTACAGTCGTCACTCAGTAAGTCAGTCCAGTCACTCAGTAAGTCAATCAAGTCACTCAGTAAGTCAGTCAAGTCATTCATTCAGTCAGTCAAGTCATTCATTCAGTCAGTCAAGTCATTCATTCAGTCAGCCAAGTCACTCAGTAAGTCAGTCAAGTCATTCATTCAGTCAGTCAAGTAATTCATTCAGTCAGCCAAGTCACTCAGTAAGTTAGTCAAGTCACTTAGTAAGTTAGTCAAGTCATTCATTCAGTCAGTCAAGTCATTCATTCAGTCCATCAAGTCACTCAGTAAGTTAGTCAAGTCATTTAGTAAGTCAGTCAGGTCACTCAGTAAGTCAGTCAAGTCATTCAGTAAGTCAGTCAAGTCATTCAGTCAGTCGTCACTCAGTAAGTCAGTCAAGTCATTCAGTAAGACAGTCAAATCATTCAGTCAGTCATTCAGTAAGTCAGTCAAGTCATTCAGTAAGTCATTCAGCCACAAACTCATGTTAACCTCTTTTTCTGTGTACAAAGTAACACTTCAGTTACAGCTACAGGTTATCTCTTGTCTAATATCTTTGTTAATTCTAAGACTTAAGTGCTTATACCCCTTTCGGGGAGTGGTAGGGGATGGCGGGAGGTGGTGTCGGGGAGTGGTAGGGGATGGTGGGAGGTGGTGTCGGGGAGTGTTAGTGGAATAACGGGATGTGGTGTTGGGGAGTGGTAGGGGATGGCGGGAGGTGGTGTCGGGGAGTGGTAGGGGATGGCGGGAGGTGGTGTCGGGGAGTGGTAGGGGATGGCGGGAGGTGGTGTCGGGGAGTGGTAGGGGATGGCAGGAGGTGGTGTCGGGGAGTGGTAGGGGATGGCGGGAGGTGGTGTCGGGGAGTGGTAGGGGATGGCGGGAGGTGGTGTCGGGGAGTGGTAGGGGATGGCGGGAGGTGGTGTCGGGGAGTGGTAGGGGATGGCGGGAGGTGGTGTCGAGGAGTGGTAGGGGAAGGCGGGAGGTGGTGTCAGAGAGAGGTAGTGGATGGTGGGAGGTGGTGTCGGGAGTGGTAGGGGATGGCGGGAGGTGGTGTTGGGGAGTGGTAGGGGATGGCGGGAGGTGGAGTTGCGGAGTGGTAGGGGATGGTGGTGTCGGGGAGTGGTAGGGGATGGCGGGAGGTGGTGTCGGGGAGTGGTAGGGGATGGCGGGAGTTGGTGTCGGGGAGTGGTAGGGGATGGCGGGAGGTGGTGTCGGGGAGTGGTAGGGGACGGCGGGAGGTGGTGTCGGGGGGGATGGCGGGGATGGTGGTAGGTGGTGTCGGGGAGTGGTAGGGGATGGCGGGAGGTGGTGTCGGGGAGTGGTAGGGGATGGCGGAAGGTGGTGTCGGTGAGTGGTGGTGATGTCGGGGAGTGGTAGGGGATGGCGGGAGGTGGTGTCGGGGAGTGGTAGGGGATGGTGGGAGGTGGTGTCGGGGAGTGGTAGGGGATAGCGGGAGCTGGTGTCGGGGAGTGGTAGGGGATGGTGGGAGCTGTTGTCGGGGAGTGGTGGGGTATGGCGGGAGGTGGTGTCGGTGAGTGGTAGGGGATGGTGGGAGGTGGTGTTGGGGAGTGGTAGGGGATGGCAGGAGGTGGTGTCGGGGAGTGGTAGGGGATGGCGGGAGGTGGTGTCGGGGATGGCGGGAGGTGGTGTCGGGGAGTGGTAAGGGATGGCGTCGGGGAGTGGTAGGGGATGGCGGGAGGTGGTGTCGGGGAGTGGTAGGGGATGGCGGGAGGTGGTGGGAAGTGGTGGGGGAGTGGTAGGGGATGGCGGGAGGTGGTGTCGGGGAGTGGTAGGGGATGGCGGGAGGTGGTGTCGGGGAGTGGTAGGGGATGGTGGGAGGTGGTGTCGGGGAGTGGTAGGGGATGGAGGGAGGTGGTGTCGGGGAGTGGTAGGGGATGGCGGGAGGTGGTGTCGGGGAGTGGTAGTGGATGGCAGGAGGTGGAGTTGGGGAGTGGTAGGGGATGGCAGGAGGTGGTGTCGGGGAGTGGTAGGGGATGGCAGGAGGTGGAGTTGGGAAGTGGTAGGGGATGGCGGGAGGTGGTGTCGGGGAGTGGTAGGGGATGGCGAAAGGTGGTAAAGGATGGCGAGAGGTGGTGTCGGGGAGTGGTAGGGGATGGCGGGAGGTGGTGTCGGGGAGTGGTAGGGGATGGCGGGAGGTGGTGTCGGGGAAGTGGTGTCGGGGGATGGGGATGGCGGGAGGTGGTGTCGGGGAGTGGTAGGAGATGGCGAGAGGTGGTGTCGGGGAGTGGTAGGGGATGGCGGGAGGTGGTGTCGGGGAGTGGTAGGGGGTGGGGATGGCGGGAGGGTGGTGTCGGGGAGTGGTGGCGGGAGGGGTGTCGGGGAGTGGTAGGGGATGGCGGGAGGTGGTGTCGGGGAGTGGTGGTGTCGGGGGTGGTAGGGGATGGTGGGGTGGTGTGGTGGTAGGGGATGCCGGGAGGTGGTGTCGGGGAGTGAAAGGGGACGGCGGGAGGTGGTGACCGGGAGTGGTAGGGGGGATGGTGGGAGGTGGTGTCGGAGAATGGTAGGGGATGGCGGGAGGTGGTGTCGGGGAGTGGTAGGGGATGGCGGGAGGTGGTGTCGGGGAGTGGTAGGGGATGGCGGGAGGTGGTGTCGGGGAGTGGTAGGGGATGGTAGGGGGTGGTGGGAGGTGGTGTGGTGGAGTGGTAGGGGATGGCGGGGTGGTGTCGGGGAGGTGGTGGTGTGGTAGAGGATGGCGGGGAGTGGTAGGGGATGGCGGGAGGTGGTAGGGGATGGCGGGAGGTGGTGTCGGGGAGTGGTAGGGGATGGTGGGAGGTGGTGTCGGGGAGTGGTAGGGGATGGCGGGAGGTGGTGTCGGGGAGTGGTAGGGGATGGCGGGAGGTGGTGTCGGGGAGTGGTAGGGGATGGCGGGAGGTGGTGTCGGGGAGTGGTAGGGGATGGCGGGAGGTGGTGTCGGGGAGTGGTAGGGGATGGTGGTAGGTGGTGTCGGGGAGTGGTAGGTGGTGTCGGGGAGTGGTAGGGGATGGTGGGAGGTGGTGTCGGGGAGTGGTAGGGGATGGCGGGAGGTGGTGTCGGGGAGTGGTAGGGGATGGCGGGAGGTGGTGTGGGGGAGTGGTAGGGGATGGCGGGAGGTGGTGTCGGGGAGTGGTAGGGGATGGCGGGAGGTGGTGTCGGGGAGTGGTAGGGGATGGCGGGAGGTGGTGTCGGGGAGTGGTAGGGGATGGCGGGAGGTGGGAGGTGGTGTCGGGGAGTGGTAGGGGATGGCGGGAGGTGGTGTCGGGGAGTGGTAGGGGATGGCGGGAGGTGGTGTCGGGGAGTGGTAGGGGATGGTGGGAGGTGGTGTCGGGGAGTGGTAGGGGATGGTGGGAGGTGGTGTCGGGGAGTGGTAGGGGATGGCGGGAGGTGGTGTCGGGGAGTGGTAGGGGATGGCGGGAGGTGGTGTCGGGGAGTGGTAGGGGATGGCGGGAGGTGGTGTCGGGGAGTGGTAGGGGATGGCGGGAGGTAGAGGTGGTGTCGGGGAGTGGTAAGGGATGGCGGGAGGTGGTGTCGGGGAGTGGTAGGGGATGGTGGGAGGTGGTGTCAGGGAGTGGTAGTGGATGGCTGGAGGTGGTAGGGGATGGCGGGAGGTGGTGTCGGGGAGTGGTAGGGGATGGTGGGAGGTGGTGTCGGGGAGTGGTAGGGGATGGCGGGAGGTGGTGTCGGGGAGTGGTAGGGGATGGCGGGAGGTGGTGTCGGGGAGTGGTAGGGGATGGCGGGAGGTGGTGTCGGGGAGTGGTAGGGGATGGCGGGAGGTGGTGTCGGGGAGTGGTAGGGGATGGCGGGTGGTGTCGGGGAGTGGTAGGGGATGGCGGGAGGTGGTGTCGGGGAGTGGTAGGGGATGGTGGGAGGTGGTGTCGGGGAGTGGTAGGGGATGGCGGGAGGTGGTGTCGGGAAGTGGCATCGGGGAGTGGTAGGGGATGGCGGGAGGTGGTGTCGGGGAGTGGTAGGGGATGGTGGGAGGTGGTGTCGGGGAGTGGTAGGGGATGGCGGGAGGTGGTGTCGGGGAGTGGTAGGGGATGGCGGGAGGTGGTGTCGGGGAGTGGTAGGGGGCGGGAGGTGGTGTCGGGGAGTGGTGGTGGCGGGAGGTGGTGTCGGGGAGTGGTAGGGGATGGTGTCGGGGGATGGTGGTGGTGTCGGGGAGTGGTAGGGGAGTGGTGTCGGGGAGTGGGTGGTGTCGGGGAGTGGTAGGGGAAGGTGGTGTCGGGGAGTGGTAGGGGATGGCGGGAGGTGGTGTCGGGGAGTGGTAGGGGATGGTGGGAGGTGGTGTCGGGGAGTGGTAGGGGATGGCGGCAGCTGGTGTCGGGGAGTGGTAGGGGATGGCGGGAGATGGTGTCGGGGAGTGGTAGGGGATGGCGGGAGGTGGTGTCGGGGAGTGGTAGGGGATGGCGGGAGGTGGTGTCGGGGAGTGGTAGGGGATGGCGGGAGGTGGTGTCGGGGAGTGGTAGGGGATGGCGGGAGGTGGTGTCGGGGAGTGGTAGGGGATGGGGGGTGGTGTCGGGGAGTGGCAGGGCATGGTGGGGTCGGGGAGTGGTAGGGGATGGCGGGAGGTGGTGTCGGGGAGTGGTAGGGGATGGCGGGAGGTGGTGTCGGGGAGTGGTAGGGGATGGCGGGAGGTGGTGTCGGGGAGTGGTAGGGGATGGCGGGAGGTGGTGTCGGGGAGTGGTAGGGGATGGCGGGAGGTGGTGTCGGGGAGTGGTAGGGGATGGCGGGAGGTGGTGTCGGGGAGTGGTAGGGGATGGCGGGAGGTGGTGTCGGGGAGTGGTAGGGGATGGCGGGAGGTGGTGTCGGGGAGTGGTAGGGGATGGCGGGAGGTGGTGTGGGGGAGTGGTAGGGGATGGCGGGAGGTGGTGTCGGGAAGTGGTAGGGGATGGCGGGAGGTGGTGTCGGGGAGTGGTAGGGGATGGCGGAAGGTGGTGTCGGAGATTGGTAGGGGATGGCGGGAGGTGGTGATGGGGAGTGGTAAGGGATGGTGGGAGGTGGTGTCGGGGAGTGGTAGGGGATGGTGGGAAGTGGTGTCGGGGAGTGGTAGGGGATGGCGGGAGGTGGTGTCGGGGAGTGGTAGGGGATGGTGGGAGGTGGTGTCGGGGAGTGGTAGGGGATGGCGGGAGGTGGTGTCGGGGAGTGGTAAAGGATGGTGTCGGGGAGTGGTAGGGGATGGCGGGAGGTGGTGTCGGGGAGTGGTAGGGGATGGCAGGAGGTGGTGTCGGGGAGTGGTAGGGGATGGTGGGAGGTGGTGTCGGGGAGTGGTAGGGGATGGCGGGAGGTGGTGTCGGGGAGTGTGGTGTCGGGGAGTGGAGGGGGATGGCGGGAGGTGGTGTCGGGGAGTGGTAGGGGATGGTGGGAGGTGGTGTCGGGGAGTGGTAGGGGATGGCGGGAGGTGGTGTCGGGGAGTGGTACGGGATAGTGGGAGGTGGTGTCGGCTAGTGGTAGGGGATGGCGGGAGGTGGTGTCGGGGAGTGGTAGGGGATGGCGAGAGGTGGTGTCGGGGAGTGGTAGGGGATGGCGGGAGGTGGTGTCGGGGAGTGGTAGGGGATGGCGGGGGGTGGTGTGGGGGAGTGGTAGGGGATGGCGGGAGGTGGTGTCGGGGAGTGGTAGGGGATGGGGCGGGAGGTGGTGTCGGGGAGTGGTAGGGGATGGCGGGAGGTGGTGTCGGGGAGTGGTAGGGGATGGCGGGAGGTGGTGTCGGGGAGTGGTAGGGGATGGCGGGAGGTGGTGTCGGGGAGTGGTAGGGGATGGCGGGAGGTGGTGTCGGGGAGTGGTAGGGGATGGCGGGAGGTGGTGTCGGGGAGTGGTAGGGGGCGGGAGGTGGTGTCGGGGAGTGGTGGCGGGAGGGGATGGTAGGGGATGGCGGGAGGTGGTGTCGGGGAGTGGTAGGGGATGGTGGGAGTGGTGGGGATGGGGGAGTGGTAGCGGATGGTGGTGTCGGGGAGTGGCAGGGGATGGTGGTGTCGGGGAGTGGTAGGGGATGGCGGGAGGTGGTGTCGGGGAGTGGTAGGGGATGGCGGGAGGTGGTGTCGGGGAGTGGTAGGGGATGGCGGGAGGTGGTGTCGGGGAGTGGTAGGGGATGGCGGGAGGTGGTGTCGGGGAGTGGTAGGGGATGGTGGGAGGTGGTAGTGGTAGGGGATGGCGGGAGGTGGTGTCGGGGAGTAGGGTAGGGGATGGCGGGAGGTGGTGTCGGGGAGTGGTAGGGGATGGCGGGAGGTGGTGTCGGGGAGTGGTAGGGGATGGCGGGAGGTGGTGTCGGGGAGTGGTAGGGGATGGCGGGAGGTGGTGTCGGGGAGTGGTAGGGGATGGCGGGAGGTGGTGTCGGGGAGTGGTAGATGATGGCGGGAGGTGGTGTCGCAGAGTGGTAGGGGATGGTGGTGTCGGGGAGTGGTAGGGGATGGCGGGAGGTGGTGTCGGGGAGTGGTAGGGGATGGCGGGAGGTGGTGTCGGGGAGTGGTAGGGGATGGCGGGAGGTGGTGTCGGGGAGTGGTAGGGGATGGCGGGAGGTGGTGTGGTAGGGGATGGGGGGAGTGGTGGGGATGGGGGAGTGGTGTCGGGGAGTGGGGGAGGTGGTGTCGGGGAGTGGTAGCGGATGGTGGTGTCGGGGAGTGGTAGGGGATGGCGGGAGGTGGTGTCGGGGAGTGGTAGGGGATGGCGGGAGGTGGTGTCGGGGAGTGGTAGGGGATGGCGGGAGGTGGTGTCGGGGAGTGGTAGGGGATGGCGGGAGGTGGTGTCGGGGAGTGGTAGGGGATGGCGGGAGGTGGTGTCGGGGAGTGGTAGGGGATGGTAGGGAGGGTGGTGTGGGGGAGGTGGTGGTGTCGGGGAGTGGTAGGGGGAGGTGGTGTCGGGGAGGGGGGATGGTGGTGGTGTCGGGGAGTGGTAGGGGATGGTGTCGGGAGGTGGTGTACGGGGAGTGGTGGTGTATGGGGGGAGGTGGTGTCGGGGAGTGGTAGGGGATGGCGGGAGGTGGTGTCGGGGAGTGGTAGGGGATGGCGGGAGGTGGTGTCGGGGAGTGGTAGGGGATGGCGGGAGGTGGTGTCGGGGAGTGGTAGGGGATGGCGGGAGGTGGTGTCGGGGAGTGGTAGGGGATGGCGGGAGGTGGTGTCGGGGAGTGGTAGGGGATGGCGGGAGGTGGGGTCGGGGAGTGGTAGGGGATGGCGGGAGGTGGTGTCGGGGAGTGGTAGGGGATGGCGGGAGGTGGTGTCGGGGAGTGGTAGGGGATGGTGTCAGGGAGTGGTAGGGGGTGTCGGGGAGTGGTAGGGGATGGCGGGAGGTGGTGTCGGGGAGTGGTAGGGGATGGCGGGAGGTGGTGTCGGGGAGTGGTAGGGGATGGCGGGAGGTGGTGTCGGGGAGTGGTAGGGATTGGTGGGAAGTGGTGTCGGGGAGTGGTAGGGGATGGCAGGAGGTGGTGTCGGGGAGTGGTAGGGGATGGCGGGAGGTGGTGTCGGGGAGTGGTAGGGGATGGCAGGAGGTGGTGTCGGGGAGTGGTAGGGGATGGCGAGTGGTAGGGGATGGCGGGAGGTGGTGTCGGATAAGGGTAGGGGATGGCGGGAGGTGGTGTCGGGGAGTGGTAGGGGATGGTAAGAGGTGGTAGGGGATGGCGGGAGGTGGTGTCGGGGAGTGGTAGGGGATGGCGGGAGGTGGTGTCGGGGAGTGGTAGGGGATGGCGGGAGGTGGTGTCGGGGAGTGGTAGGGGATGGCGGGAGGTGGTGTCGGGGAGTGGTAGGGGATGGCGGGAGGTGGTGTCGGGGAGTGGTAGGGGATGGCGGGAGGTGGTGTCGGGGAGTGGTAGGGGATGGCGGGAGGTGGTGTCGGGGAGTGGTAGGGGATGGTGGGAGGTGGTGTCGGGGAGTGGTAGGGGATGGCGGGAGGTGGTGTCGGGGAGTGGTAGGGGATGGCGGGAGGTGGTGTCGGGGAGTGGTAGGGGATGGCGGGAGGTGGTGTCGGTGAGTGGTGTTGTCAGGGAGTGGTAGGGGATGGCGGAGGTGGTGTCGGGGAGTGGTAGGGGATGGCGGGAGGTGGTGTCGGGGAGTGGTAAAGGATGGTGTCGGGGAGTGGTAGGGGATGGTGGGGTGTGGTGTCGGGGATGGCGGGAGGTGGTGTCGGGGAGTGGTAGGGGATGGCGGGAGGTGGTGTCGGGGAGTGGTAGGGGATGGCGGGAGGTGGTGTCGGGGAGTGGTAGGGGATGGCGGGAGGTGGTAGGGGATGGCGAGAGGTGGTGTCGGGGAGTGGTAGGGGATGGCGGGAGGTGGTGTCGGGGAGTGGTAGGGGATGGCGGGAGGTGGTGTCGGGGAGTGGTAGGGGATGGCGGGAGATGGTGTCGGGGAGTGGTAGGGGATGGCGGGAGGTGGCATCGGGGAGTGGTAGGGGATGGTGGTGGTGTCGGGGAGTGGTAGGGGATGGCGGGAGGTGGTGTCGGGGAGTGGTAGGGGATGGCGGGAGGTGGTGTCGGGGAGTGGTAGGGGATGGTGGGAGGTGGTGTCGGGGAGTGGTAGGGGATGGCGGGAGGTGGTGTCGGGGAGTGGTAGGGGATGGCGGGAGGTGGTGTCGGGGAGTGGTAGGGGATGGCGGGAGGTGGTGTCGGGGAGTGGTAGGGGATGGCGGGAGGTGGTGTCGGGGAGTGGTAGGGGATGGTGGGAGGTGGTGTCGGGGAGTGGTAGGGGATGGCGGGAGGTGGTGTCGGGGTGTTGTAGTGGTGTCGGGGAGTGGTGGGGGGGTAGGTGGTGTCGGGGAGTGGTCGGGGAGGGGATGGTGGTGTCGGGGTGGTGTCGGGGAGTGGTTGGGGATGGCGGGAGGTGGTGTCGGGGAGTGGTAGGGGATGGCGGGAGGTGGTGTCGGGGAGTGGTAGGGGATGGCGGGAGGTGGTGTCGGGGAGTGGTAGGGGATGGCGGGAGGTGGTGTCGGGGAGTGGTAGGGGATGGCGGGAGGTGGTGTCGGGGAGTGGTAGGGGATGGCGGGAGGTGGTGTCGGGGAGTGGTAGGGGATGGCGGGAGGTGGTGTCGGGGAGTGGTAGGGGATGGTGGGAGGTGGTGTCGGGGAGTGGTAGGGGAAGGCGGGAGGTGGTGTCGGGGAGTGGTTGGGGATGGCGGGAGGTGGTGTCGGGGAGTGGTAGGGGATGGCGGGAGGGGGTGTCGGGGAGTGGTAGGGATGGGGTGTCGGGGAGTGGTAGGGGATGGCGGGAGGTGGTGTCGGGGAGTGGTAGGGGATGGCGGGAGGTGGTGTCGGGGAGTGGTAGGGGATGGCGGGAGGTGGTAGGGGATGGCGAGAGGTGGTGTCGGGGAGTGGTAGGGGATGGCGGGAGGTGGTGTCGGGGAGTGGTAGGGGATGGCGGGAGGTGGTGTCGGGGAGTGGTAGGGGATGGCGGGAGGTGGTGTCGGGGAGTGGTAGGGGATGGCGGGAGGTGGTGTAGGGGATGTGGTAGGGGGCGGGAGGTGGTGTCGGGGAGGTGGTGTCGGGGAGTGGTAGGGGATGGTGGGAGGTGGTGTCGGGGAGTGGTAGGGAATGGTGGTGTCGGGGAGTGGTAGGGGATGGCGGGAGGTGGTGTCGGGGAGTGGTAGGGGATGGCGGGAGGTGGTGTCGGGGAGTGGTAGGGGATGGCGGGAGGTGGTAGGAGATGGCGGTGGTGTCGGGGAGTGGTAGGGGATGGCGGGAGGTGGTGTCGGGGAGTGGTAGGGGATGGCGGGAGGTGGTGTCGGGGAGTGGTAGGGGATGGTGTGAGGTGGTGTCGGGGAGTGGTAGGGGATGGCGGGAGGTGGTGTCGGGGAGTGGTAGGGGATGTCGGGGAGAGTGGGGGGATGGTGGGGGTGGTGTCGGGGAGTGGTAGGGGATGGTGGGTGGTGGTGTCGGGGAGTGGTAGGGGATGGCGGGAGGTGGTGTCGGGGAGTGGTAGGGGATGGCGGGAGGTGGTGTCGGGGAGTGGTAGGGGATGGTGGGAGGTGGTGTCGGGGAGTGGTAGGGGATGGCGGGAGGTGGTGTCGGGGAGTGGTAGGGGATGGCGGGAGGTGGTGTCGGGGAGTGGTAGGGGATGGCGGGAGGTGGTGTGGGGGAGTGGTAGGGGATGGCGGGAGGTGGTGTCGGGGAGTGGTAGGGGATGGTGGGAGGTGGTGTCGGGGAGTGGTAGGGGATGGCGGGAGGTGGTGTCGGGGAGTGGTAGGGGATGGTGGGAGGTGGTGTAGGGGAGTGGCAGGGGATGGCGGGAGGTGGTGTTGGGGAGTGGTAGGGGATGGTGGGAGGTGGTGTCGGGGAGGTAGGGTGGTGGGAGGGGTGTCGGGGAGTGGTAGGGATGGTGGTGTCGGGGAGTGGTAGGGGATGGCGGGAGGTGGTGTCGGGGAGTGGTGTGGCGGGGTGGTGTCGGGGAATGGTAGGGGATGGCGGGAGGTGGGGAGTGTCGGGGGTGGTGTCGGGGAGTGGTAGGGGATGGCGGGAGGTGGTGTCGGGGAGTGGTAGGGGATGGCGGGAGGTGTCGGGGAGTGGTAGGGGATGGCGGGAGGTGGTGTCGGGGAGTGGTAGGGGATGGCGGGAGGTGGTGGCGGGGAGTGGTAGGGGATGGCGGGAGGTGGTGTCGGGGAGTGGTAGGGGATGGCGGGAGGTGGTGTCGGGGAGTGGTAGGGGATGGCGGGTGGTGGTGTCGGGGAGTGGTAGGGGATGGCGGGAGGTGGTGTAGGGGAGTGGTAGGGGATGGTGGGAGGTGGTGTCGGGGAGTGGTAGGGGATGGCGGGAGGTGGTGTCGGGGAGTGGTAGGGGATGGCGGGAGGTGGTGTCGGGGAGTGGTAGGGGATGGCAGGAGGTGGTGTCGGGGAGTGGTAGGGGATGGCGGGAGGTGGTGTCGGGGAGTGGTAGGGGATGGCGGGAGGTGGTGTCGGGGAGTGGTAGGGGATGGTGGGAGGTGGTGTCGGGGAGTGGTAGGGAATGGCGGGAGGTGGTGTCGGGGAGTGGAAGGGGATGTCGGGAGGTGGTGCCGGCGAGTGGTAGGGGATGGCAGGAGGTGGTGTCGTGGAGTGGTAGGGGATGGCGGGAGGTGGTGTCAGGGAGTGGTAGGAGATGGCGAGAGGTGGTGTCGGGGAGTGGTAGGGGATGGCAGAAAACTGAATCTTTCACATACAGACCTAATCATCATTGCAATTTATTTACACTATTACATGTACACAAATTATATTCTGGTATTCATATACACTATCAAAGAAATCCCCAACATGGGCTTTTGTAGAACTTTAAACATTAGATTTACTTCTTTGAGGACACTTATGAAGGGACCTTTTCTTCTTTGTTTTTAAATATTTTATGATGGCAAAAGCTCAAGATGTCAGTCACTTGAGTTACTTTGAATGGGATGCCAGTTGCTTGTACATTTGTATCTACTACTGGCAGCTTTCATAGTGGTAAGCGATATTATAAATTTTATTCTATAATGTGAATGTCTTAGGATGTAAGTCTCACTGCTATCTCTTTTGTACCACCTGCTGTCTTCAATGTTTGTTTTTCTGTTATTTTGAATTGAGTTCTCTTTGTGCATAAAAATGAGTTTTTCTTATTCACAGTTTTATAGCAAACTGTTCTTTCCACATGGAAGTTTGCACATCTTAGGTCTTAGCACTGTCTCAATAATAATTTTGGATATCCCAGGCTGAATTACCAGCATTCATTACTGAAATGATAGTGTCTCATATTTAACGTATTCATAATTTAGTGTGCTGTGGGCAACTACCTTTATTCCCTCTTACACAAATAACCCGCACATAAAAGAGAGAAGCTTACGACGACGTTTCGGTCCGACTTGGACCATTGACTTTGCCAATGGTCCAAGTCGGACCGAAACGTCGTCGTAAGCTTCTCTCTTTTATGTGCGGGTTATTTGTGTATCGTTCCAGTCACGGTATTGTGCCTTTTTGTTATTTATTCCCTCTTACTGTTCCTGAGTTTTCATATCTGCATATTCCTCTGGCATAGAGCTGGCCCCCCAAATTTGAGTTAAGTCATGTTCCTAAAGGTCCTGTGAATCTAGAATCTGTTAATAATACAAGATTATGTCAGCATAATAAGGAATTTTACTAGGTAGTAGGCTGGTAGACAGCAACCACCCAGGGAGGTACTACCGTCCTGCCAAGTGAGTGTAAAACGAAAGCCTGTAATTGTTTTACATGATGGTAGGATTGCTGGTGTCCTTTTTTCTGTCTCATGAGCATGCAAAATTTCAGGTACGTCTTGCTACTTCTACTTACACTTAGGTCACACTACACATACATGTACAAGCATATATATACATGCACCCCTCTGGGTTTTCTGCTATTTTCTTTCTAGTTCTTGTTCTTGTTTATTTCCTCTTATCTCCATGAGGAAGTGGAACAGAATTCTTCCTCCGTAAGCCATGCATGTTGTAAGAGGCGACTAAAATGCCGGGAGCAAGGGGCTAGTAACCCCTTCTCCTGTATATATTACTAAATGTAAAAGGAGAAATTTTCGTTTTTTCTTTTGGGCCACCCCAACTCGGTGTAATTCGGCCAGTGTGTTGAAAGAAAGAATAAGGAATTTTACACATCTGGGGTCATTTTGTGTTTCAGAGACCTAAGTATTGCTCTATTTTTATTAATACACTGATGTTTATAAGAAATAGCAGACTCAAAAAAAAAAAAGTATGGGTAAGTCACTGAGCATATCTGAATAAGATTCTCTAGTGCCCAATTTTGAGGGCCATGTGCCAAGATCCCCAAAAATGGGCACCACAAAAGAAAAAAAAAAAGGCAAATAATTTTTTTTCACACGTTGCTCATTAGTAAAAAAGCTAGATAATTAAATTACACAAATTAGGATTCCAGCAAATTTAGGGTCTAAATATATTAACATATTGTATCATATGCTTTCTGTGGTGGTTTTAGCTTTATTTGCAGCAAGTCTAATCAACTGTTCTCTTTCTCCAAGTTTCCTGATTATGTTTTTCCTAGCTACACTTTTCTTGTGGTGGTGTCTCTTTCCTTTTTATCTTCTATATGAAAGCTGCCCATGGCTGTGCAGAGACCTTCCTTCCTTATAGTCCCTCAATAATGAACAACCAACCATTAATCACAGGGTGACCCCTCCAGTGGATGGAGTGAGTAATCTATACAGGAGCCTACATCAGTGACAGCTATCAGTCTGACTCCCCACCAGCAGTGACAATGACAGAAGCCCCCCAAGTGCACCCACTGACACTGCTGTCATTAAAGCAACACAAGTCCACCCACTGCAACAAGGAGGAAAGAAGGCAAGATGTTTGCATGAGGATAAAGCACAAACGAGGGTGACAGCTCAGACATGGATAATTTTAAGAACATAAGAACGAAGGAACACTGCAGCAGGCCTACTAGCCCATGCGAGGCAGGTCCAAGTCTCCTACCGGCTTAAGCCAATGCACCCAACCTAGTCAGGTCAGGTCACATTGACTTAAGGGAGGAACACGGCAACCGACCTGGTAGCACAAGCTATCAGGTCCAACTCACACCCACCCACATCCACCTATTTTTAAAGCTACACAACGTTCTGGCCTCTATAACTGTACTCGGGAGTTTGTTCCGCTCATCCACAACTCTATTACCAAACCAGTCCATACTTTCCTATATCCTTCCTGAATCTGAATTTTTCCAACTTAAAACCATTGCTGTAAGTCCTGTCTAGGCTAGATATTTTCAGCACACTATTTACATCCCCTTTATTTATTCCTGTCTTCCATTTATACACCTCAGTCATATCCCCCCTAATTCTACGTCTTTCTAGAGAGTGCAGATTCAGGGCCCTTAGTCTATCCTCATAGGGAAGGTTTCTGATACATGGGATCAACTTTGTCATCCTCCTTTGTACATTTTCCAGAGCATTTATATCCATTCTGTAATACGGTGACCAAAACTGTGCAGCATACTCTAAATGAGGCCTAACCAAGGATGTATAGAGTTGAAGAACAACCTGAGGACTCCTATTATTTATGCTTCTTGATATGAAGCCAAGGATTCTATTAGCTTTATTGCGAACACTTATGCACTGTTGTCTTGGTTTCAGATTACTGCTAACCAGAACTCCTAAATCTTTTACGCAATCCGTAATACAGTGGACCCCCGGTTAACGATATTTTTTCACTCCAGAAGTATGTTCAGGTGCCAGTACTGACCGAATTTGTTCCCATAAGGAATATTGTGAAGTAGATTATTCCATTTCAGACCCCCAAACATACACGTACAAAATGCACTTACATAAATACACTTACATAATTGGTTGCATTCGGAGGTGATCGTTATGCGGGAGTCCACTGTACTAAGATCTACATTATTTAATTTATATGTGGCATGGTTATTGTCCTGTCCAACATTTAGAACTTTGCATTTGTCTATATTAAACTGCATCTGCCACTTCTCCGACCACTGTATCAGTCTATTCAAATCTTCCTGGGGTGCTCTAATGTCCTCGTCAGAATGAATTCGACGGCCTATTTTGGTGTCATTGGCAAACTTGCTGATGTCGCTCTTTATGCCCTCATCTATGTCGTTTATGTAGATTGTGAACAGCAGGGGGCCCAACACTGACTCCTGTGGAACACCGCTCGTGATGCTTCCCCACTCTGATTTCTCCCCATTTATGCAAACTCTCTGCTGCCTATTTGTCAACCATGCCTCAATCCAGGAAAAAATTTCTCCTCCTATTCCATGTGCCTTAATTTTCCTCAATAGTCTCTGATGTGGGACCCTGTCAAAAGCCTTACTGAAGTCCATATACACAATATCATATTCATTACCATGCCCTACCTCCTCAAATACCTTAATGAAAAAAGTTAATAAATTCGTAAGGCAGGAACGCCCCTTTGTAAAACCATGCTGAGATTCGTTGATTAATTTATGCTTTTCAAGGTGGCTACGAACTGCCTCGGCAATTATTGATTCCATAAATTTTCCCACTATGGAGGTTAGGCTTATTGGTCTATAGTTCGAAGCTAAGGACCTGTCACCTGCTTTGAAAATAGGTATCACATTTGCCATTTTCCACTTATCTGGCACCATGTCAGTTTGTAGTGATATGTTGAAAAGATTAGCCAAAGGTTTGCTAAGCTCCTCTTTACATTCCTTTAGAACCCTTGCATACAGTTCATCAGGGCCTGGGGATTTGTTAGGTTTTAATTTATCTATTTGCCTAAGGACCATGTCACTTGTGACCCTAATCATGCACAGTTTATTATCATCCTGTTCTACATAATTTATCATTTCTGGAATATCGCTGGTATCCTCCTGTGTAAAAACTGAGAGGAAGTATGTGTTAAAAATTCTACACATTTCCTTATCACTGTCAGTGAGCTGACCCGAGGAGCTTTTGAGTGGGCCTATCTTGTCCCTGATCTTACTTCTGTATACCTGAAAGAATCCTTTTGGGTTAGTCTTCGATTCTCTTGCAACTTTAACCTCATAATCTCTTTTTGCTTTTCTAATTCCCTTTTTTATTTCTCTCTTTAACTGAATATATCGATTTCTTAATTGCCCCTCTCCTCTTTTGACTTGCCTATATATGCCTCTCTTTTGACCAATTAGATATTTTAATCTATTGTTCATCCATTTAGGATCATTTTTGTTTGATCTGATTTCCCTATTTGGAACATAATTTGACTGAGTAGCTAGAACTATGCCCTGGAAAGCGTCATATTGGCAACCATCACCACCTACCTGACCCTTAGTCCGGTCATTCCAGTTCAGCCCACCTAAGTAATTTTTCAGTCCTATGAAATCAGCCAAGCGGAAGTCAGGGACGGAGACTTGATTGCCATTATTAGGGGAATTCCATGATATATTAAAACTGAGTGATTTGTGATTACTTTCCCCAAGCTCATCATTAACCTCAAGATTATTAATTAGTGTTTCCCTACTGGCAAGAACCAAGTCAAGGAGGTTATTTCCCCTAGTTGGCTCTGTCACAAACTGTTTTAAAAAACAATCCTGGATCGTATCAAGAAAGTCACCTGACTTTAAATTTCCTGTCAAATTGCTCCAGTCAATCTGTCTATAGTTGAAATCTCCCATTAGCACAACATTTTCGTATGTAGATGCCTTACGAATTTCGTCCCATAGAAGTTTACTGCACTCCCTATCAAGATTTGGGGCCCTGTAAATCACACCCAAAATTAGTTTTTCTCGGCCCTCGAGAAGCTGTAACCAAACAGATTCAGTGACCAACGCTTCTAATTTTATATCTTGTCTAACACAACAATTTAAATTGTCTCTGACATACATCACTACTCCACCACCCTTCCTGTTGACCCTGTCAGTGTGGAATAATTTATAGCCTTGTATGTGACATTCAGAGGGCATCTCTCTATCTTTCAGATTGAGCCAGGTCTCTGTTATAGCAATAATATCTGTTTCCTGCACTTGCAATTAATCTTAGCTCATCTATCTTATTTCTTACACTCCTGCTATTAGTATAGTAAACCTTAAGGGAGCTAGTCCCTTGCTGCCCTCTGCTGTCCCCCTTTGTTTGCTGACCTGATCTATTGTTTTTATTTATAACTTCATGCTGAATGTCTTTTATACATTTACTGTTTCCAACCCTAGTGTTGCAACCTGCTTGTTTCCCACACACACCCATACCTCTATCTTCTATCAGTTTAAAATCATAGGCATTTCACCAATGGCCTTCTCAACTGAGTTTGCACGTACTACCACCCCAGCCCCAGAGAGATGTACCCCATCCCTTTCATACATATCATGATTGCCATAAAAGCTGTTCCAGTTGTCAATGAATGGGATTGCAAGTTCCTTGCAGTATCTGTCTAGCCAGCAATTTACACCAATTGCCCTAGACAACCATTCATTTCCTACTCCCCTTCTAGGGAAGATGCTACATATGATTGGGATCCCTCCCTTAGACTTAATGAAATCTATAGCTGACCTGTACTTACCTAGCAGCTCTTCTCTCCTACCCTTCCCAATATCATTTCCACCAGCACTGAGACAGATAATGGGCTTGTTCCCATTACCTGACATGATATTATCCAGCCTGTTAACTATGTCCCCAACACCAGCTCCAGGGAAGCACACTCTATCTCTCATCTTCTTATTCCTATTACAAAAAGCACGGTCAATATATCTTACCTGAGAGTCACCAACCACAAGAATGCGCTTACCTCTGTTAGCAGGGGCAGTAGTATCCTTACCTTCACTGGCCACTGAAGTACATTCATCCTGAAGAACAGAGAAGTGATTTCCTACCTTCAGATCTTCACTCTTAACTTTCCTTATTCTGATTCTCCTCCCATTACTGGTTACCACTCGCCACTTGTAGCAGGTGCTGGACTGCACCTCACTGCTGGTAGCCGTTGCTACCTCCCCACCTAGAGCCTTCTCACAGCGAGAGACAGGCTGCACCTCACTGCTAGAAGCCTCATTCCCCACAACTCCAGCCACCTCACACTCTCTCCCAGACCCATTGAGGTGGACCTTGAGCCTCCTAATCTCCTGGAGAAGCAAGACCTCCTCCTTCAACTCTCCAACCTCAATTTTTAAAACACTGCAGAAGCAAGCCATGCTTTGTAACCGTCCACGCTAATCCCCAAAGCAGCTCAGGGTCTGTGACCTCACGTGACGACTGACCACTGACCAATGTAATACAATGTAAATAACATCTGAGTGACTAGTGAGGCTTTTAGTGCTCATGCCACAGTACAGTAATTGTCAGAGGAAGGTGGTACCACCTGTTTATGAAACAGGCATTCCAGGCATTAAAACAGAAAGGTCTGTTTTATAGAAATGCATTAGAGTATTTGAAGACCATACAGTACTAATGTACCACTCTGAAATGCCAAAGCCTATGGAACTCTGTAGACTCAATCTCACTGTAAATTGGCACTGAACCAGCTGGTCCAGTAGTTAGCACACTGACCTACGAGTTTTAAGACTCATCTGCCATGGGTTCGAGCCCCACCCATTCTGTTTGGTATTACAGACTCAAGAGTCACAGTCTAAGTTTGTCCTTGCTTTTATGGATATCAGACAGTGTTTCTTAACACTATATTCCTTACATGCCCATGCCAGTGCAATGCCAGACTCAACCTTTCTGCTTAACACTGAGAACCACACATTTCCTCTTGGCATCACCACTTGCTTCAGAAACCATTATTAATTGCACTTTACTTAATATTTTAATAAAATCACAAAAAAAAAATGCTCAAAATAGAGGGAAAATTAAAGATTGAGTGATGAGTTTATGAACAAGTATAAACTGGCAGGGGTGGCCCACAGCTTAGGAAACAATGAAAACTGATAGGTACTGGACATGGCTACTCTGGCCCATACTGGACAAATGTCAGAATCATCAGGCTTGATCCGATGCTTCAGAAGGCAACCGAACATTACTGCTACCAACAAAATACAAAATTACAGAATTTTGTTCATTTTGTCCAATACTACTTCTGTTTGTTAAAAAAAAAAAAAAGTTAGTTTAATTAGTTTGCTGGAAGAGATTCTGGCAGAGGTTTAGAGTGGTGGAAGATACACAGCAGGCCGGCGTATGTTCAGCAGCCCGATACACATACAACAACATTGGAGAGTTACTTTTGTGTAATTTTTCTATCGCTTACTCGCTTAACTTACTTGCTACACTGTTAATTCTACACTTTATCGCTGGCTGGCACTATAGCCTTTATCAGTACCTGATGCTTTAGTATCATACATATAGTAGAATCACTGAATCACTGCAGAAGGCACATTCACCCATCTCTCTTCCTCCTCCACTTTGGTACTTTGCTACGAGTATTTTCTTGAATTTTATTGTGCTTCTTTCCTTCTTTATCACAGGGCTGGCACTAGAAACTTTCTTTGGGCCCATGGTGGCTTATTTAGCAGTTCCAAGCACTAAAAAATGGATTAATACAAAACATATCGCATGTACGCATGGAACTGTCCTCAGTGGCTTGTAAACAGTGACACACTGACTGGTACATGGGGTTACTGGCCGGGCCCGCTCAGGGCTCAGTGTGGACACGTTCGGGATGAAAGCTCCTAACCGAGTTTTTCAGTGTTATCCGAGCCAATTTTTTACGCCAAAGCGAGGCGTTATCTGATTTTGGCGCTATCCGATGCAGGCATTAACTGAGGGTCCACTGTACGTATTTAGGAATACACTGATATTATTGATACAATTATTACAATATATGCATAACAGTAAATCTGTTTTTTTTGTGTAAATAAAAATTCAAAATGGAAAGCAAGCGTAATATAAGTGGGGCCTGGAGACGTGACTAAAGAACAGAGGAATTTTTTTTTTTTAGTGCCAGGAATGTCTACATTGCTTATTTCGGGCCCTATTTGTGTGAAATTGGCCAAATTACCAAGATCTGATCACTTTATTGGGTAGCTGAAATAGGTAAATGGGATGTGTTTTGTACTCAATCGATAGAAGCAAGAATACTAGTGAAATAGCTTTGGTCGACTCGAACAATGGAATGGGCCTAAAATAGGGCTCAAAGTGGGTGAAATCACCGATGCATAAATATCACCTAGGTTGCTAACTTTGCGAGAGCGTAACTCTAAGTTTTCTATCAATTTCATACTTTTTGTTTCATTACTTTTAGAAAAAGATTATCATTTCATAAGATAAAATAATATTTTTTTTTAAAATGCTGGCCCTGAGGGCAAGTTTCAGATCAGGGGTTTTGACCCTGAAATGGTTAAGCCAGGATGGTCCAGTGGACAGCACACTGGCCTGCAAGTTTTAGGACTCACTTATCATATCATGGGTGTAAGCTCCACCCATTCTGTAATTTGTTTGTAATTGTGTTATTATAATTTTGAGAGTCAAATGGTGAGTAACTTAAATTCCCTATATCAGGGGAGATTCACTGGCATCAAGGAACCTCCCTTGAAGGGTAAAATCTCATGAGTTGAGTCTTGATGACTAACATCAACAGGATTTCACAGAAATATACTATCAACACACTGAAGGTTCAGAAGAAAATTTAATAAACTACTAGAGAAAAGTTTATACATAAGCTCATTCCATAAGGAAGCTCAACCACATGTTGGCATGTGTACCTAAACTAATGCAGGGGATGATTTTTGGTATTACCCATAAGCCTTTTACATTTTGCTCCACTCTATGTAGATAATACGAGAAGTCAATTTTTTTTAATATGCTGGTCTTCTCCCACCAAGGTAGGGTGACCTTTTCTCCGAAAAAAGTCAAACACATTCACCATTAATCATTCAAATAAAATAAAAGAAAAAGAAAACAGAGAAAACTTGTATGACATTATATCATATACAATATGAATAAATTCTGTGAACCTAGTAAAAATTTTAATAAGACATTTCTTACTTGTCAATAATTTGTAGGTCTCTCAGACGAATCAATCTTGTGGAATCATTGATTAAATTTTGCAGCTTACTTATGTCTTCTCTTGAGAATTTCGTATGACATGGATTAATAAATTCAATCACAAATGGTCGGCCATTCCCAAGACACCGAACATCAACATCTTCTCGTCCTGATGAGGAAAATTTTATGTCTGGACAAGAAATGGGAACAAGATAAGATCATATATGAGTATTAATGGCTAGCTGGTTTCAATACTGTAAAATATGACAGCAAATGATCTACAATATTTCTATTGAAAAAGACATGCCAATAAGACCACATGTTGACAGCAACATTTTGTGAAAATCAAAGTCCACAATAATGTGAAATTAGGATTTTCAATCTAGAGTACTTAAGATTGAGTAAAGCTTTTTGGACATTATATGAATCTCAAATGGAACATTATTTAACTCTCTGACTGTTTCGGTGGTATATATACATCTTATGAGTCACTGTTTTTGACGTATATATACTCATAAAGTCTAGCGGCTTCAAATCAAGCAGGAGAAAGTTGGCAGGCCCACATGTGAGAGAATGGGTCTGTTTACTTGGAAATTACCTGGAGAGAGTTCCGGGGGTCAACGCCCCGACGGCCTGGTCTGTGACCAGGCCTCATGGTGGATCAGTGCCTGATCAACCAGGCTGTTACTGCTGGCTGCACGCAATCCAACGTACGAGCCACAGCCCGACTGGTCAGGTACCGACTTTAGGTGCTTGTCCAGTGCCTGCCTGAAGACAGCCAGGGGTCTATTGGTAATCCCCTTTATGTATGCTGAGAGGCAGTTGAACAGTCTTGGGCCCCTGACACTTATTGTGTTGTCTCTTAACATGCTAATGACACCCCTGCTTTTCATTGGGGGGAAATTGCATCATCTGTGTGGTCAGTGTGCACCATATAAAAAAATCCTGGAGCACGCAGTGCATAATGAGAGAAAAAAAAACTCCGACTGTTTTTTTTTAATTATAATGCCGACTTTGTGGTCTATTTTCGTATAGTATTTATGGTTGTATTCTCGTTTTCTTGGTCTCATTTGATAGAATGGAAAATATATAGAAATAGAGGTGAGTTTGATTGGTTTTACTATGAAAAGAACCTTGAAATGGAGCTCAAAGTACGGGAAATGTTTGATTTTTGCCGATGTTCAAAAGTAAACAAATGATGTCATTTTCCAATAAATGTCCAAGTAGCCATTCTAATATGCAGTCATGAATGGGTTGATGTTATTTATACAATTATTACAATATTACAGTAGTCTGCATAACAGTAAATCTTCTATTTTTTGTTTGAATAAAAGTTCAAAATAGAAAGCAAGAGTAATATCAGAGGGGCCTGGAGACATGACTGATGCACAAAGAAAATGTTATTTTAGAGCTAGGAATGTCTACATTGTTTATTCTGGACCCTATTTTGAAATTGTCATATTTTTTAATTTTCGTGAAATTGGCCCAATTGCAAATTTCTGACCACGTTACTGGGTAGTTGAAATCAGTAAATGGGCAGTTTCTTGTACTCAATCGATAGAAAAAATGGAGTTCTAAAGAAATAGCTATGAGTTTGATCGACTGGAACAATGGAATTAGCTGAAAATAGGGCTCAAAGTGGGCGAAATTTGCCGATTCGTAAATATCACCGAGGTCGCTAACTTTGCGAGAGCGTAATTCCGTCAGTTTTCCATCAAAGTTCATTCTTTTGGTGTCATTACAATTGGGAAAAGATTCTCTGTCATTTCATAAGAATTTTTTTTTTTTTTTGAAAATTTTGCGACACATGGAGACACCTCAGGATTTGAGGTTGCAAAAGTCAAGGGGTTAATCAGTCTATTGAGTTATCCCTCCCTTAGAAAATTTACTGCATATTTTTTTTTTACAGAACTTCAATATTCACAGAAATTATGTTCTTAGATGCAATATCAATACCAAATCTAAATAATTTTGTGACCTCCATGTCACTAAATCATTTTACCCAAAAACAGAAAATAAAGGAGTAAACAAAAAGTTCAAAAATAAAACATCCTGACAGATAAGCTTAAAGAATATAGTGACTATGAACCAGTTCAGAAAGAAATCACCATAAAGATGCACTTACATTAGAATGTATGTACAATATTCTAGATGTTAGTACTGATACTCTGAAGAAAGCTTAACATAAAGTATGACTTCTTAGCAAGTTTACAGATACTCTCTATACAGTACAGTATATGATTTTGATATGTTTGAGATATGCATTAATGGAATTTTCCAAACAACTATGTGAAGTGATTAGTGATACAGTTGAGTAAGGCATTCAAAAATGGGCTGAATATGACAATTACCGTATTTTACGGCATCAAAGACACTATTTTTTTTCCCTAAAATAAGCCTCAAAAATTTACCCAGCATCTTGGAGGCCAAAGATTACATAAGAATGTAAGAAAGGAGCATTGCAGCAGACCTACTGGCCCATGCTAGGCAGGTCCAAGTCACACCCACACTGCTCAAAGGCCTCAACCCAATAATGAATCATGTAAACTAATTTGTATAAAATAATAAATAAATAACAAAAATAACCTTAAAAATTCATTGGTACTTAGCAGCAGTTGGCTAAGGTAAACCAGGCAATGGAGTCGGGTGAACTATGGTAGTATCAGTAGACTAATTCACCTGTTTACCATCAAACCACCCAGTAATAATATTTTTATTTGCCTCAAATAATCCTGATATTAAGGGAACATTCCTTCTTCTTTCAACACACCGGCTGTATACCACCGAGGTGGGGTGGCCCAAAAGGAAAAAACGGAAGTTTCGCCTTTTAAATTTAGTAATATACGTATACAGAAGAAGGGGTTACTAGCCCCTTGCTCCCGGCATTTTAGTCGCCTCTTACGACACACATGGCTTATGGAGGAAGAATTCTGTTCCACTTCCCCATGGAGATAAGAGGAAATAGACAAGAACAAGAACTAGAAAGAAAATAGAAGAAAACCCAGAGGGGTATGTAAATATATGATTGTACATGTATGTGCAGTATGACCTAAGTGTAAGTAGAAGTAGCAAGACGTACCTGAAATCTTGCATGTTTATGAAACAGAAAAAAGGACACCAGCAATCCTACCATCATGTAATACAATTACAGGCTTTCATTTTACACTCACTTGGCAGGACGGTAGTACCTCCCTGGGTGGTTGCTGTCTACCAACCTACTACCTAGTAAGGGAACATTATCAGATATAAAAAGCAAGAGTAAATTTTTGTTTTCAACAGAGGATGAATTCTAAGAGTAAAATTATGGTATGTTAAAAGGGGGTTCAAATAATGATACATACCAGTATAGGGTAATAATACACAAAAGCAGCCATTTGCACACTGTTTGTTTTGGTCATATTGCAGTACAAATGTACTCTTATTAAATAGTAAAATCAATAAACCTGAAAATGTAAGCACAAAATATTTTTAAAACACATGAAAAAACCCATCACAAATTAATATGCAGTCCTAGCCTTAGAGACATCCACTTGCACAAAATATTAAGATTCATCCTGGGGCTGGGACCAAGAGAACATGTAGGCCAGGATGAATTACAGCAGTTGGATATGCTGAATGTTGAAGACAGAGTAAAACAACTGAAGCTAAATCTTGTTTATAAAATTGCTCACAAAAAGTGTCCAGAATATCTTGCTGTCAATTTTGTCTAGGTTGGGAACCAAAGCAATCATAGTACTAGGGGGAGAGAGCACAACTTTGAAGTACCCACAGTCATTGGCCAGGCTTCAAACACTTTTTATTGTACAGCAATAAAGGAATGGAATAGACTAAATGCACATGTCAAAGCCAGTCATAGCATGAACCAGTTCAAGAAGAGTGCCAAAAGGTGTCTGATGAATGTAGCTACAGAAAGGGAGGGGAATGATTTTCTATTTTTTAGCTAACATACGTGTAAATTTTACCTTATTCCTAGTAATGACCCTCGTATTGTAGATAGTCTTAATGACCCTCGTGTAGTAGATAGTCTTTTTAGTATGATAATAAGATGTTATCTTCATTATAGAATAATAAAATATTATAACCTTTATATTATAATAATAAGGTAAAAGGACCCCAATGGAAATAAGTCACTCTGTCTTGACTTTTTTGGGTTATCCTAGGTTCTCTACACATATGCTGCTATGTATGATAATTCTACGTAACTCTATTTGTGTATACCTGAATAAACTTACTTACTTACTCCAGGTAAAGTAAGAGAAAGAGAACATGGCTAGTCAGGTCCAGTTCACTTACTGTGATTCATAGTGTCCTGTAAATGTTCAACTGCAGATAAACTGAGTGACACTGAAAGACACAAAAATACTGCCAAGCACAAAAAAACTGAAGAACTATTCAGTACACAAAGACAAACAATGGAAATCAAGGACCCCCATGGAAGTCAAGGGCCCCAATGGAAACAAGTCACTTGTCTGACTTTTTTGGATTCTCCTAGGTAATTTACACATGTTACTATGTATGATAATTTGTGTACCTGTACCTTATTAAATAAACTTACTGTAGGGGAAGGAAGGTGGGGTAGGGGTCGTCCTCAAAAAGGTTGGAGGGAGGGGGTAAAGGAGGTGTTGTGGGCGAGGGGTTTAGACTTCCAGCAAGCGTGCGTGAGCGTGTTAGATAGGAGTGAATGGAGACAAATGGTATTTGGGACCTGACGATCTGTTGGAGTGTGAGCAGGGTAATATTTAGTGAAGGGATTCAGGGAAACCGGTTATTTTTATATAGCTGGACTTGAGTCCTGGAAATGGGAAGTACAATGCCTGCACATTAAAGGAGGGGTTTGGAATATTGGCAGTTTGGAGGGATATGTTGTGTATCTTTATACGTATATGCTTCTAAACTGTTGTGATTATGTGCGAGGTGAAAATGTTGAATGATGATGAAAGTATTTTCTTTTTGGGTCACTGCCTCGGTGGGAGACAGCCAACTTGTTAAAAAAAAAAAATTAATGAATATACTGTATATGCATTTTATCTTTAGGTAGGAGGTTGGTAGACAGCAACCACCCAAGGAGCTACTACCGTCCTGCCAAGTGAGCGTAAAGCAGAAGCCTGTACTTGTTTTACATGATGGTAGGATTGCTGGTGTCTTTTCTCTGTCTCATAAACATGCAAGATTTCAGGTACATCTTGCTACTTCTACTTACACTTAGGTCACACTACACATACATGTACAAGTATATATATACATGTATATACACACCCCTCTGGGTTTTCTTCTATTTTCTTACTATTTCTTGTTCTTGCTTATTTCCTGTTATCTCCATGGGAAAGTGGAAAAGAATTCTTCCTCCGTAAGCCATCCGTGTTTTAAGAGGCTACTAAAATGCCGGGAGTGGGGGGCTGGTAACCCCTTTTCCTGTATACATTACTAAATTTAAAAAGAGAAACTCGTTTTTCTTTTTGGGCCACCCTGCCTCAGTGGGATACGGCCGGTTTGTTGAAAGAAAATGTATTTTATCACTCTGGGGAGCTTAAATTAAATGTAGTATGTTACATGTGGGTGGGGTGGGCTGACCTGGCTGGCTACCATACCTCCCAGACCTGACTTCCTACAATTTAAACTCACATCTCAACCTACATTAAGACTACAAATATTTTAAGGTAAGTAATGGGTGTACTGTTTGTGTATTTTACTTTTTATTGTTTTTAATGTCTAGTTCTATTGCTAATGTAATATATGTTAGTGTAAACTTGTTACCTGGTATTTATATGCATTTGTAAGTGGAAAAAATGGCGTTCTGATTTCTGGCGATGTCTGCTTTCCGGCAGTAGCCTGGAATCTAACCTGCCATATAAGTGGGGCCCTACTGTACTATTAATGAAGTCTTGAATTCAAATGCTGAAAAAAACTGACCCAAGTGATGAGGAACCTGCTAATGAATGTTACATACACCTTATAAGATTTCTTCTTCTTTCCTTCTTAGAAAGACATGAATAATCTGGTGTACGTAATCATTATATTAAGAAACACAGTTCACGATATCCCCAGTTATTATCCTGATATCCTGGATCCATTTGTGAATTCAAGAATGTATTGTCCATCACATCTAGAATATTAAATATTAAGCAGTGTAATTCCTGGAGGGGATGCTGCTGATGGTAAAATCAACAAGTATCAAGAACCATCACAAACCCCAATTATGGGCAATACACTATGCCCTTGCTTATATCCCTTAATGAGCTACTGTTCACTCCATATCATTAGAACACTGCATTGTAATGTTGATGCAATTTTTGGCAAGTACCAAGATTTTAAAATTTCTGAAGAGGTTTTGGCTCAGATTGCGCCATTTATTTGAATCTTTGTCACTAAAACTCAAATGAATGCAAAATGCAGTTAAAAAAGACATCTTACCTTCTGCACACACAGCCTTGTTGAGAGGTTGGCACAATAGTTCTTGCACACTGGATTCTAATTTCCTTTCTCCCTCAACAAACCAAGGTGTTTGCGGTAAGTCTCTGCTGTACTTGTTGTATCGACCTATTTTGTAAAACAAATTATTTTTCATTCTACCATTATATTTAAATCTTTTAAATCTAAATTTAAAAAAAAAAAAAAAAAAAAAAAAAAACTAACATTTAAAGCAACTTTTCCACAAGCATTTACCAGTAACTTATATTTTATCATTCTTTAATTCCATAATCACAGTGTATATTTATTAAGTTACATTAATACATATATCCTACTGGCTTGTTTTCACTTCATTCTATCTTAATGTGATATTTTGTCTTAGGATCTATAGTCTTTATAAATAAAAATAATTAAAAAATAAAACAACATTTCTATTTGTTTGTGTAGTATACAATGTGTAGTTTACATGTAATAAAATACTGTTAAGCACAAAGAAAGCCACTAATATGCATGAGCATTTGAGGCAGAGTAATCCTAATGCTTACAGACTACTTAAAACTAGACATAGGTTATAGAGTGGTAAATTTTTATTATGTATTGTTGCAAAAAAAATTTTAATTAACAAAATTTATAGGAGAGAGGTAGCAAAGAAATTATTATATTTTTTAATATTATTAACACATCGGCCATCTCCCACCAAGGCAGGGTGGCCCAAAAAAGAAAAACTTTCATCATTCACTCTATCACTGTCTTGCCAGAGGCATGCTTACACTAGTTATAAAACTGCAACATTAACACCCCTCCTTCAGAGTGCAGACACTGTACTTCCCATCTTCAGGACTCAAGTTTTTGTACTTGTTTATCAATTGTGACTGCAAAATAAGCTACCATGAGCCCAAAGAAAGTTCCTATTACCAGCCCTCTGGTACAGAGGGTGAGAAACACAATACAATTCAAGAAAGAGATTGTATAAAAATACGAAAGTGGCGTATGTTTAGCCGAGCTTGCCAGGATGTTCCATCCTGACAAAGAAAGTAGAAATCAAGGAAGCTAAAGTTGCAAAAGGGGTAAATATGCTAACAAAACAGAGATCACAAACAATCGAAGATGTGAAGTTGTTGTTGGTGTGGATCAACGAAAAACAGTTAGCGGGAAATAGTGCTGTGGAGTCAAACATTTGTGAAAAGGCAAGGCAGTTGCATGCAGATCTCATAAAGAAAATGCCAGGAACAAGTGCTGCTGTTATTGAATTTAAGGCCAGCAAAGGCTTGTTCAACAGATTCAAGAAGCATAGTATGGTGAGACTGCAAGTTCAGATAAACATGCAACCGAAGAATTTATTGACAAATTTTAGGCAAATCTTAACCCTTTCAGGGTTGGTGCCGTACTAGTACGGCTTGCACACCAGGGTTGGTGCCGTACTAGTACTCATAAATTCTAGCACCTTCAACTCTAGAGAGAGAAAGCTGGTAGGCCTACACATGAAAGAATGGGTCTATGTGGTCAGTGTGCACAGTATAAAAAAATCCTGCAGCACACAGTGCATAATGAGAAAAAAAAAAAATCCAACCGTGTTTTTGTTTTAAAACAGCGACTTTGTAGTGTATTTTCATATGCTATTTATGGTTGTATTCTAGTTTGCCTGGTCTCATTTTATAGAATGGAAGACATATTATAGAAATTGAGATGATTTTGACTGGTTTCACAATGGAGAGTACCATGAAATTGAGCTCAAAGTAGCAGAAATGTTTGATTTTTGCCAAAGTTCAAAAGTAAACAAATCATGCCATGCGTCCAATACATGTCAACTGGTGAGTCTAATATTATTTCACAAGTGCGCTGATATTATTTATACCATTTCTACACCATTTCTACACTAATGCGGTAGTCTGCATAACAGTAAATCATCTATTTTTTGTGAGAATAAAAATTCAAAGTGGAAAGCAAAAGAATGTAAGAGAGGTGTGGGGACGTGACTAATAAACAGAGGAAATGTTATTTTAGTGCCAGGAATGTCTGTCTTGTTTATTCTGGACCCTATTTGGAAATTGGCATCTTTTGAAATTTGTGTGAAACTGGCAAAATTGCTAATTTCTGACCACTTCATTGGATAGTTAAAATAGGTAAATGGGTGGTTTCTTGTACTCATTTGATAGACAAATTGGATTTCTAGTGAAATAGTTATGATTTTTGTCGACTGGTGCATTGGAATTGGCCGAAAATAGGGCTCAAAGTGGGCAAAATCGCCGATGCGTAAACATCGTCGAGACAGCTAACTTTGCAAGAGCATAATTCTGTGAGTTTTTCATCAAATTTCATACTTTTGGTGTCATTATGATCGGGAAAAGATTCTCTATCATTTCACAAGAAATTTTCTTTTTTTTTTTGAAAAATTTTCGACCCTGAGAACAAGTTTAGGAGAGGGCCTGCGAACCCTGAAAGGGTTAAAGAGATGCCAAAAACAGAGCTCTCTGGACAGATTTTTAGTGCAACAGGGGTCCAGTGCCAGTAAAAGACGAAGAAGGGAAGTACAGTGGACCCCCGCATAACGATGGCATCACATAGCGATTTTTCCGCATACCGATTACTTTTATCGCAAAATTTTTGCCGCGCATACCGATTAAAAACCCGCTTACCGATTTTCGTCCGAGACGCGTCCAATGTGCCCTCACATGTGCCGGCCGTCCCATTGTTTACCAGCCAGCCTCCGCGGTAACATCCAAGCATACACTCGGAATATTTCGTATTATTACAGTGTTTTCGGTGCTGTTTCTGGAAAATAAGTGACCATGGGCCCCAAGAAAGCTTCTAGTGCCAACCCTGTGGTAAAAAGGGTGAGAATTAGTATGGAAATTAAGAAAGATTTTGAAGGGTTTGGGGCTAACCCTGAGAAGCCTATGCCAGTTGTGGAATCCATTGTGCCTACTTCAAAGATTAAGGAAATGTGTGCACAGTGGGTTGAACTGCAAACCTTTATAGATGAAAATCACCCTGACACAGCTGTTGCAAGCCGTGCTGGTGACTATTTCAATGACAATGTTATGGCCCATTTTAGGAAAGTCTTGAAGGAACGGGAGGTACAGAGCTCTATGGACAGATTTGTTGTGCGACAGAGGTCCAGTGACTCTCAAGCTGGTCCTAGTGGCATTAAAAGAAGAAGGGAAGTAACCCCAGAAAAGGACTTGCTACCTCAAGTCCTAATGGAAGGGGATTCCCCTTCTAAACAGTAAGAAGATAATGCTCTCCCCTCCTCCCATCCCATCAATCATCACCAGATCTTCAATAAAAGTAAGTGTCATTTAATTGTGCATGCCTTTTTCAGTTTGTGTGTATTAAAATTAACATTTCATGTGGTAAAAAAAAATTTTTTTCATACTTTTGGGCGTCTTGCACGGATTAATTTTATTTCCATTATTTCTTATGGGGAAAATTCATTCGCATAACGATTATTTCGCATAACGATGAGCCCTCTTGCACGGATTAAAATCGTTAACCGGGGGTCCACTGTACAGTGGACCCTCGACCAACGATGGTATCGATTAACGATAAATCTGACTAGCGATACATTTTAACGCAAAAATTTTGCCTCGACTAGTGCTTAAAAACCCGACCAGCGCTATTCGTTCCGTACCATACGCGTCCACTTTGGCCTGAGCGCGCCTCACTTGTCCCTTTGGTGCCAGTGTTTACAAGCCTGCCAGCCACCACGGTCGCTTCCAAACATACAACTGGAACATTTCATATTATCACAGCCTTTTTAGAGATTGCACCTGCAAAATAAGTCACCATGGGCCCCAAGAAAGCTTCTAGTGCCAACCCTACAGCAAAAAGGGTGAGAATTACCATGGAGATGAAGAAAGAGATCATTGATAAATATGAAAGTGAAGTGCGTATCTCTGAGCTGGTCAGGTTGTATAATAAACCCCAATCAACCATCGCTACTATTGTGGGCAAGAAAACGGCAATCAAGGAAGCTGCTCTTGCCAAAGGTGCAACTATGTTTTCGAAACTGAGATCGCAAGTACTCGAAGATGTTGAGAGACTGTTATTGGTGTGGATAAACGAGAAACAGATAGCAGGAGACAGCATCTCTCAAGCGATCATATGTGAAAAGGCTAGGAAGTTGCATGACGATTTAATTAAAAAAATGCCAGCAACTAGTGATGTGAGTGAATTTAAGGCCAGCAAAGGTTGGTTTGAGAGATTTAAGAAGCGTAGTGGCATTCATAGTGTGATAAGGCATGGTGAGGCTGCCAGTTCGGACCACAAATTGGCTGAAAAATATGTGCAGGACTTCAAGGAGTACATAGACAGTCAAGGACTCAAACCTGAACAAGTGTTTAATTGTGACGAAACAGGCCTGTTTTGGAAGAAAATGCCAAGCAGGACGTACATTACTCAGGAGGAAAAGGCACTCCCAGGACATAAGCCTATGAAAGACAGGCTTACTCTGTTGATGTGTGCCAATGCTAGTGGTGATTGCAAAGTGAAGCCTTTATTGGTGTATCACTCTGAAACTCCCAGAGTGTTCAGGAAAAACAATGTCCTCAAGGCTAATTTGTGTGTGCTGTGAAGGGCAAACAGTAAGGCATGGGTCACTAGGGACTTTTTCTATGACTGGTTACATCATGCATTTGCCCCCAATGTGAAAAATTACCTAATTGAAAAGAAATTAGACCTTAAGTGCCTCCTGGTATTAGACAATGCTCCTGGTCATCCTTCAGACTTGGCAGAGCGACTTTCTAGGGACATGAGCTTCATTAAGGTGAAGTTTTTGCCTCCTAATACCACTCCTCTCCTGCAGCCCATGGACCAGCAGGTTATTTCCAACTTCAAGAAACTGTACACAAAAGCTATGTTTGAAAGGTGCTTTGTAGTGATCTCAGAAACTCAACTGACTCTAAGAGAGTTTTGGAAAGATCATTTTACCATCCTCAATTGTGTAAACATTATAGGTAAGGCTTGGGAGGAAGTGACTAAGAGGACATTGAACTCTGCTTGGAAAAAACTGTGGCCAGAATGTGTAGACAAAAGGGATTTTGAAGGGTTTGAGGCTAACCCTGAGAATCCTATGCCAGTTGAGGAATCCATTGTGGCATTGGGGAAGTCCTTGGGGTTGGAGGTTAGTGCGGAGGATGTGGAAGAGTTGGTGGTGGAGGACAGTGAAGAACTAACCACTGATGAGCTGCTAGATCATCTTCAACAGCAAGAGGGCACACCTGAGGAAACTGCTTCGGAGGAGGGGAGAGAGATATTGAAGAAGTTGCCTACTTCTAAGATAAAGGAAATGTGTGCAAAGTGGCTTGAAGTGCAAACCTTTTTGATGAAAATCACCCTGACACAGCTACTGCAAGCCGTGCTGGTGACTATTACACTGACACTGTTGTGAACCACTTTAGGAAAGTCATAAAGGAACGAGAGGTACAGGCCTCTATGGACAGATATGTTGTGCGACAGAAGTCCAGTGACTCTGAAGCTGGTCCTAGTGGCATTAAAACAACAAGGGAAGTAACCCCAGAAAAAGACTTGCTGCCTCAAGTGCTAATGGAAGGGGATTTCCCCTCTAAACACTAACACCTCTCCCCTCCCATCAATCATCACCAGATCTTCAATAAAGGTAAGTGTCATGTAACTGTGCATGTAATCTTCAGTTTGTGTGTATTAAAATTAATATTTCATGTGGTAAAAATTTTTTTTTTTCAATACTTTTGGGTGTCTTGCACGGATTAATTTGATTTCCATTATTTTTTATGGGGAAAATTAACTTGACTAACGATAATTCTGATTAACGATGAGCTCTCAGGAACGGATTAATATCGCTGGTCGAGGGTCCACTGTAACCCCAGAGAAAGCTTTGATACCTTATGTCATTATAGAGGGGGATTCCCCTTCCAAACAAAAACCTCAACTCCCTCTCCCCTCCTTGCCTTCTTCAATACGCCAACAAGTTTCAATAAAGGTATGTAATGTTCATTTATCATTAAAATTAGTCATTTATATTTATTTCTCATTGTTTTCTGTGTGTAAAACTATATTCTTTAAAAAATGTATTTTTTGTTAATATTTTTGGGTGTCTGGAACGGATTAATTATTTTTACATTATTTCATTATAATCACACCACACATTGTCCTCGGAGATGTCATGTCTAAGGACAATGTGTGGTGTGAATATAATGCAGAGAATTCGTAGTTTGGAAGTTAGGAGGAGGTGCGGGATTACCAAAACTGTTGTCCAGAGGGCTGAGGAAGGGTTGTTGAGGTGGTTCGGACATGTAGAGAGAATGGAGTGAAACAGAATGACTTCAAGAGTGTATCAGTCTGTAGTGGAAGGAAGGCGGGGTAGGGGTCGGCCTAGGAAAGGTTGGAGGGAGGGGGTAAAGGAGGGTTTGTGTGCGAGGGGTTTGGACTTCCAGCAGGCATGCGTGAGCGTGTTTGATAGGAGTGAATGGAGACAAATGGTTTTTAATACTTGACGTGTTGTTGGAGTGTGAGCAAAGTAACATTTATGAAGGGGTTCACGGAAACCAGCACGCCGGACTTGAGTCCTGGAGATGGGAAGTACAGTGCCTGCACTCTGAAGGAGGGGTGTTAATGTTGCAGTTTAAAAACTGTAGTGTAAAGCACCCTTCTGGCAAGACAGTGATGGAGTGAATGATGGTGAAAGTTTTTCTTTTTCGGGCCACCCTGCCTTGGTGGGAATCGGCCAGTATGATAATAAAAAAAAAATAAATAATAATATTTCTTATGAGAAATGCTACTTCGATTTTCGTAAGTTTCGGATTTAGACTAACTATCTGGAATGGATTAAGTACAAAATCTGGGGTTCCACTGTAGTTTTAAACTCTTTCTATGATTTCAGGCATAGTATAGTTTAGTTTTGGGAGACAAGGTGATTTTTTTATTATAATCCGCAACTGATTGGCAGACAGCAGACCTTTTGCTGGTTTGGGCAATGAATTCCAGATTTTGGGGCCTTTGACGTGCATTGCACTTTTGTATAAGGTGAGATGGACACAAATGATGTCAAACAAACTTTTGTGCTTTGTCTTGTGCCTATGTGTTCTGTTACAGCTATCAAGGAGAAGTTTGAGAGGAGGGTTTATATTGGAGTTTAATGTTCTATATACAGTGGACCCCCGCATAACGATCACCTCCGAATGCGACCAATTATGCAAGTGTATTTATGTAAGTGCGTTTGTACGTGTATGTTTGGGGGTCTGAAATGGACTAATCTACTTCACAATATTCCTTATGGGAACAAATTCGGTCAGTACTGGCACCTGAACATACTTCTGGAGTGAAAAAATATCATTAACCGGGGGTCCACTGTATATAGTAGGCACAGTAATATGAGTGCATATTTTGTATATTCAGCAACAGCCCAGGGAGATACTACCGTCTTGCCAAGTGAGTGTAAAACAAAAGCCTGTAATTGTTTTACATGATGGTAGGATTGGCAGTGTCTTTTATCTGTCTCATAAACATGCAAGATTTCTGGTACGTCTTGCTACTTCTCCTTACACTTAGGCCACACTACACATATATGTACAAACATATACAGTGGACCCCCGGTTAACGAACTTTTTTCATTCCAGTAGTATGCTCAGGTGCCAGTACTGACCGAATTTTTTCCCATAAGGAATATTGTGAAGTAGATTAGTCCATTTCAGACCCCCAAACATACACGTACAAATGCACTTACATAAATACACTTACATAATTGGTCGCATTTGGAGGTGATCGTTAAGCGGGGGTCCACTGTATACATATACACACCCCCTCTGGGCTTTCTTCCATTTTCTTAGTAAGAGCTAGATATAGAGTATTTGGGTAATTTCCAGTGAGTAACTGAAGTTGGGGTTTTGTTTGCTAGTTTTGATCTTATAGTAGAGAAGCAGACATTAAGTTTGTTGGCAGTGTCTGCAGGCTGGATGTGTGCTTCATCTGGTTTAGTTAAGTTTATATCTGTGTTGCTGGACAGTTTGCTAAAGACCAGGATTTCAGAGGGATTTTCAAGTCTTTTTCACTAAATCTGCTTGGATAATAGTTGTTAGCCTTCCATACTATTTTAGTAAGTATTGACATGTATCATTTTATGTTCTTTCGTTATTAAGTCCAGTCTGAACTGTTTTTCATATTGGTGTTTTTTATTAATGGATTTAACCCTTTGACTGTTTTGGTCATATATATATGTCTTTGAGCCACCATGTTTGACGTATATACACACGTATACTCAAAAATTCTAGCAGCTTCAAATCAAGCAGGAGAAAGCTGGTAGGCCCACATGTGAGAGAATGGGACTGTGTGGTCAGTGTGCATCATATAAAAAAATCCTGCAGCATATAGTGCATAATGAGAAAAAAAACTCCGACCGTGTTTTTGGAATAAAACGCCGAGTTTGCAGTGTATTTTCGTATACTATTTATGGTCGTATTCTTATTTTCTTGGTCTCATTTGATAGAATGGGAAACATATTATAGACATAGAGATGATTCTGATTGGTTTTACTATGAAAAGAACCTTGAAATGGAGCTCAAAGTAGAGGAAATGTTTGATTTTTGCCGATGTTTAAAAGTAAACAAATGATGTCATTTTCCAATAAATGTCCAAGTAGCCATTCTAATATGCAGTCATGAATGAGTTGACATTATTTATACAATTATAACAATATTACAGTAGTCTGCATATTTTTTGTTTGAATAAAAATTCAAAATAGAAAGCAAGAGTAATATCAGAGGGGCCTGGAGATGTGACTGATGAACAAAAAATGTTATTTTAGAGTTAGGAATGTCTGCATTGTTCATTCTGGACCCTATTTTGAAATTGTCATATTTTTTAATTTTCATGAAGTTGGCCAAATTGCAAATTTCTGACCACATTATTGGGTAGTTGAAATCAGTAAATGGACAGTTTCTTGTACAGTACTCAATTGATAGAACAAATGGAGTTCTAAAGAAATTGCCACGAGTTTGGTCAACTGGAACAATGGAATTCGCCGAAAATAGGGCTCAAAGTGGGAGAAATCGCCGATTCGTAAATATCACCAAGGTCGCTAACTTTGCGAGAGAGTAATTCCGTAAGTTTTCCATCAAATTTTGTTCTTTTGGTGTCATTACCATCGGGAAAAGATTCTCTATCATTTCATAAAATAATTTATTTTTTTTTTAATTTTTTTGACACCAGGAGACACCTCAGGATTTGGGGTTGTGACAGTCAAGGAGTTAACCCTTTCAGGGTCCGTCCCGTAGATCTATGGCTTCACGTTGAGTGTCCAAACCATAGATCTACGCCAAAATTCTAGCGCCGTCAAATTTAGCGCAAAAGCATTCATAGGCCTACATGTGAGAGAACGGGTCTGCGTGGTGGGTGCGCGCCATAAACAAAAAATCTAGGCGCCAGCATAGCATTGTGGGAATGCCGGCTCAGTTACCCTTGTTCACCATGCCTCGTCGCAAGGCAGCTCTCACTCCACGGAAAATTGGGACTCTCCTCTTCCTATCTGATAGTTCTGACACTGATGGAAGTGGAAATGAAGGCGAATTCTTTGGCTTTGATCAGTTAGTGACTGAAAGGAATGACCAGGATATCGATAATAGTGCAGAAAACCCTGACGGTCCTCAACCTTCTACCTCTGGTGTGGGCACTCCTCAGTCACGGTCAGTTGTACCTCAACGCAAGAGAAAACTATTATTTTCGCATGGCCAGGCCTCTGACTTCAGTAATGATGATGATAGTGACGTGGATTGTGATTTTATTGCTCTTGACGATCATTCGAGTAGTGATAGTGAGGAATCATATTCACCAGTGAGGCATAGGTATGTATGCCGCCGCATGCGCTCGGGTAGTGTACCCTATGCTGTGCCCAGGGGACGGAGTATATCCCAGAGTACATTCCGGAGTACATCCCGTGGCCCTACACCAGGTATAGATAGTGATAGTGAGGATTATGTGGCTACACTTGGCATGGATAGACCACAGGCATCAGAAGATGGTGGTAGTGGTGATGGTAGTGGCACGGCCATGCGTGACTCACCAGCCCAGGATGGGACCCACGCTGCTGACTCCTCAGTTCAAGGACAAAGCGGAGCGTCAGCCACCAGCCCACCACAACCACAACTACCCGCACAACCAGCCTATGATGTCCAGTATCCACCAGCAAACTGTATCTGGGATTGGCAGCAAAATCCCAATTTTGTTCCCAAGCCCCACCTCTTTGATGACTCAAAGTGGAATTCTACCTACTTGTCCCCTTCCTTGGAACCACGGCCAATGAACTGGAATTCTTTGAATTATTCTTTGACCAGCCATTGATGGAAACTATTGTCAGGGAAAGTAATAAGTATTTTGAGCACATCATGGCAAATACGATCATATCACCAAAGTCAAGACTACACTGGTGGAAAGAGACGACTGTTGCAGAAATGTACAGTGGACCCCCGGTTTACGATATTATTTCATTCCAAAAGTATGTTCAGGTGCCAGTACTGAACAAATTTGTTCCCATAAGGAATATTGTGAATTAGATTAGTCCATTTCAGACCCCCAAACATACACGTACAAATGCACTTACATAAATACACCTACATAACTGGTCGCATTGGGAGCTGATCGTAAAGCGGGGGTCAACTGTATTTGCTTTTTGCAACAATAATGCTTATGCCTCATGTCTATAAGCATAATATAAAAGCATACTGGTCCACAGATCGGCTAATTTCTACCCCAGTCTTCAGTGAAATCATCCCAGTGAACAGGTTTATCTTACTGTTACATATGTTGCACTTCTCTGACAAAACCAGGCCTGACAGAAGTGACAGGTTATACAAGATTAGAAATGTTTTTATGTATCTCAAACAAAAGTTCAGCATATACTTTTATCCATTCAAGAATCTTGTAATTGACGAGTCTTTGATTTTGTTCAAGGGTAGGCTGTCATTCAAGCAGTATATACAGAGCAAGAGGAAATGCTTTGGTATAAAACTGTTTGTACTCTGTGACTGTGACAGTGGCCTGGTATTGGATATTGTTGTATACACGGGAAGTAAAACATTGAAAGATACCAAGATGCTATTGGGTATCTCAGGTGACATAGTGAGAAGCATGATGGCACCTTATCTTGGTAAGGGGCATACATTATATACCGATAACTGGTACACAAGCCCATTACTCAGTGATTTCTTGCGAGTGAACAAGACAGATGTGTGTGGCACAGTGCGTTCTAATCGTAAACATATGCCCAGGCTCAACGCAGGTGCTCGTGGTGATGATGTGCAGGTGTTTACTGCCAATGACATCATGGCATTACGGTGGCATGACAAACGAGATGTCACATTGTTGACAACCATTCACCTTAATGAAATGCAAGACAGTGACAAAGTTGATCGAGTGACTAATGAACGTATTCGAAAACCAGTGACAGTGACTGATTATACACAAAACATGCGCTTGGTTGACAAATGTGACATGCAGATTGGTTTTGTTGAGTGTGTTCATAAAAGTTACAAGAGGTACATGAAACTTTTCTTCCATCTCATGTACATTTCAATGCTCAATGCATATAATATGTACCAAATAAAGACTGGCAACAGACCACCGTATGGTGAATTTTGTTCGTCTGTTGTCAGACAACTCATAATAAAGTACCAGGTAACAACACCTGCTATACAACAAGGTCCTCGAACTCCTCAGGATATACCCAAGCGTTTGAGGAGGGAAGGTGATCATTTCATAATACAACTTCCTTCAACTCAGAAGAAATTTGCTCAGAAGAGATGCATCGTCTGTGCACAAACAAAACAACGGCAACAAAGACGCAAAGACACTCGGTTTATGTGTGAGGAATGCAAGGTACCTCTGTGCATGGTGCCTTGTTTCAAGGAGTTCCACAAGCTCCAGCAGTTCTAAAACCATGTCCGGTGATTGTAAATATGTAAATATATGATAGAACATTAGTATTATACAAGATTTGTGCATGTTTATTGTAATAAACAACAGTGGTAAACAATAATATGATAATAACTTTAGTGCGGTTATTGTGTTCAATACAGTGAGTTTATATATATACGTTATATACAGTATTGGTCTCTCAGGCCCCAAATGTTAGTAGGAAAAGAAAAAAATTGGAAAAGAAAAGAAAAAACTACAAAAACTGCTAAATAAAGTAACGCGTGTATGTGGAAATTGTCGATGTTGCCGCCACCGGCTCATTTTGGACAAACTTCTCAGCACTGTATCTCGGTAAGTACTGATCAGAAATTTTTTTTTTGTCTTATTACCTTCATAAAAATATGCTCTTTAATTCTGTAAGAAAAAATAATTTTTTTTTTTTTAAATTTCTTGGACACTGGAGCACCACTTCAAATTTTGGCCTTGGACCCTGAAGGGGTTAAGGATACCGTTTGTAAGCCATGGGCTGTTTAGCCTCTTTGCTGTGATCTGTTTTAGTTTTAATTGGACAATGCCTATTACAGAGGTTTTGGATTTTTTGAAGAAAAATTTTGACACATTCATCAATACTGTGGCTGTATCAAAGTTGGCAGAATTACCGACAATATGTTAGGTAAGAGGACATGAGTGCAGCTAATGTGACGTTTTATTGTGGCAATGTATCGCTTTCTCTTTGTCAAGCTGATATGGTCTGACAAAGCTCCTTCTATACTTCAGGAGTCGGAAGCTATTACCAGTGGACTTCATATTATTCTCTACTGCTCACTGGAAGGCTTTGCTTTTATCTCTTACAATTTTTATGTCTTCTACTGAGGTGATTTTAATAATTATTTTAGCATTGTCTACAAATGATAATGTGCACAAAGCTGTATATAGTGCTGTTATTTATATTTAGACATTTACTAAAAAAGAGAAGAAAAACTTGATAAAACTGGGATGCTTGAATGTGCGTGGATGTAGTGCGGATGACAAGAAACAGATGATTGCTGATGTTATGAATGAAAAGAAGTTGGATGTCCTGGCCCTAAGCGAAACAAAGCTGAAGGGGGTAGGGGAGTTTCGGTGGGGGGAAATAAATGGGATTAAATCTGGAGTATCTGAGAGAGTTAGAGCAAAGGAAGGGGTAGCAGTAATGTTGAAGGATCAGTTATGGAAGGAGAAAAGAGAGTATGAATGTGTAAATTCAAGAATTATGTGGATTAAAGTAAAGGTTGGATGTGAAAAGTGGGTCATAATAAGTGTGTATGCACCTGGAGAAGAGAGGAATGTAGAGGAGAGAGAGAGATTTTGGGAGATGTTAAGTGAATGTATAGGAGCCTTTGAACCAAGTGAGAGAGTAATTGTGGTAGGGGACCTGAATGCTAAAGTAGGAGAAACTTTTAGAGAGGGTGTGGTAGGTAAGTTTGGGGTACCAGGTGTAAATGATAATGCGAGCCCTTTGATTGAACTTTGTATAGAAAGGGGTTTAGTTATAGGTAATACATATTTTAAGAAAAAGAGGATAAATAAGTATACAAGATATGATGTAGGGCGAAATGACAGTAGTTTGTTGGATTATGTATCAGTAGATAAAAGACTGTTGAGTAGACCTCAGGATGTACATGTTTATAGAGGGGCCACAGATATATCAGATCACTTTCTAGTTGTAGCTACACTGAGAGTAAAAGGTAGATGGGATACAAGGAGAATAGAAGCATCAGGGAAGAGAGAGGTGAAGGTTTATAAACTAAAAGAGGAGGCAGTTAGGGTAAGATATAAACAGCTATTGGAGGATAGATGGGCTAATGAGAGCATAGGCAATGGGGTCGAAGAGGTATGGGGTAGGTTTAAAAATGTAGTGTTAGAGTGTTCAGCAGAAGTTTGTGGTTACAGGAAAGTGGGTGCGGGAGGGAAGAGGAGCGATTAGTGGAATGATGATGTAAAGAGAGTAGTAAGGGAGAAAAAGTTAGCATATGAGAAGTTTTTACAAAGTAGAAGTGATGCAAGGAGGGAAGAGTATATGGAGAAAAAGAGAGAGGTTAAGAGAGTGGTGAAGCAATGTAAAAAGAGAGCAAATGAGAGAGTGGGTGAGATGTTATCAACAAATTTTGTTGAAAATAAGAAAAAGTTTTGGAGTGAGATTAACAAGTTAAGGAAGCCTAGAGAACAAATGGATTTGTCAGTTAAAAATAGGAGAGGAGAGTTATTAAATGGAGAGTTAGAGGTATTGGGAAGATGGAGGGAATATTTTGAGGGATTGTTAAATGTTGATGAAGATAGGGAAGCTGTGATTTCGTGTATAGGACAAGGAGGAATAACATCTTGTAGGAGTTAGGAAGAGCCAGTTGTGAGTGTGGGGGAAGTTCGTGAGGCAGTAGGTAAAATGAAAGGGGGTAAGGCAGCCGGGATTGATGGGATAAAGATAGAAATGTTAAAAGCAGGTGGGGATATAGTTTTGGAGTGGTTGGTGCAATTATTTAATAAATGTATGGAAGAGGGTAAGGTACCTAGGGATTGGCAGAGAGCATGCATAGTTCCTTTGTATAAAGGCAAAGGGGACAAAAGAGAGTGCAAAAATTATAGGGGGATAAGTCTGTTGAGTATACCTGGTAAAGTGTAAGGTAGAGTTATTATTGAAAGAATTAAGAGTAAGACGGAGAATAGGATAGCAGATGAACAAGGAGGCTTTAGGAAAGGTAGGGGGTGTGTGGACCAGGTGTTTACAGTGAAACATATAAGTGAACAGTATTTCGAAAAGGCTAAAGAGGTCTTTGTGGCATTTATGGATTTGGAAAAGGCATATGACAGGGTGGATATGGGGGCAATGTGGCAGATGTTGCAGGTGTATGGTGTAGGAGGTAGGTTACTGAAAGCAGTGAAGAGTTTTTACGAGGATAGTGAGGCTCAAGTTAGAGTATGTAGGAAAGAGGGAAATTATTTCCCAGGTTGTTTAATATATTTATAGATGGGGTTGTAAGAGAAGTAAATGCGAGGGTCTTGGCAAGAGGCATGGAGTTAAAAGATAAAGAACCACACATAAAGTGGGAGTTGTCACAGTTGCTCTTTGCTGATGACACTGTGCTCTTGGGAGATTCTGAAGAGAAGATGCAGAGATTGGTGGATGAATTTGGTAGGGTGTGCAAAAGAAGAAAATTAAAAGTGAATACAGGAAAGAGTAAGGTTATGAGGATAACAAAAAGATTAGGTGATGAAAGATTGGATATCAGATTGGAGGGAGAGAGTATGGAGGAGGTGAATGTATTCAGATATTTGGGAGTGGACGTGTCAGCGGATGGGTCTATGAAAGATGAGGTGAATCATAGAATTGATGAGGGGAAAAGGGTGAGTGGTGCACTTAGGAGTCTGTGGAGACAAAGAACTTTGTCCTTGGAGGCAAAGAGGGGAATGTATGAGAGTATAGTTTTACCAACGCTCTTATATGGGTGTGAAGCATGGGTGATGAATGTTGCAGCGAGGAGAAGGCTGGAGGCAGTGGAGATGTCATGTCTGAGGGCAATGTGTGGTGTGAATATAATGCAGAGAATTCGTAGTTTGGAAGTTAGGAGGAGGTGCGGGATTACCAAAACTGTTGTCCAGAGGGCTGAGGAAGGGTTGTTGAGGTGGTTCGGACATGTAGAGAGAATGGAGCGAAACAGAGTGACTTCAAGAGTGTATCAGTCTGTAGTGGAAGGAAGGCGGGGTAGGGGTCGGCCTAGGAAAGGTTGGAGGGAGGGGGTAAAGGAGGTTTTGTGTGCGAGGGGCTTGGACTTCCAGCAGGCATGCGTGAGAGTGTTTAATAGGAGTGAATGGAGACAAATGGTTTTTAATACTTGACGTGCTGTTGGAGTGTGAGCAAAGTAACATTTATGAAGGGATTCAGGGAAACCGGCAGGCCGGACTTGAGTCCTGGAGATGGGAAGTACAGTGCCTGCACTCTGAAGGAGGAGTGTTAATGTTGCAGTTTAAAAACTGTAGTGTAAAGCACCCTTCTGGCAAGACAGTGATGGAGTGAATGATGGTGAAAGTTTTTCTTTTTCGGGCCACCCTGCCGTGGTGGGAATCGGCCAGTGTGATAATAAAATAAAAAATAAAATAATTTATATTTACTATGAGGATGAGGAACAGTTACTATAACACAACCAGAGTCTGAGGTACTGAGCTTTCTACTCTGCTAATGCTAGATTTTTTTGTTTTGTTTACTACTACTACTACTACTATTCTTGTTCTGAATATCAATTTGCCTATTTTTTCCCATTATTTCTGTCGACCTAATTTTATTTGCTATCATTCAATGATAGCATTTGTCAAATGTCTTAGTGAAATCCAGGTAGACCACATCTCCATTTTGGTTGTCCTTCAAAGCCTTCATGATTTTGTCATACTGGTCAGGTGACAGCTCATGAGCAGCTAATGTTTGTCGTAACTATAGTCTATATATCTTTTGTCCAAAATTTTCCACATTCCACAAGCTTTTTGAAAAAAATTTAATACTCTTGTCCATTTTTTTGGAATCATTGTTATTAATAAAAACAGGAGAGAGAAAAAGATATATATAGGAGTGTTTAGGAGTTTGAAAACTGGGTATAAAGGAAAAGCAAAATCACCAATAAGTCAAATAAGCTGAGACTGCTAACTTTCTACCTGTGTAATTCCATAAGTTTTCCATCAAATTTCATACTTTTGGTGCCATTATCTTCAGAAAGAGATTCTCTACCATTTCAGAAGAATTTTTTTTTTAAAGTGGACACTGAGAGCAACATTAATTTCAGGGGTCTGGACAGTGAACGGGTTAAGTAATATAATATGCCTTCTTACCAGCCATATATATTGGTGCATGTAGACACTGAAGGCTGGAAAATGAGATGGCTTCATCTGGTATTGAAGGAGGGATTGAACATACCTTAAGAAATTCTTGGTCACTTAGTTTCTTAATGGCTGTATCTATTGCCTGTTTGGAATACACTCCATTGGAGTATTTTCTACGTTGCTTTTGACGTGATGCAAACATATTTCCACACAGTTGGTCCCTGTAAGGTATTGCAACATTTGTAAAGAATTTGCATTAGAAACTGAATTCTTAAAATTCCTAGGAAAAAAAGGATGTACTGATGTTATTATACTGAAGGGAAAATGGTAAACTTGTGAAGCTCACACAGTGATGGAGAAATGGGTGGTATTCTGGTTTGATCCAAGGAAGGGAAGGGTAGCTATAATTTCTTAAATAAAGAGCCTTTTACCTGCATCAAGGGTGCCCTTTTAAGAAGTGCATATTTTAATAATCACAGTCACGTACAAATTTCCAAACCAAGTTAAACTAAATAAGTGATATAAAATCTTGATCATACTGATTGACTTCACACATGTACAGTAATGTACTTACATTATTTTACAGTCTTGTAAGTCATGAATATAAGTAGATGTGACATTCAGTACAAAGTCCTGGTATGGCCCCACAATAAATGTTTTCCCAACCACTGCTGCAACTTGTGGACCAACGACATTCTTCCAGACATCTTTGATGGTTCCAACATGATCATCACGCCCCTGCCAAAGTATCATCTTAAATTTAACAAAAAAATATGCATGCATGTGTATCTGCTTTCTAGAACCTTGTTATAAGCAATAAAGCTCAACGTTCTAGAAAACATCCCCATATTAAAGGGGATAAAAAGACAAATTTTTACACTCAACTGAATAATAAACATCAGGAAAGCATTTCCAATAGATCTAAAACAAATATATGAGAATCACTATACTATATGGGACATATACAATAGTATACAAAATGGGAAATGACACAGTTACTTTTTGCTGATGATACTGTGCTTATGGGAGATTGTAAAGAGAAATTGCAAAGGTTAGTGGATGAGTTTGGGAGAAACCATACCCCGGCCGGGATTGAACCTGCGGTCATAGAGTCTCAAAACTCCAGCCCGTCGCGTTAGCCACTAGACCAGCTAGCCACAATAAGATTCGTCCAACTAGGTATATTTCTACACCATAGGAAGGTTAGCACAGGCACCACTGTGACCACAAATGCAAGTTTTTATAGACGAATCTCCAGCTAGCGTGGCCGTGATGAACTCTAGCTCAAGTCCCTTCACTGCCGTCAACATGACTCACGAAATTGTAATGACACGATTGCAAACAAACCATACCCCAGCCGGGATTGAACCCGCGGTCAGAGAGTCTCAAAACTCCAGCCCGTTGCGTTAGCCACTAGACCAGCTAGCCACAATAAGATTCGTCCAACTAGGTATATTTCTACACCATAGGAAGGTTAGCACAGGCACCACTGTGACCACAAATGCAAGTTTTTACAGACGAATCTCCAGCTAGCATGGCCGTGACAAACTCTAGCTCAAGTCCCTTCACTGCCATCAACATGACTCACGAAATTGTAATTTGTTTACAGTCTCCCAAGTGCATGCATACTAGCTTTTTCTTGCTGACTCTCACTCAGCAAGCCTCAAGCATCATTCAGAACAGCCTATCATAGAAAAGTTGACAAGGGAAAATGACAGACAGTGGTGACTTGTACTTAGCTCTGTGGTGACCTATACTTAGCTCAGTGAGGACATGTCGAGTGTGCTCTCTGCGAACTGAACCAAGATGCCCTCCATCGAGTAACTTTACCAGCAGCTTAAGGAAGAATTGAGGGTGGCGAAGATGGAGATACGGCGATTGACTGAGGAAAACGAGAGGATCCGTAGTGGTCCTCCTGTTGTGAGTCGTCAGGTCAAGAAGGGGGACCTGGACAGTGGCTGGACAGCACGGAACGAAGTTGACGATCAAGAAGATGAATGGAAAGGTAGAAACGATGAAGAAGAAAGAGACTGCTGTGGAAACTGTTGTGGAAACATCTAATGCATTCTCCATACTACCCGACGAATGAGAGTCGACTACTGGGAACATCATGATGAACGACACCAAGGAAGGTAAGAATATTGTTGTTGTTGGGGGTAGCAAGGTTAGGTACATAGATAGGGCCTTCTGCTTGAAGGACAGAAGTAGGAGACAGAGGGTTTGCTTTCCTGGGGCTGGGATACAGGATATTGTTAGCCAGCTTGACAACATCATGAACGGTAATGGGATCAATCCTATTATCTGCCTCAGTGCTGGAGGCAAAGATGTAGGCACCGTAGAAGTGTGGATTTAGTTAGAAGGTTCAGGACAGCAATAGACGTAATTAGGAAGAAGGGGGTGGCGCCCTGTTATATGTGGCATTTTGCCAAGAAGGGGTGTTGGAAATGAATGGTTGTCCAGAGTAACTGGACACACGATTCTCACTTGATTCTCAAGTGAGAATCGTTTGATCTGAGAGGGACTTGACCTCTCAGTGACTACATTCTCTCTTCTACCAGCCTGCACCTCTCGACTGAAGAAGCCTACTGTGTAGGCGAAACGTTTTGAAATAAAGTTGCCAAACTGCTGCCCATGGGTCTTACCTACCAACCTGTCAGTATTATATACCATTTTGATATTCAGTAGGCCTGTTGGCCCATACTAGGCAGGTCCTTCACAACCCATCCCACTAGCAGAATATTTGCCCACCCCAATTTTCAATGCTACCCAAGCAATAAGAACATAAGAAAGGAGGAACACTGCAGTAGGCCTGTTGGCCCATACTAGGCAGGTCCTTCATAAATACAACCCACTAACAGAATAAATGCTACCCAAGCAATAAGCATTGACAATTCTATTTGCTCACGTGCAAGTCCCACTCAAATTGAACCCCTCTCACTGAGGTATTTATCCAACCTAAATTTAAAACTCCTAGGTAGTAGGTTGGTAGACAGCAACCACCCAGGGAGGTACTACCATCCTGCCAAGTGAGTGTAAAACAAAAGCCTGTAATTATTTTACATGATGGTAGGATTGCTGGTGTCCATTTTTTGTCTCATAAACATGCAAGGTTTCAGGTACGTCTTGCTACTTCTACTTACACTTAGGTCACACTACACATACATGTACAAGCATATATATATACACACCCCTCTGGGTTTTCTTCTATTTTCTTACTAGTTCTTGGTCTTGTTTATTTCCTCTTATCTCCATGGGGAAGTGGAACAGAATTCTTCCTCCGTAAGCTATGCGTGTTGTAAGAGGCGACTAAAATGCCAGGAGCAAGAGGTTAGTAACCCCTTCTCCTGTATATTTTACAAAATTTAAAAAGAGAAACTTTTGTTTTTCTTTTTGGGCCACCCTGCCTTGGTGGGATATGGCCAGTTTGTTGAAAAAAAAAAAAAATTTAAAACTACCCAAGATTTTAGCTTCAACTCGACCTTGGGTAGCTTTAAAAAGAGAATGGACAAATATATGAGTGGGAGGAGCATGTATGTATATACAATAGATCTTTCTTTCTTTTTTCAACAAACCAGCCATATCCCACCAAGGCAGGGTGGCCCAAAAAGAAAAATGAAAGTTTCTCTTTTTAAATTTAGTAATTTATACAGGAGAAGGGGTTACTAGCCCCTTGCTCCCAGCACTTTAGTTGCCTCTTACAACATGCATGGCTTACAGAGGAAGAATTCTGTTCCACTTCCCCATGGAGATAAGAGGAAATAAACAAGAACAAGAACCAGAAGGAAAATAGAAGAAAACCCACAGGGGTGTGTATATATATGCTTGTACATATATGTGTAGTGTGACCTAAGTGTAAGTAGAAGTAGCAAGACGTACCTGAAATCTTGCATATTTATGAGACAGAAAAATGGACACCAGCAATCCTACCATCATGATATACAATAGAGATATATATTTCATGATGCTGTCATGTCTTATATGATTGTTCATGGTTCAATTGTATTAGATTTCCCTACAATATATTGGGGCACCAAACATTCGCAATTTTTCAACATTCGCGAGGCTCTTGATCCCCTAACCCTCGTGAATGTTGAGGGAGACCTATACTCTGTGTTCAGGTACCATGAGCCACCTGGAAATCCTGCCACCAGTACCCTCAATTTTGGTGATGGTGGCTGAGGAGCTTAAGTAGGAAATACTCAAAATGCAGAGCACTAGATTATTATTACATTCATGGAGGAAATGTCAAACCCATAGGGGTCCTGCAGCATACTGGGGAAATAGGAGGTAATCAGATTCACTAAAAAGAAAGAAAGATTGGGTCGAATTCCTTGGATTTTGATATTAAGAAATTTTGATATTAAGATTTTGATAATAAGAATCTTAATAGTAACTGTCATGGAGTAACTCTGGGTAATAATAATTTTAGAAATTGTGTAAAAACAAAGGTGAATAGGAAAAATGTGCAGAAGAAAAAACATATGATGGTATTTTATGCTAACAGTCGAAGTGCAAGAAATAAGATTAATGAACTACGTTTGGTAGCATGTGCTGGGAACTTTGATGTCATTGCATTAACTGAAACATGGTATGATTTAAAGAGTTGGGATGTGATTGCTGAGTGTAATATTCAAGGGTTTAAGTTGTTCCATGTGGATAGATGTAATGGGAAAGGGGGGAGGAGTTGCATATGTTCGAGAAAATATTAATTGTTTCATAAAAGCAGGTATAAAAACAGATGGAACAGTAACAGAATCTGTTTGGGTAGAGTTTGCAGCAGGTCAAGAAAAACTAATTCTAGGTGTAATATACTGACCTCCAGGCTTGGATCATGATAGAGGGAGACTTCTTTGGGACGAAATTGTTAGGGCTTCTAGACACAATAACATAGTGATAGTAGGGGATTTTAACTTTAGTCAAATTGACTGGAATTCTTTGACCAGTAATCTGGAGTCCAGTGACTTTATGGAAACAGTTCAGGACTGTTTTCTGAAGCAGTGTGTAACAGAGCCTACCAGGGGTAATAATTTGCTAGACCTAGTCTTGTCAAAAAGGAAACACTCGTAAATAATCTGGAGATCACTGAAGAGCTTGGCGCAAGTGATCACAAATCCATCACTTTTAGCATTAACTGGGAATACAAGAATAATGATAATACTGTAAAAATCCCTGATTTTCGCTCTGCCGATTATAGTGGACTTAGGGAACACCTGTCAAATCTTGATTTGGGTTATCTAGCTAATGATTTTATTGACAATGATCATACTTATGATTACGAAGGGATCTCCATTTATGATTTTTTTCTTGATAATGTACACTGTGCTCAGAGTATATACATTCCCCAGAGAGAAATTAACCCATTTAGGATCTTTTTTTTTTTTTTTTAAATAACGATCCCAAATGGGTTAACAGGAGGCTAAAGCATCTATTAGGGGAGAAAAGGGGAATTTATATGCGCATCAGAAGAGGAGAGGTTAACCTTACTGACCAATATGTTCAGCTTAAAAGAGAAGTAAAACAGGGGATTAGAAAGGCTAAACATGACTATGACCTCTGAAAATTGGGAACTGACAGCTGACGGATAACGAACGGATGACTATGTTTTGTCAGTTTTTACACAGGAAGACAAATGAGATTCCAGAAATTAACAATTATTCAGTTCCTGACGAATTCAAATTGACTAATATTACTGTCACAAGGGACATGGTTATCAAACAGATAGACAAACTGAAGCATAGTAAGTCCCCAGGGCCCGATGAGTTGTTTTCCAGGGTACTTAAGGAATGCAAGATGGAACTTAGTCAGCCATTAACAAGTGTGTTTAATGCGTCCATCCCTACTGGTGTTGTGCCAGAGTTGTGGAAGCTGACTAATGTGGTTCCTATATTCAAATCAGGGGATAAGTCCGTTCCTTCAAATTACCATCCAATAAGCCTGATATCTATAGTGGGCAAGTTACTAGAATCAATTATAGCTGACATTATTAGAAGTCACCTTGAAGAGGATAACTTGATAAATGAATCTCAGTGTGGGTTCACGAGAGGTCGTTCCTGCCTGACAAATTTACTGACGTTCTTCAAAAGAACAATTGAGGCAGTAGACAGTGATAAAGAATATGATATTGTTTATTTGGATTTTAGTAAAGCCTTCGATAGAGTACGTACCTCACAAGAGACTCTTAAGAAAAGTGGCAGCTCATGGTATAGGAGGTAAAGTTCTAGCATGGACTGAGGCATGGCTTACTGTTACGCGCCCCTACTTCACTCCATTATATACAAAAATAATAGGCCTGGTTAAAATAAGTTCTGTAATAATATATCGCGAACCACTTTATTACTAGCTAGATAATGCAGGTTCGACTATATATTATTATCGGGTACAGTATGAATCATCAACAGTACTCTCATTGTATTATATTGTATTATATTATATCTTTCCCGATGATTATTATAATTATAATATTATATTATATTATTATTAGGTTAGGTATTACGAATGTGTAACCACTACTGTAGTGACCAATTGGTGGTTCTAGAATTGACGCCACGCGTCGCCTTCGGGCCGAGCTGAAGTCATACTATGAAGTAGTTGAGTGAGTGAGTCAGCTCCTAGCTCTGACTCGGTACGGGTCTTCAACCCAAAGCTCCTAGCTTAAACTAAAACTTTATACCAAGTCTATTGTCTTGCCTTTGCCATTAGTTTCCTGAAGTCTGGTAATTCATGTCACTTATGAAAGATAACTATTTCGTTACCCTAGACCTTTCTAAATGAGTTAAAGGGTGAGATTAGTTGATTATTAATTGAAATTATTGTATCATACTCTATTAATGAGAATTTGAACGTAAGATTGGGTTTCTTGCTATATAGTATTTCATTTATAATTGCTTGTGGTTATTTTAATTCACTAACCAAATACCAATGAAGCTAAATGATTGGTAATAAAATAAAACTAACAAAAAAATGGAGTTATTTGTGCCCCTATTGTTACTGTGAAGATTAAGTCGTAACAAATGGGTTGTCTGTCCGGGATCTACTTACCCTGAAGTACATATTTGTTTTGCATTAAAATTAAGCTCCCTTGTGAGAATTAAGAAAATGGATCCAGAAATTAAGTCATTATTAGATGAATTAACAGAGGCTACTCTTGACACTTTAAAATTACAGACGTGTTGGCAAATAGCTAGACAGTTAGATATACCTTATAATAGATACCATAGCGCAGAGACTCTTAGGTCCCTAATTAAGGATAGATTATTTCCGAAATCCCAAGCAATGCCAGAATTAGATTCGGAAGATAGTTTTATTTCTCAGTTCGAGGAAGTAGAAATCCCACGGACGGGAACTGCCTTAAATAATGAAGTTGAGCCAGGGTTTACAAGGCCTTACTACTCAGTCCAGTCTCAAAGCTCTCCCCCGTTCATTTCCCCGGAGTATGTATCGGTGGTTGGAACGAACCCTCAGTCAAATGACGGGGATAATTTTAGGACTGGTACTCGTCCCAAAATACTTCCGGAGAAGACGCCCGAATTCCCCTCGGTGTCATTACCTCTTGGGAATTTCACGTCCGAACAACTAGAGAGAATAGAACGCATATTACTATTACAAAACTCTCAAATCGAAGCTAGAAGACGTCTAAACGAGGAAGAATTTAGGCGTGAAAGGTTTCGTTTTGAAACAAAGCAGAAGGGAGTTCCGGAAGAAAGAGACGTGAAGAGCACGGAAACCGGGTTTGACTTGCATAAAGCAGCTCTGATGGTACCTAAGTTTAACAAAACAGACTTAGATGAATTCTTTGAAATTTTTGAGAATCAGGCACGTTCAATGGGCTGGCCCAAAGACAAATGGGCCACATTGCTGCACACGTCTCTATATGGAAAGGCGCAGTCTTGTGTCGCCTCCTTACCATATGAGTTTTATGTCCAGTACGACGTAGTAAAGAGAACTATTTTAGAAGCATATGACATGCTCCCTATTAGTTACCAAATAGCTTTTCGTTCCATGAAACGGCAAACAGGACAAACTTATTTAGATTTTGCCCGAGGGAAAACAGTGGCGTTTGAACGTTGGTGTCGAGCTTCTTGGGTCACGACTTTAAAAGATCTATCACAATTAATGTTACTAGAAGATTTGTATGCAAATTTTCCAGAGGGAGTTTGCCAGTATCTTGTTGGCCATCCGCAAACGACGTTGTTAGAGACTGCCGCGCTGGCAGACAACTTTGAGATTTCCCAGAGGTTGGTACAATCTGAAAGCAGCCACATTATCAAACCAGCAACGAGAACCGAACCTGCGAAGCCTTTTGGTAAGCGATCTACCCAACCCGTTCACTCCCGTGTAACGAGTAAACCCGAAGTAAAACACCAAATTCAATCGAGCCCATCCTATAGACCAGATAGGTCATGGGAAAAAATTAAATGTTCGTACTGTTCGAAGCTGGGACATTTCAAATCACAATGCTTTAAGCGTGATAGGGACCAGGGAAGGAGTCCATCCTATAGATTGCCCACACAAATAATATCCTCTACGACTCATCCAAGGAAGTCCGAGCCAAGAGTAGACGCTCTGTCCCAAGGAAAAGGAACAGATCCTCCTAGTTGACTAAGCAGAATATGGGTATCATCGTCAGACTTGTCAAGGGCTATGAGTCCTTACTTTTCCAAAAGCAAAGTAGGAATTACCGATAGCCAGTTGTTGCAGTAAATTCCTTTAGGGATACGGGATCCTACTTAACATTATTAAGAGAAGGACTGTTATCATTCCCCGCCGGATCATATACAGGTTTCGACGCTCTGTTGGAAGCTTATGGTGGCTCCACTACGCGAGTACCCCTGTACAAGTTATATGTCGAAACTCCTATTTTTACAGGCTGGACGTCAATCGGAGTGTCTCCAACTAACTTCCCCATAAAAGACGTAGACCTATTGATTGGGAACGACTTAGCGGAAGAAGGAATATGGAAAGAGCCCATAGTTATGGAAAATCCAACCGAGGAAAATTACGTCATCGAAGCCCGACGAACGGAACCTACTCTCTTTCCTCTGAGCGTAGTAACCCGGGCAATGACCAAACAGTCGCGTTCTCCATTGGTATCGGAGGAAGTCATGGACGACGTCGACGTAGGAGTAGGAGACATATTCAACGAAAGCTCAAGTTTTGAGCTAACAGTTCACCCGGAACCAATACCAGTTCCTAAGTCGGTGGTTTCCGAAATAGATTTATTCTCGAAGGAGGATCTAGTAAGAGAACTCCAAATAGACCCCTCCTTAAGTGACATCAGGAAGCTTGCTGTGTCGGGAGAAGAAGCCCTTAAAAGTGACAGCTCTTACTATTGGGAGAAGGACTTACTGAAAAAGAAACTAGGATCTCTTAAAAGTGATCATCTACTGGTCTTGCCTACCCCGTTTAGAAATTTAGCAAGTAAGTTTGCTCATGACAGTCCTCAAGGTGGACATCTGGGACAAAAGAAGACTTTTAGAAAAATTTCTAAGCACTTCACATGGCCAAAAATGAAGGAAGAAGTGGAACGGTATGTAAGAAGCTGTTCCGTGTGTCAACTAGTAGGCAAACCTGCACATAATCCACCACCTGCGCCGTTGAACCCTATACAAGTAAGAGGCGAACCCTTTTCACGTCTGGTGATCGACTGTGTCGGCCCGCTACCCAAGACTCGGCAGGGCAACCAGTTCCTGTTCACTATCATGGACACAGTCACCAGGTACCCAGAAGCAGTTCCTCTCAGGAGGATTAATGCTCGCCTAATAGTGAGAGCACTGATTAAGTTCTTCTCTCACTTCGGATTTCCAAGAGAAGTTCAATCGGATCAAGGGTTGAATTTTACTTCAAAATTTTTCCGTGAAGCCTTGGCTCAGTTAGGGGTCAAGACGGTTTACGCGACGGCCTATCGACCCCAATCACAAGGCGTGGTGGAAAGGTTCCATCAAACTTTGAAGATTATGATGAGGTCCTATTGTTTACAGTATTCCAAAGATTGGGATGAAGGTATTCCACTACTCTTGTTTGCCCTAAGAGAAAGCGAACAAGACAACTTGAAGTTTTCGCCATTTGAGTTAATATATGGGCATCAAATTAGAGGACCAGTACAGGTTCTCAAAGAAGCTTGGACCGGGCAAGAAACGCCAACTTTTAGGAGCTCTCCTACCTTAATGGAAGAACGCCTGAGCCTAGCTAGAGAATTGGCTGCCGAAAACTTACGACAAGCACAGAGTAAGATGAAGGAGGAATACGATCGTCGAACTAAGCTTCATTCATTTGAACCAAAAGATCAAGTTCTGGTTCAACGATTTCATCAGGGACATGCTCTACAGCCCAAATTTGAAGGTCCTTTAGAAATCGTGAAGCGCCTAAGTGACGTGAACTACTTGGTAAGGACGCCGAAGAAGAGGAACTCACAACGGACGTATCACGTTAACCAACTTAAACCCTATTCAGGAATCGTTTCACCAGTTTCTACTATAACTCCTCTGAACCAAGAACGGGTTCCAGTAAGTTCGGATGAAATGATAGGAATACCAGTTCTTCTGAACAATTCGACAGCCTTAAAGAATTTAAATTCTCTACTGATAAATCTGGAAGTGGACAAAGGACCCGAAATAAAATCCCTGATTAAGGCAAATCTCCACCTATTCAACGACGTCCCAAAACCGTGTACGTTGGGTGTGCACGATGTTACTCTCAGAGAACCTACTCCAATCAAGCAATCTCCCTACAGAGTGAGTCCCAAGAAACAAGGTGAGCTAGAGGCAGAGGTGAACTTCTTACTCTCACACGGGTTGATAAAACCAAGTAACAGTCCTTGGGCATCCCCGTGCATTCTAGTCCCCAAACCAGATGGGACCTCCCGTATGTGCACGGATTTTAGAAAAGTCAATGCTGTAACAGTACCTGATGGGTTTCCAATACCCAGAATTGACGACTTAATAGACAAGGTCTCCAGAGCTAAGTATATCAGTAAATTGGACTTGTTAAGAGGGTATTACCAAGTCCCGTTGTCACCAAGAGCTCAAGAGATATCGGCTTTTATGATACCTGGTGGCCTATACAAGTATTGCATTATGCCCTTCGGCTTCTGTAACGCGGCTTCTACGTTCCAGCGTATTATGAACATACTTACGGGCGGATTGGACGGAGTAGAAGCTTACTTAGACGACTTAGTCGTATACAGCAACAGTTGGCCCCAACACCTTAGACAGCTTAAAGCCTTGTTTGACACCTTAAGTAAACATAATTTTACAGTGAATTTGTCCAAGTGTGAGTTTGGCCAGACGAAAATTAAATACTTAGGATTTCAGATTGGACAAGGTGAAGTCGCTCCTTTGAACGCCAAAGTAAAGGCCCTCTTAGAATTTCCTACCCCTAAGGATAGGAAAAGCGTATCAAGATTTTTAGGAGTTGCCAGTTACTACCGTCGGTTCTGTCTGAATTTTGCACAGGTAGCTTTTCCCCTAACTGAATTAACAAGTCCAAAAACAAAGTTTTCATGGACCCAGGACTGTGAAATTGCTTTTAATCGTTTAAAAAGATTACTATCCTCTTCCCCAGTATTGCTAAGTCCAGATTTTAATAAACCATTCCACTTACAAATAGATGCCAGTGCGTATGCTTTGGGAGCCGCATTGTTACAGAAGGCTCCAAATTCTGACCTATTACAACCTGTTTCTTATTTTTCTTCTAAGTTAAAGAAACACCAAATTAATTATTTAACTATAGAAAAAGAAGCCTTAGCTCTCGTTGTATGCCTAGAGAATTCTGATGTATATTTAGGATCTTCTACCCATCAGATATCAGTGTACTCCGATCACAATCCTTTGACCTTCATAAATACTATGAAATCGAAGAATGCGAGAATACTTCATTGGGCTTTGAGAATTCAACCCTTCTCTATCTCTATTTCCCATATAAAAGGAAAACATAATCTCATTGCTGATGCCCTCTCTAGGCCTTGAAATTTTTATTAATATACCTTTATTTTAACAGTATGAGTCAGTACTTTTATGACCATCTATGTTGTGGAGAAAGCTGGAGATGATGTAGGACTGCTGTCTATGTTACAACCTCTGCTACTATGACAGATGCTACCCACCACAGAGAGTACAAGTCAATGGCGACCGTCAGTCGCGAGGGGGGAGGTGTTACGCGCCCCTACTTCACTCCATTATATACAAAAATAAAAGGCCTGGTTAAAATAAGTTCTGTAATAATATATCGCGAACCACTTTATTACTAGCTAGATAAAGCAGGTTCGACTATATATTATTATCGGGTACGGTATGAATCATCAACAGTACTCTCATTGTATTATATTGTATTATATTATATCTTTCCCCATGATTATTATAATTATAATATTATATTATATTATTATTAGGTTAGGTATTACGAATGTATAACCACTACTGTAGTGACCAATTAGTGGTTCTAGAATTGACGCCACGCGTCGCCTTCGGGCCGAGCTAAAGTCATACTATGAAGTAGTTAAGTGAGTGAGTCAGCTCCTAGCTCTGATTCTGTACGGGTCTTCAACCCAAAGCTCCTAGCTTAAACTAAAACTTTATACCAAGTCTATTGTCTTGCCTTTGCCATTAGTTTCCTGAAGTCTGGTAATTCATGTCACTTATGAAAGATAACTATTTCGTTACCCTAGACCTTTCTAAACGAGTTAAAGGGTGAGATTAGTTGATTATTAATTGAAATTATTGTATCATACTCTATTAATGAGAATTTGAACGTAAGATTGGGTTTCTTGCTATATAGTATTTCATTTATAATTGCTTGTGGTTATTTTAATTCACTAACCAAATACCAATGAAGCTAAATGATTGGTAATAAAATAAAACTAACAAAAAAAATGGAGTTATTTGTGCCCCTATTGTTACTGTGAAGATTAAGTCGTAACACTTACCAATAGACAGCAGAGAGTTTCGATTAATGGGGTCAAATCTGAATGGGGATTAGTCACTAGTGACATTCCACAAGGATCAATTTTAGGCCCTCTCTTGTTCATAATTTACATTAATGACCTTGATGAAGGGATTACAAGTGACATGAGTAAATTTGCTGATGATACAAAGATAGGCCATGTGATTCATTCTGAGGAGGATAGCAATGAACTCCAGGAGGATTTGGACAAATTAATGTCTTGGTCTGAAAAATGCCAGATGAAGTTCAATGTGGATAAGTGTAAGGTACTACTCCTTGTTAATGAAAATAACCCTCGTAGCTATAAACTAGGCGAAGTAGAGCTTGATCATACAGAATGTGAAAAAGACTTGGGAGTCACGGTAAGCAGAAACCTAAAGCCAAGACAGTAGTGCCTAAGTGTGTGCAACAAGGCTAACAGATTACTTGGATTTATCTCAAGAAGTATAAGTAACATAAGTCCAAAAGTTATTTTACAGCTCTATACATCACTAGTGAGGCCTCAGTTAGATTATGCTGCTCAGTTTTGGTCTCCTTACTACAGGATGGATATAGACTCATTAGAGAACATACAGAGAAGAATGACTAAAATGATTTACTGTGTAAGGAATCTCACGTACGAAGATAGACTTACAGCCTTAAATCTCCACACTCTGGAGAAACGTAGAATGAGGGGAGACATCACTGAAGTGTATAAGTGGATGACGGGCATAAACAAAGAAGATATTAACCCCTTGACTGTCGCAATCCCCAATCCTGAGGTGTCTCCTTGTGTCGCAAAATTTAAAAAAAAAAAAAAAAAATTTTCTTATGAAATGATAGAGAATCTTTTCCTGATTGTAATGACACCAAAAAAACAAAATTTGATGGAAAACTGACGGAATTATGCTCTCGCGAAGTTAGCGACCTCGGCGATATTTACAAATCGGCGATTTCGCCCACTTTGAGCCCTATTTTCGGCTAATTCCATTGTTCCAGTCGACCAAACTCATAGCTATTTCTTTAGAACTCCATTTTTTTCTATCGATTGAGTACAAGAAACTGCCCATTTACTGATTTCAACTACCCAACAACGTGGTCAGAAATCTGCAATTTGGCCAATTTCACAAAAATTAAAAAATATGACAATTTCAAAATAAGGACCAGAATGAACAATGCAGACACTCCTGGCTCTAAAATAACATTTTCTTTGTTCATCAGTCATGTCTCCAGGCCCTTGTGATATTACTCTTGCTTCCTATTTTGAATTTATATTCAAACAAAAAATAGAAGATTTACTGTTATGCAGACTACTGCAATATTGTAATAATTGTATAAAGAACATCAACCCATTCATGACTGCATATTAGAATGGCTAGTTGGACATTTATTGGACAATGACATCACTTGTTTACTTTTGAACATCGGCAAAAATCAAACAATTCCCGTACTTTGAGCTCCATTTCCAGGGTCCTTTTATGGTAAAATCAATCAAAATCACCTCTATTTCTATAATATATTTTCCATTCTATTAAATGAGACCAAGAAAACGAGAATACAACCATAAATATACGAAAATAGACCACAAAGTCGGCATTTTAATTAAAAAAAACAGTTTTTTTTTTACTCATTATGCACTGCGTGCTCCAGGATTTTTTTTATATGGTCCACACTGACCACACAGACCCATTCTCTCACATGTGGGCCTACCAGCTTTCTCCTGCTTGATTTGAAACCGCTAGATTTTTGTTTTTTTTCAACAAGTCGGCCGTCTCCCACCGAGGCAGGGTGACACAAAAATGAAAGAAAATCCCCAAAAAGAAAATACTTTCATCATCATTCAACACTTTCACCACACTCACACATTATCACTGTTTTTGCAGAGGTGCTCAGAATACAACAGTTTAGAAGCATATACGTATAAAGATACATAACATATCCCTCCAAACTGCCAATATCCCAAACCCCTCCTTTAAAGTGCAGGCATTGTACTTCCCATTTCCAGGACTCAAGTCTGACTATATGAAAATAACAGGTTTCCCTGAATCCCTTCACTAAATATTACCCTGCTCACACTCCAACAGATCGTCAGGTCCCAAGTACCATTTGTCTCCATTCACTCCTATCTAATACGCTCACGCATGCTTGCTGGAAGTCCAAGCCCCTCGCCCACAAAACCTCCTTTACCCCCTCTCTCCAACCCTTTCGAGAACGACCCCTACCCCTCCTTCCTTCCCCTATAGATTTATATGCTTTCCATGTCATTCTACTTTGATCCATTCTCTCTAAATGACCAAACCACCTCAACGAACCCTCTTATGCCCTCTGACTAATACTTTTATTAACTCCACACCTTTTCCTAATTTCCACACTCCGAATTTTCTGCATAATATTTACACCACACATTGCCCTTAGACAGGACATCTCTACTGCCTCCAACCATCTCCTCGCTGCTGCATTTACCACCCAAGCTTCACATCCATATAAGAGTGTTGGTACTACTATATTTTCATACATTCCCTTCTTTACCTCCATAGATAACGTTTTTTGACTCCATATATACCTCAATGCACCACTCACCCTTTTCCTTCATCAATTCTATGATTAACCTCATCCTTCATAAATCCATCCGCCGACACGTCAACTCCCAAGTATCTGAAAACATTCACTTCTTCCATACTCCTCCTCCCAAATTTGATATCCAATTTTTCTTTATTTAAATCATTTGACACCCTCATCACCTTACTCTTTTCTATGTTCACTTTCAACTTTCTACCTTTACACACATTCCCAAACTCATCCACTAACCTTTGCAATTTTTCTTGAGAATCTCCCATAAGCACAGTATCATCAGCAAAAAGTAACTGTGTCAATTCCCATTTTGAATTTGATTCCCCATAATTTAATCCCACCCCTCTCCCAAACACCCTAGCATTTACTTCTTTTACAACCCCATCTATAAATATATTAAACAACCATGGTGACATTACACATCCCTGTTTAAGACCTACTTTTACCGGGAAGTAGTCTTCCTCTCTTCTACACACCCTAACCTGAGCCTCACTATCCTCATAAAAACTCTTTACAGCATTTAGTAACTTACCACCTATTCCATATACTTGCAACATCTGCCACATTGGTCCTCTATCCACTCTAGCATATGCCTTTTCTAAATCCATAAATGCAATAAAAACTTCCCTACCTTTATCTAAATACTGTTCACATATATGCTTCAATGTAAACACTTGATCTACACATCCCCTACCCACTCTGAAACCTCCTTGCTCATCCGCAATCCTACATTCTGTCTTACCTCTAATTCTTTCAATTATAACCCTAACGTACACTTTACCTGGTATACTCAGTAAACTAATTCCTCTATAATTTTTACAATCTCTTTTGTCCCCTTTCCCTTTATATAAAGGGACTATACATGCTCTCCACCAATCCCTAGGTACCTTCCCCTCTTTCATACATTTATTAAACAAAAGTACCAACCACTCCAACACTATATCCCCCCTGCTTTTAACATATCTGCCATGATCCCATAAGTTCCAGCTGCTTTACCCCCTTTCATTCTACGTAATGCCTCACGTACCTCCCCCACACTTACATTCTGCTCTTCTTCACTCCTAAAAGATGGTATACCTCCCTGGCCAGTGCATGAAATTACCACCTCCCTTTCTTCCTCAACATTTAAAAGTTCCTCAAAATATTCTCGCCATCTACCTAATACCTCCCTCTCCCCATCTACTAACTCCCCTACTCTGTTTTTAACTGACAAATCCATACTTTCCCTAGGCTTTCTTCACTTGTTTAACTCACTCCAAAAATTTTTTCTTACTTTCATTAAAATTTCTTGACAGTGCCTCTCCCACTCTATCATCTGCTCTCCTTTTGCACTCTCTCACCACTCTTTTTACCTTTCTTTTACTCTCCATATACTCTGCTCTTCTTATAACACTTCTGCTTTGTAAAAACCTCTCATAAGCTAACTTTTTTTCTTTTATCACACCCTTTACTTCATCATTCCACCAATCACTCCTCTTTCCTCCTGCACCCACCCTCCTATAACCACAAACTTCTGCCCCACATTCTAATACTGCATTTTTAAAACTATTCCAACCCTCTTCAACCCCCCCACTACTCATCTTTGCACTAGCCCACCTTTCTGCCAATAGTCGCTTATATCTCACCAGAACTTCCTCCTCCCTTAGTTTATACACTTTCACCTCCCTCTTACTTGTTGTTGCCACCTTCCTCTTTTCCCATCTACCTCTTACTCTAACTGTAGCTACAACTAAATAATGATCCAATATATCAGTTGCCCCTCTATAAACATGTACATCCTGGATCCTACCCATCAACCTTTTATCCACCAATACATAATCTAATAAACTACTTTCATTACGTGCTACATCATACCTTGTATATTTATTTATCCTCTTTTTCATAAAATATGTATTACTTATTACCAAATCTCTTTCTACACATAGCTCAATTAAAGGCTCCCCATTTACATTTACCCCTGGCACCCCAAATTTACCTACTACTCTCTCCATAACATTTTTACCCACTTTAGCATTGAAATCCCCAACCACCATTACTCTCACACTTGATTCAAAACTCCCCACGCATTCACTCAACATTTCCCCAAATCCCTCTCTCTCCTCTACACTTCTCTCTTCTCCAGGTGCATACACGCTTACTATAACCCACTTTTCACATCCAATCTTTATTTTACTCCACACAATCCTTGAATTTATACATTTATAATCCCTCTTTTCCTGCCATAGCTATAATTTATGAGTACAGTGGACCCCCGCTTAACGATCACCTCCAAATGCGACCAATTATGTAAGTGTATTTATGTAAGTGCGTTTGTACGTGTATGTTTGGGGGTCTGAAATGGACTAATCTACTTCACAATATTCCTTATGGGAAAAAATTCGGTCAGTACTGGCACCTGAACATACTACTGGAATGAAAAAAGTTCGTTAACCGGGGGTCCACTGTATATATACGTCAAACACGGTACCTCGTAAGACGTATATATACGGCCGCGACAGTCAAAGGGTAAATAAAGTACTGAGGGTGTCAAACCAGGTAAGAACCAGAAATAATGATTTTAAGTTGGATAAATTTAGATTTAGAAAGGACATAGGTAAGTACTGGTTTTCTAAGAGTTGTGGATGCATGGAACAATCTTCCCAGTAGGATGATAGAGGCTAGGACCTTGGATAGCTTTAAGAAGAGATTGGACAAATATATGAGTGGGAGGGGCTGGGTTTGATTGGTGTCATTGGGTACGGGAGTTAATTCTTGGGTAGCTTTGGGTAAAGGTCGTTTTGATGAGGACCTGCCTTGTATGGGCCAGTAGGCCTTCTGCAGTGTTCCTCCATTCTTATGTTCTTATTAAGAGTGCCTCACCAGCATCAAAGCACCTCTCTTGAGGGGAGAGCACTAGACACAAGAAACATATTAGGCATACATATGAAAGATTTACAGCTTCTATTTCTTATAACATGAACACCTAATCTTTAAAATGGCTTAAGTTCTGCTATGGATATTTTGCTAGAATGTGGTGCTACTTTCCTGTGATGGTACCCAGTGAGAAAGTTGATATGAAGTGCTATGGGTCACACACACTATAACCATTTTCCCATAATACTTTTATAATCTAACATGGCAAGGTGCCTCCCCATCTCATGAGTAGTAAAAATGGTGAGAAAGATGATAATTGAAAATTAAGTTGGAGTTGGCTAGTGGTATTTAAATAATTGTTAAGTAATTAGCTCACTGAAGTAAGAAGTAAAAATGTAAAGTGGTCACTGTCACTTAGGAAACAGCCAAATAAAAATGTTAAGTTAATATACAGTACTTTAGTCTCCAAGGGCAATGGTACTTCATGCAGTTTATACAAAGTGTATAACATCAGTTTACATATTTTAAAAACATAACCAAACTACTGAGATTCACACTTTTGTTGGGAATTGTGGATATGCTTGCAGCAGAAGTGCCCAGATCCAGTGAACTCGCAAGCTCAGGCTGACTGGAAATGACAATGCTAAAGTGAAGCCTGCTGCATCATGTCCTGCATGTGATACACTCTCACTCAGCTGAAAAAAAGCAAGCAAAAAAAAAAAAAGTTAAAGGGTTAACAAAATGCATTTGTATTCTATGAAAAAATAATGAAAGGTTCATAATTATGAAATATTGTAAAAGAAGGTAAATAACTTCAACAATCTTATCAAGTAATTACAGCGAAAAGCACTTAATTTATAAAAAGAAAGATTAAGCAACTTCATTATATATCACAAATGAGCATTAAGTAATGGACATGATCAAAATAAATAAATAAATATTTATTACACTATTAGTTGGTAGACAGTTAAACAAATAATCAAAATAAATAAATATTTCTTATATTTGTTGGTAGAAGGTTAAAAGAGTTGTGAATATTGGATACTGATACAAATTTCTAACTCTGACAATTTTAATATTGGTTACACTGATTTTCTTCTGAAACAAAAATTTTTCCTAATGTTCTCTATTTAGTACTGACTAAAAATTCTTCCCTTATTAGTACGTATAGTATATCTACAAATATGTTGGTGACTGAATCAAATTTTATTTTTTTTAACAAGTCAGCCATCTCCCACCGAGGCAGGGTGACCCAAAAAAGAAAGAAAATCCCCAAAAAGAAAATACTTTCATCATCATTCAACACTTTCACCACACTCACACATTATCACTGCTTTTGCAGAGGTGCTCAGAATACAACAGTTTAGAAGCATATACGTATAAAGATACACAACATATCCCTCCAAACTGCCAATATCCCAAGCCCCTCCTTTAAAGTGCAGGCATTGTACTTCCCATTTCCAGGACTCAAGTCCGGCTATATAAAAGTAACCGGTTTCCCTGAATCCCTTCACTAAATATTACCCTGCTCACACTACAACAGATCGTCAGATCCCAAATACCATTCATCTCCATTCACTCCTATCTAACACGCTCATGCATGCTTGCTGAAAGTCCAAGCTCCTCGCCCACAAAATCTCCTTTACCCCCTCCCTCCAACCTTTTTGAGGGTGACCCCTACCCTGCCTTCCTTCCCTGACAGATTTATACGCTCTCCATGTCATTCTACTTTGATCCATTCTCTCTAAATGACCAAACCACCTCAACAACCCCTCTTCAGCCCTTTGATTAATACTTTTATTAACTCCACACCTTCTCCTAATTTCCACACTCCGAATTTTCTGCATAATATTTACACCACACATTGCCCTTAGACAGGACATCTCCACTGCCTCCATCTCCTTGCTACAGCATTTACAATCCAAGCTTCACACCCATATAAGAGTGTTGGTACTACTATACTTTCATACATTTCCTTCTTTGCCTCCATAGGTAACGTTTTTTTGTCTCCACATATACCTCAATGCACCACTCACCTTTTTTCCTTTATCAATTCTATAATTAACTTCATCCTTCATAAATCCATCTGCTGACACGTCAACTCCCAAATATCTGAAAACATTCACTTCTTCCATACTCCTCCCCAATTTGATATCCAGTTTTTCTTTATCTAAATCATTTGATACCGTCATCACCTTACTCTTTTCTATGTTCACTTTCAACTTTCTACTTTTACACACTCTCCCAAACTAGTCCACTAACCTTTGCAATTTTTCTTGAGAATCTCCCATAAACACAGTATCATCAGCAAAAAGTAACTATGTCAATTCCCATTTTGTATTTGATTCCCCATAATTTAATCCCACCCCTCTCCCGAACACCCTAGCATTTACTTCTTTTACAACTCCATCTATAAATATATTAAACAACCATGGTGACATTACACATCCCTGTCTAAGACCTACTTTTACCAGGAAGTAGTCTCCCTCCCTTCTACACACCTTAACATGAGCCTCACTATCCTCATAAAAACTCTTTACAGCATTTAGTAACTTACCACCTATTCCATATACCTGCAACATCTGCCACATTGCTCCCCTATCCACTATATCATATGCCTTTTCTAAATCTATAAATGCAATGAAAACATCCCTACCTTTACCTAAATACAGTTCACATATATGTTTCAATGTAAACACTTGATCTACACATCCCCTACCCATTCTAATACCTCCTTTCTCATTCGCAATCCTACATTCTGTCTTACGTCTAATTCTTTCAATAATAACCCTACTGCACACTTGTCCTGGTATACTCAGTAAACTAAATCCTCTATAATTTTTACAATCTCTTTTGTCCCCCTTCCCTTTATATAAAGGAACTATACATGCTCTCTGCCAGTCCCTAGGTACCTTCCCCTCTTTCATACATTTATTAAACCAAAATACCAACCACTCTAACACTATATCCCCCCCCTGCTTTTAACATTTCTGTCATGATCCCGTTAGTTCCAGCTGCTTTACCCCCATTTTATTCTGCGTAATGCCTCACGCACATCCCCCACACTCACATCCTGCTCTTCTTCACACCTAAAAGATGGTATACCTCTATGGCAAATGCATGAAATTACCACCTTCCATTCTTCATCGACATTTAAAAGTTCCTCAAAATATTCCCGCCATCTACCCAATACCTCCATCTCATCATCTACTAACTCCCCTGCTCTATTTTTTAGCTGACAAATCCATTCATTCCCTAGGCTTTCTTAACTTGTTTAACTCGCTCCAAAATTTTTTCTTATTTTCATTAAAATTACTTGACAGTGCCTCTCCTACTCTATCATCTGCTCTCCTTTTGCACTCTCACCACTCTCTTCACCTTTCTTTTACTTACCATATACTATGCTCTTCTTATAACACTTCTGCTTTGTAAAAACCTCTCATAAGCTACCTTTTTCTCTTTTATCAAACCCTTTACTTCTTTATTCCACCAATCACTCCCTTTCCTCCTGCACCCACCCTCCTATAGCCACAAACTTCTGCCTCACATTCTAATACTGCATTTTTAAAACTATTCCAACCCTCTTCAAACCCCCCATTACTCATACTTGCCCTAGCCTACCTTTCTGCCAATAGTTGCTTATATCTCACCCGAACTTCCTCCTCCCTTAGTTTATACACTTTCACCTCCCTCTTACTTGTTGTTGCCACCTTCCTCTTTTCCCATCTACCTCTTACTCTAACTGTAGCTACAACTAAATAATGATCCAATATATCAGTTGCCCCTCTATAAACATATACATCCTGGAGCCTACCCATTAACCTTTTATCCACCAATACATAATCTAACCAACTACTTTCATTACGTGCTACATCATACCTTGTATATTTACCCTCTTTTTCATAAAATATGTATTACTTACTAATGTTTGATAGAAATTCAGGAAGGCCCTGCTTATACAGCAGGTTAAGTTCCAGCCTACCGCTATAAAGCAAAAATCACAATGCATATAAAACTCTGATAACATGTTTACATTATCATATATTAAGTGAGCAATAGGGATAGGCCTTAAAAATGCACATACAGTGCAACCTCAACTTACGAGTTTAATCCATTCAGTGAACTAGCTTGTAACTCAGTTCATTTTTATATGAAATCAATTTTCCTCATTTAAATTAACTGAAATGCCATTAATCCGTTCCAGCGGAATTCTTGCTCTCAGGAGGCAGGACAAAATACTTTAATATAATGCTAATATCAACTCTACAGCTCATTTATGTATCACAAATGATCTAATATGACATAATAAACAATATTAATAACATTGAAACATGATATATGCTCTAGAATGAATAAAATAGGGCATACTTTGGCGAGTGGTGGCAGCCACTGCCGCTGTCGCACTGATCATATCTTCCCATTCTTCCCCTTCTGAAAACAGAGTGTTTGTGAGGCTAACTGCATTAGATCACTAGTTTCATAAGGAAACAATGTATTTATAAATAAAAAATATTGCATAAAAACAATAAAACATAATAGAGAATGTAAAGAATTTTTTTTTATTATTAACACACTGGCCGATTCCCACCAAGGCAGGGTGGCCTGAAAAAGAGAAACTTTCACCATCATTCACTCCATCAGGGTGCTTTACACTACAGTTTTTAAACTGCAACATTAACACCCCTCCTTCAGAGTGCAGGCACTGTACTTCCCATCTCCAGGACTCAAGTCCGGCCTGCCGGTTTCCCTGAACCCCTTCATAAATGTTACTTTGCTCACACTCCAACAGCACGTCAAGTATTAAAAACCATTTGTCTCCATTCACTCCTATCAAACACGCTCATGCATGCCTGCTGGAAGTCCAAGCCCCTCGCACACAAAACCTCCTTTACCCCCTCCCTCCAACCTTTCCTAGGCCAACCCCTACCCCGCCTTCCTTCCACTACAGACTGATACACTCTCCAAGTCATTCTGTTTCGCTCCATTCTCTCTACATGTCTGAACCACCTCAAGAACCCTTCCTCAGCCCTCTGGACAACAGTTTTGGTAATCCAGAGGGCTGAGGAAGGGTTGTTGAGGTGGTTCGGACATGTAGAGAGAATGGAGTGAAACAGAATGACTTCAAGAGTGTATCAGTCTGTGTGTGTGTGTATATATATATATATATATATATATATATATATGTGTGTGTGTGTGTGTGGCAGATGTTGCAAGTATATGGAATAGGTGGTAAGTTATTAAATGCTGTAAAGAGTTTTTATGAGGATAGTGAGGCTCAGGTTAGGGTGTGTAGAAGAGAGGGAGACTACTTCCCGGTAAAAGTAGGTCTTAGACAGGGATGTGTAATGTCACCATGGTTGTTTAATATATTTATAGATGGGGTTGTAAAGGAAGTAAATGCTAGGGTGTTCGGGAGAGGGGTGGGATTAAATTTTGGGGAATCAAATTCAAAATGGGAATTGACACAGTTGCTTTTTGCTGATGATACTGTGCTTATGGGAGATTCTAAAGAAAAATTGCAAAGGTTAGTGGATGAGTTTGGGAATGTGTGTAAAGGTAGAAAGTTGAAAGTGAACATAGAAAAGAGTAAGGTGATGAGGGTGTCAAATGATTTAGATAAAGAAAAATTGGATATCAAATTTGGGAGGAGGAGTATGGAAGAAGTGAATGTTTTCAGATATTTGGGAGTTGACGTGTCGGCGGATGGATTTATGAAGGATGAGGTTAATCATAGAATTGATGAGGGAAAAAAAGTGAGTGGTGCGTTGAGGTATATGTGGAGTCAAAAAACGTTATCTATGGAGGCAAAGAAGGGAATGTATGAAAGTATAGTAGTACCAACACTCTTATATGGATGTGAAGCTTGGGTGGTAAATGCAGCAGCGAGGAGACGGTTGGAGGCAGTGGAGATGTCCTGTCTAAGGGCAATGTGTGGTGTAAATATTATGCAGAAAATTCGGAGTGTGGAAATTAGGAGAAGGTGTGGAGTTAATAAAAGCATTAGTCAGAGGGCAGAAGAGGGGTTGTTGAGGTGGTTTGGTCATTTAGAGAGAATGGACCAAAGTAGAATGACATGGAAAGCATATAAATCTATAGGGGAAGGAAAGAGGGGTAGGGGTCGTCCTCGAAAGGGTTGGAAAGAGGGGGTAAAGGAGGTTTTGTGGGCGAGGGGCTTGGACTTCCAGAAGCATGCATGAGAGTGTTAGATAGGAGTGAATGGAGACGAATGATACTTGGGACCTGACGATCTGTTGGAGTGTGAGCAGGGTAATATTTAGTGAAGGGATTCAGGGAAACCGGTTATTTTCTTATAGTCGGACTTGAGTCCTGGAAATGGGAAGTACAATGCCTGCACTTTAAAGGAGGGGTTTGGGATATTAGCAGTTTGGAGGGATATGTTGTGTATCTTTATACGTATATGCTTCTAAACTGTTGTATTCTGAGCACCTCTGCAAAAGCAGTGATAATGTGTGAGTGTGGTGAAAGTGTTGAATGATGATGAAAGTATTTTCTTTTTGGGGATTTTCTTTCTTTTTTGGGTCACCCTGCCTCGGTGGGAGACGACCAACTTGTTGAAAAATATATATATATATATATATATATATATATATATATATATAATATATATATATATATATATATATATATATATATATATACATGTATACATGTATATATAATATATATATATATATATATATATATATATATATATATATATATATATATATATATATATATATATATATATATATATATATATATATACACCTACCATCCGACTTACGAATGAGTTCTGTTCCGAGAAACCGGTCGTAAGCTGAAATGGTCGTAAGTCGAACTTTACTACTGAATATCAACAAAACATTTTTGTAATGACTTTATTTTATTGTTTTATTTTGGTATTTCACATTTTACTTTACTTTTTATGCTGTTAGTACTGTATTTTATACTGTAAGGTTTAGGATAAACACTTTGTACAACACAAATAGTTGTTTATTTCCCAGAAATTTGGCATAAAAAACACGGTCGTAAGTCGAGTGGTCGTAAGTCGAGCAGGTCGTAAGTTGGATGGTAGGCGTATATATATATATATATATATATATATATATACAGTGGACCCCCGCTTTACAATCAGCTCCCAATGCGACCAATTATGTAAGTGTATTTATATAAGTGCGTTTGTACGTGTATGTTTGGGGGTCTGAAATGGACTAATCTACTTCACAATATTCGTTCAGTAATGGCACCTGAACATACTTCTGGAATGAAATAATATCGTAAACCGGGGGTCCACTGTATATATACATATATATATATATATATATATATATATATATATATATATATATATATATATATATATATATATATATATATATATATATATATATATATATATATACACATTTATATATACATATAACAGGTGAAAGAATACCTCAAGACACACTATTCTGTGGCTTTCTTTAAATGGAATTACTATATTGGTGGGCGATTGTAATATAAAAAAAAAAGAAAATAGGGGTGACTGTATGAAAATGCTGCCTTCACTGCAATGACTGGAAATTAATGAACAAATATAGTGGTACCTTGAATTTCAAACAGCTCCAAACTCGAACAATTAAGTAAGTATATTTCTGTAAGTGCATTTGTAAGTGTATTTCTGGGGGTCTAAAACGGACTAATCTAATTTACATTATTCCTTATGGGAACAAATTTGTTCAGTAATGGCACTCAAACAGCCTTCTGGAATGAATTATGGCTGAAATTTGAAGTGCCACTGTATTTTTATATGAATATGCATGATTTGGATGATTAATATGTATGTATAGCATGCCTTACCAACTTGACAGCATCAGTAGAGCAACCCCATTGTAATAATCCAATGCAGGTTATACAGACTGCACACTTTTGCTTCTTGACAATATGTTCAAGGTTGCCATTTTTAGATAAAATGACTGTTCCATCACTGTCTGTACACACTTCATTTTGATCATTGACTATTGTTTTCTTAATGTCATTATTTTCTTTATATTCTGAGCTACTGTAATCTTGGCTGCACACCACAACCTGCAAATAAATTATTTAAAGAAATATAAATAAAAATTAAATAAATTTTAAAGATGAGGTGAGCCATAGAATAGATGGGGTGGAGATAAGGGTGAGCGGTGTGTTAAAGCATCTGCAGAAAATAAGTTTATCTATGGAGGAAAAAAAAAAAATGTATAGTATAGTGTTACCAACACTGAGTGCAACGCATGGGCTCTGAATGCTACAGCACAGAGACTAGAGGCAGCAGAGAAATCATGTTTCAGAGTAATGTTTGATGGAATTTCAGGAAGGCCCTGCTTATACAGCAGGTTAAGTTCCAGGCTACCGCTATAAAGCAAAAATCACAATAAATGCATGTAAAACTCTGATAACATGTTTACATTATCATATATTAAGTGAGCAATAGGGATAGGCCTTAAAAATGCACATGCAGTGCGACCTCAACTTACGAGTTTAATCCATTCAGTGAACTAGCTTGTAACTCAGTTCATTCTTATATGAAATCAATTTTCCTCATTTAAATTAATTGAAATGCCATTAATCCGTTCCAGCGGAATTCTTGCTCTCAGGAGGCAGGACAAAATACAGTGGACCCTCAACCAGCGATATTAATCCATTCCTGAGAGCTCATCGTTAGTCAAAATAATCGTTAGTCAAGTTAATTTTCCCCATAAGAAATAATGGAAATCAAATTAATCCGTGCAAGACACCCAAAAGTATTGAAAAAAAAAAATTTTTTACCACATGAAATATTAATTTTAATACACACAAACTGAAGATTACATGCACAGTTACATGACACTTACCTTTATTGAAGATCTGGTGATGATTGATGGGATGGGAGGAGGGGAGAGGTGTTAGTGTTTAGAAGGGGAATCCCCTTCCATTAGCACTTGAGGCAGCAAGTCTTTTTCTGGGGTTACTTCCCTTGTTGTTTTAATGCCACTAGGACCAGCTTCAGAGTCACTGGACTTCTGTCGCACAACATATCTGTCCATAGAGGCCTGTACCTCTTGTTCCTTTATGACTTTCCTAAAGTGGTTCACAACATTGTCAGTATACAGGTTGCCAACACGGCTTGCAGTAGCTGTGTCAGGGTGATTATCATCCATAAAGCTTTGCACTTTAAGCCACATTGCACAGATTTCCTTAATCTTAGAAGTAGGCAACTTCTTCAATTTCTCTCTCCCCTCCTCCGAAGCAGTTTCCTCAGGTCTGCCCTCTTGCTCTTCAAGATGATCTAGCAGCTCATCAGTGGTTAGTTCTTCACTGTCCTCCACCACCAACTCTTCCACATCCTCCCCACTAACCTCCAACCCCAAGGACTTCCCCAATGCCACAATGGATTCCTCAACTGGCATAGGATTCTCAGGGTTAGCCTCAAACCCTTCAAAATCCCTTTTGTCTACACATTCTGGCCACAATTTTTTCCAAGCAGAGTTCAATGCCCTCTTAGTCACTTCCTCCCAAGCCTTACCTATAATGTTTACACAACTGAGGATGGTAAAATGATCTTTCCAAAACTCTCTTAGAGTCAGTTGAGTTTCAGAGGTCACTACAAAGCACCTTTCAAACATAGCTTTTGTGTACAGTTTCTTGAAGTTGGAAATAACCTGCTGGTCCATGGGCTGCAGGAGAGGAGTGGTATTAGGAGGCAAAAACTTCACCTTAATGAAGCTCATGTCCCTAGAAAGTCGCTCTACAAACATCTGTAGGATGACCAGGGGCATTGTCTAATACCAGGAGGCACTTAAGGTCTAATTTCTTTTCAATTAAGTAATTTTTCACATTGGGGGCAAATGCATGGTGTAACCAGTCATAGAAAAAGTCCCTAGTGACCCATGCCTTACTGTCTGCCCTCCACAGCACACACAAATTAGCCTTGAGGACATTGTTTTTCCTGAACACTCTGGGGGTTTCAGAGTGATACACCAATAAAGGCTTCACTTTGCAATCACCACTAGCATTGGCACACATCAACAAAGTAAGCCTGTCTTTCATAGGCTTATGTCCTGGGAGTGCCTTTTCCTCCTGAGTAATGTACGTCCTGCTTGGCATTTTCTTCCAAAACAGGCCTGTTTCGTCACAATTAAACACTTGTTCAGGTTTGAGTCCTTGACTGTCTATGTACTCCTTGAAGTCCTGCACATATTTTTCAGCCGATTTGTGGTCCAAACTGGCAGCCTCACTCTGCCTTATCACACTATGAATGCCACTATGCTTCTTAAGTCTCTCAAACCAACCTTTGCTGGCCTTAAATTCACTCACATCACTAGTTGCTGGCATTTTTTTAATTAAATCGTCATGCAACTTCCTAGCCTTTTCACATATGATCGCTTGAGAGATGCTGTCTCCTGCTATCTGTTTCTCGTTTATCCACACCAATAACAGTCTCTCAACATCTTCGAGTACTTGCGATCTCAGTTTCGAAAACATAGTTGCACCTTTGGCAAGAACAGCTTCCTTGATTGCCGTTTTCTTGCCCACAATAGTAGCGATGGTTGATTGGGGTTTATTATACAACCTGGCCAGCTCAGAGATACGCACTCCACTTTCATATTTATCAATGATCTCTTTCTTCATCTCCATAGTAATTCTCACCCTTTTTGCTGTAGGGTTGGCACTAGAAGATTTCTTGGGGCCCATGGTGACTTATTTTGCAGGTGCAATCACTAAAAAGGCTGTGATAATATGAAATGTTCCAGTTGTATGTTTGGAAGCGACCGCGGTGGCTGGCTGGCTTGTAAACACTGGCACCAAAGGGACAAGTAAGGCGCGCTCAGGCCAAAGTGGACGCGTATGGTACGGAACGAATAGCGCTGGTCGGGTTTTTAAGCGCTAGTCGAGGCAAAATTTTTGCGTTTAAATGAATAGCTAGTCAGATTTATCATTAATCGATGCCATCGCTGGTTGAGGGTCCACTGTACTTCAATATAATGCTAATATTAACTCTACAGCTTATTTATGTATCACAAATGATCTAATATAACATAATAAACAATATTAATAACACTGAAACATGATATATGCTCTAAAATGAATAAAATAGGGCATACTATGGCGAGTGGTGGCAGCCACTGCCGCTGTCGCATTGATCATATCTTCCCATTCTTCCCCTTCTGAAAACAGAGTGTTTGTGAGGCTAACTGCATTAGATCACTAGTTTCATAAGGAAAACCCTGAAACAATGTATTTATAAATAAAAAATATTGCATAAAAACAATAAAACATAATAGAGAATGTAAAGAATTTTTTTTTATTATTAACACACTGGCCGATTCCCACCAAGGCAGGGTGGCATGAAAAAGAAAAACTTTCATCATCATTCACTCCATCACTGTCTTGCCAGAAGGGTGCTTTACACTACAGTTTGTAAACTGCAACATTAACACCCCTCCTTCAGAGTGCAGGCACTGTACTTCCCATCTCCAGGACTCAAGTCCGGCCTGCCGGTTTCCCTGAATCCCTTCATAAATGTTACTTTGCTCACACTCCAACAGCACGTCAAGTATTAAAAACCATTTGTCTCCATTCACTCCTATCAAACACGCTCACGCATGCCTGCTGAAAGTCCAAGCCCCTCGCACACAAAACCTCCTTTACCCCCTCCCTCCAACCTTTCCTAGGCCGACCCCTATCCCGCCTTCCTTCCACTACAGATTTATACACTCTCAAAATCATTCTGTTTCGTTCCATTCTCTCTACATGTCCGAATCACCTCAACAACCCTTCCTCAGCCCTCTGGACAACAGTTTTCGTAATCTCGCACCTCCTCCTAACTTCCAAACTATGAATTCTCTGCATTATATTCACACCACACATTGTCCTCAGACATAACATCTCCACTGCCTCCAGCTTTCTCCTCGCTGCAACATTCATCACCCATGCTTCACACCCATATAAGAGCATTGGTAAAACTATACTCTCATACATTCCCCTCTTTGTCTCCAAGGACAAAGTTCTTTGTCTCCACAGACTCCTAAGTGCACTGCTCACCCTTTTCCCCTCATCAATTCTATGATTCACCTCATCTTTCATAGACCCATCCACTGACATGTCCACTCACAAATATGTGAATACATTCACCTCCTCCATACTCTCTCCCTCCAATTGATATCCAATCTTTCATCACCTAATCTTTTTGTTTTCCTCATAACCTTACTCTTTCCTGTATTCACTTTTAATTTTCTTCTTTTGCATACCCTACCAAATTCATCCACCAACCTCTGCAACTTCTCTTCAGACTCTCCCAAGAGCACAGTGCCATCAGCAAAGAGCAACTGTGACAACTCCCACTTTATGTGTGATTCTTTATCTTTTAACTCCACGCCTCTTGCCAAGACCCTCGCATTTACTTCTCTTACAACCCCATCTATAAATATATTAAACAACCACGGTGACATCACACATCCTTGTCTAAGGCCTACTTTTACTGGGAAATAATCTCCCTCTTTCCTACATACTCTAACTTGAGCCTCACTATCTTCGTAAAAACTCTTCACTGCTTTCAGTAACCTACCTCCTACACCATACACCTGCAACATCTGCCACATTGCCCCCCTATCCACCCTGTCATATGCCTTTTCCAAATCCATAAATGCCACAAAAACCTCTTTAGCCTTATCTAAATACTGTTCAATTATATGTTTCACTGTAAACACCTGGTCCACACACCCCTTTCCTTTCCTAAAGCCTCCTTGTTCATCTGCTATCCTATTCTCTGTCTTAGTCTTAATTCTTTCAATAATAACTCTACCATACACTTTACCAGGTATACTCAACAAACTTATCCCCCTATAATTTTTGCACTCTCTTTTGTCCCCTTTGCCTTTATACAAAGGAACTATGCAAGCTCTCTGCCAATCCATAGGTACCTTACCCTCTTTCATACATTTATTAAATAATTGCACCAACCACTCCAAAACTATATCCCCACCTGCTTTTAACATTTCTATCTTTATCCCATCAATCCCAGCTGCTTTACCCCCTTTCATTTTACCTACTGCCCCACGAACTTCCCACACACTCACAACTGGCTCTTCTTCTTTCCTACAAGATTTTATTCCTCTTTGCCCTATACACGAAATCACAGCTTCCCTATCTTCATCAACATTTAACAATTCCTCAAAATATTCCTTCCATCTTCCCAATACCTCTAACTCTCCATTTAATAAATCTCCTCTCCTATTTTTAACTGACAAATCCATTTGTTCTCTAGGCTTCCTTAACTTGTTAATCTCACTCCAAAACTTTTTATTTTCAACAAAATTTGTTGATAACATCTCACCCACTCTCTCATTTGCTCTCTTTTTACACTGCTTCACCACTCTCTTAACCTCTCTCTTTTTCTCCATATACTCTTCCCTCCTTGCATCACTTCTACTTTGTAAAAACTTCTCATATGCTAACTTTTTCTCCCTTACTACTCTCTTTACATCATCATTCCACCAATCCCTCCTCTTCCCTCCCGCACCCACTTTCTTGTAACCGCAAACTTCTGCTAAACACTCTAACACTACATTTTTAAACCTACCCCATACCTCTTCGACCCCATTGCCTATGCTCTCATTAGCCCATCTATCCTCCAATAGCTGTTTATATCTTACCCTAACTGCCTCCTCTTTTAGTCTATAAACCTTCACCTCTCTCTTCCCTGATACTTCTATTCTCCTTGTATCCCATCTACCTTTTACTCTCAGTGTAGCTACAACTAAAAAGTGATCTGATATATCTGTGGCTCCTCTATAAACATGTACATCCTCCTCTACATTCCTCTCTTCTCCAGGTGCATACACGCTTATTATGACCCACTTTTTGCATCCAACCTTTACTTTAATCCACATAATCCTTGAATTTACACATTCATATTCTCTCTTCTTGTTCCATAACTGATCCTTCAACATTACTGCTACCCCTTCCTTGGCTCTAAAGAAATAAACTGGTATTGTAAAGCGTATGTATGCTAGCAGCAGTGGAGGAGGTGGAAGGTGGAAGATAGGCTACTTGCTACATTCTTAATGCTACACTTTAGTGCTCAACTTAATTGCTACGCTCTTAATGCTACACTTTATCGCTGAACTTAATTACTACATTCTAAATGATACACTTTATTGCTGAACTTAATTGCTACACTCTTAACCCTTTGACTGCCGCAAGCCCCTTTTTGAAACTGTCATTCTTTGTCGCAAAATTTTTTGGAAAAAAAAAAAAAAAAAAATAAAAAAAAAATAAAAAAAAAAAAATAAAAAAAAAAATTCTTATGAAATGATAGAGAATCTTTTCCCTATGGTAATGACACCAACAGTACGAAATTTGGTCGAAAACTCACGGAATTGTGCTCCTGCCAAGTTAGCGATCTCGGCAACATATATGCATCGGCGATTTCGCCGAATTTGAGCCCTGTTTTTGGCCAATTCCGTTGTTCCAGTTGACCAAACTCATAGCTATTTCTTTGGAACTCCATTTTTTCTATCAGTTGAGTACAATAAACCACCCATTTACCGATTTGAACTACCCAATAAAGTGGTCAAAAATTGGCAATTTGGCCAATTTCACGCAAATTAAAAAAGATGCCAATTTCAAAACGGGGTCCAGAATAAACAATGAAGACATTCTTGGCACTAAAATAACATATCTTCTGTTCATTAGTCACATCTCTAGGCCCCTCTTATATTACTATTGCTTTCTATTTTGATATTTTACTCATACAAAAAATACAAAATTTACTGTTATGCAGACTGCTGCATTATTGTAAAAATGGTATAAATAATATCAGTGCACTAGTGAAAGAATATTAGACTCCCCAGTTGACGTGTATTGGACGTGTGGTGTGATTTGTTTACTCCTGAACATTGGTAAATATCGAACATTTCCGCTACTTTGAGCTCAATTTCAAGGTCGTTTTCATCATGAAATTAATCAAAATCATGTCTATTTCTGTAATATGTTTTCAATTTTATCATGTGAGACCATGCAAACAAGAATACAACGACAAATACTATACGAAAATACACCTCAAAGTCGGTGTTTTAATAAAAAAAAAAAAAAAAATTCTCATTATGCACTGCGTGCTGCAGGATTTCTTTTATGTGGTGCACACTGACCACACAGACCCATTCTCTCACATGTGGGCCTACCAGCTTTCTCCTGCTTGATTTGAAGCCGCTAGAATTTACACGTATAAATACATCCGAAACAGTGGTGCATAAGACATATATGTATGACCAAAACAGTCAAAGGGTTAATGCCACACTCTGAGTGATTAATGCAAGCAATGCAGTACCAGTGTAGTAGAAGTGCGTATTGCACTCGTACGGCTTTGTAAACAACCGCACACCTCACATCTCGCTTGTATTTATCCATGATTTCATGCTTTAATTCCATGAACACCATCTTTTTCTTCTCAGCACTGTCCTTTGCACTTACTTTCTTAGGACCCATGGTCAGAAAAAAGAAATGTGGCAAAATAACTACACAAAATGTAAGTAAAACACAAGAGAAATGCTTCCACAGTGAGGTAAGCAATGCACTGCACTGCACTGGACTGGAATTAAAGCATGAAATCATAGATAAACAAGTGAGGTGGGTCATGGGTTGAGGGGGAAGTGGGGGAAGCTCGCTCGTAACTTGGATGTTGACTCATAACACAGAGCAAAAAATCAACAGTGACAGCTCGTATCTCGAAAACTCATATGTTGGGACACTTGTAAGTCGAGGTTCCACTGTACAGTACACACATCACTTACCTTAAAATATTTTCATTCTTAGATTATAGTGAGCGGTGAATATATTTATCGTAGAAAGTCTGAATAAATGAAGAATGGATGTAACTGAAAACCGCTGCATTAGTGAAACGCCGTAAAGCGAAGTGATTTAAAACAAGGCCCACGTGTATGCAGAGAATTTAGACTATAGAAATTACAATGCAATGTAGGGTCACCAAAGATATAATGCACTGAGTCAAGGAGGAGTTACTGAGGTGGTTTGGAGATGGAGAGGGATAGGTGGATGAACAGGATGTAGAAATCTGGGAAGGAAGGTAGGAGGAGTAAGGTTTGCTCCATAAACTGTTTGAGGAAGTAAATGGGGCTTTGAGTTTTAGTAGCTTGAGTATCCAGCAGGTCTGTGTGACCATGATAGTTAGAAATGAGTGGAGATAAGTGACTTTTTAATGGATGTGCTGTTGGAGTTTAAGCTAGGTAACTCATGAAGAAATTCAACGAAAATGGTTACATGGACACGAGTCCTGGAGATGGGAAGGGTAGTGCCTGCACTCTGAAGGAGTGGTGGGGATGCTGCAGTCAAAAGGTAATCTGATTCACCTCAAATCAATTTTTTATTACAAAATTACTGTACATAAAAGGTAGAAGAAATACAAGGAAAATAGAAGCATCAAGTAAGAGAGAGGTGAAGGTTTATAAACTAAAAGAGGAGGCAGTGAGGGTATGATATAAGCAACTATTCGAGGATAGATGGGCTAGTGAGAGTATAGGTAATAGGGTCGAAGATGTATGGAGTAGGTTTAAAAATGTAGTGTTAGTGTGTTCAGCAGAAGTTTGTGGTTACAAGAAAGTGGGTGCGGGAGGGAAGAAGAGCAATCGGTGGAATGATGTAAAGAGAGTAGTAAGGGAGAAAAAGTTAGCATACGAGAGGTTTTTACAAAGTAGAAGTGATGCAAGGAGGGAAGAGTATATGGAGAGAAAAAGAAATGTTAAGAGAGTGGTGAAGCAATGTAAAAAGAGAGCAAATGAGAGAGTGGGTGAGAAGTTATCAACAAATTTTGTTGAAAATAAGAAAAAGTTTTAGAGTGAGATTAACAAGTTGAGGAAGCCTAGAGAACAAATGGATATGTCAGTTAAAAATAGGAGAGGAGAGTTATTAGATGGAGAGTTAGAGGTATCGGGAAGATGGAGGGAATATTCCGAGGAATTGTTAAATGTTGATGAAGATAGGGATGCTGTGATTTCATATATAGGGCAAGGAGGAGTAACATCTTGTAGGAGTAAGGAAGAGCCAGTTGTGAGTGTGGGGGAAGTTCGTGAGGCAGTGGGTAGAATGAAAGGGGGTAAGGCAGCTGGGATTGATAGGATAAAGATAGAAATGTTAAAAGCAGGTGGGGATATAGTTTTGGAGAGGTTGGTGTTATTATTTAATAAATGTATGGAAGAGGGTAGGGTACCTAGGGATTGGCAGATAGCATGCATAGTTCCTTAGTATAAAGGCAAAGGGGACAAAAGAGAGCCCAAAAATTATAGGGGGATAAGTCTGTTGAGTCCTAGGTAGTAGGTTGGTAGACAGCAACCGCCCAGGGAGGTGCTACCGTCCTGCCAAGTGAGTGTAAAACGAAAGCTTGTAATTGTTTTACATGATAGTAGGATTGTTGGTGTCCATTTTTCTGTCTCATAAACATGCAAGATTTCAGGTAAGTCTTGGTACTTCTTCTTACACTTAGGTCACATTACACATACATGTACAAGCATATATATATGTACACACCCCTCTGGGTTTTCTTCTATTTTCTTACTAGTTCTTGTTCTTGTTTATTTCCTGTTCTCTCCATGAGGAAGTGGAACAGAATTCTTCCTCCGTAAGCCATGCATAAGTGGCGACTAAAATGCCTGGAGCAAGGGGCTAGTGACTCCTTCTACTGTATATATTACTAAATGTAAAAGGAGAAGCTTTCGTTTTTCCTTTTGGGCCACCCCGCCTCGGTGGGATACGGCCGGTGTGTTAAAAGAAGAAGAAGTCTGTAGAGTATACCTGGTAAAGTGTATGGTAGGGTTATTATTGAAAGAATTAAGAGTAAGATGGAGAGTAAGATAGCAGATGAACAAGGAGGCTTTAGGAAAGGTAGGGGGTGTGTGGACCAGGTGTTTACAGTGAAACATATAAGTGAACAGTATTTAGATAAGGCTAAAGAGGATTTTGTGGCATTTATGGATTTGGAAAAGGCGTATGACAGGGTGGATAGGGGGGCAATGTGGCAGATGTTGCAGGTGTATGGTGTAGGAGGTAGGTTACTGAAAGCAGTGAAGAGTTTTTACGAGGATAGTGAGGCTCAAGTTAGAGTATGAAGGAAAGAGGGAGATTATTTCCCAGTAAAAGTAGGCCTTAGACAAGGATGTGTGATGTCACCGTGGTTGTTTAATATATTTATAGATGGGGTTGTAAGGGAAGTAAATGCGAGGGTCTTGGCAAGAGGCGTGGAGTTAAAAGATAAAGAATCACACATAAAGTGGGAGTTGTCACAGTTGCTCTTTGCTGATGACACTGTGCTCTTGGGAGATTCTGAAGAGAAGCTGCAGAGGTTGGTGGATGAATTTGGCAGGGTATGTAAAAGTAGAAAATTAAAAGTGAATAAAGGAAAGAGTCAGGTTATGAGGATAACAAAAAGAATTAGGTGATGAAAGATTAGATATCAGATTGGAAGGAGAGAGTATGGAGGAGGTGTATGTATTCAGATATTTGGGAGTGGACGTGTCAGCAGATGGGTCTATGAAAGATGAGGTGAATCATAGAATTGAAGAGGGGAAAAGGGTGAGCTGTGCACTTAGGAGTCTGTGGAGACAAAGAACTTTGTCCTTGGAGGCAAAGAGGGGAATGTATGAGAGTATAGTTTTACCAACACTCTTATATGGGTGTGAAGCATGGGTGATGAATATTGCAGCGAGGAGAAGGCTGGAGGCAGTGGAGATGTCATGTCTGAGGGCAATGTGTGGTGTGAATATAATGCAGAGAATTTGTAGTTTGGAAGTTAGGAGGAGGTGTGGGATTACCAACCTGTTGTCCAGAGGGCTGACAGAGGGTTGTGGAGGTGGTTCGGACATGTAGAGAGAATGGAACGAATCAGAATGACTTTGAGAGTGTATAAATCTGTAGTGGAGGGAAGGCAGGGTAGGGGTCGGCCTAGGAAAGGTTGGAGGGAGGGGGTAAAGGAGGTTTTGTGTGCGAGGGGCTTGGACTTCCAGCAAGCATGCATGAGTGTATTTGATAGGAGTGAATGAAGACAAATGGTTTTTAATACTTGACATGCTGTTGGAGTGTAAGCAAAGTAACATTTATGAAGGGATTCAGGGAAACCAGTAGGCCGGACTTGAGTCCTGGAGATAGGAAGTACAGTGCCTACATTCTGAAGGAGGGGTGTTAATGTTGCAGTTTTATAAACTGTAGTGTTAATCACCCCTCTGGCAAGATAGTGCTGGAGTGAATGATGATGAAAGTTTTTCTTTTTCGGGTCACCCTGCCTTGGTGGGAATCGGCTAATGTGTTAATAATAATAATAATAATAAGAATAAAAAATAATCTGAAGGCCCATAATCATGATTGATTTCTGCTGTATTATATTGCTAAGCTTTAAATAATAAGACATTACATTGTGCCTTACTTTTTGGGTTATCCTAGGTCATTTACAAATACATTACTATACAAAATAACCACTGAAAAAGTGAAATTTCAAGTGCTTTTATGAAGTAAGAAATCACGAAAGCACTTGGAATTTTACTATTTTTTCACTGGTTATTTTGCATATACAGGTTGGCCATCCCTAATCTGGCATCAGTGGGACCTGTAGTGTGCCAGTTTAGCAAGTTTGCTGGATTACAGAGTGGTTAGGTTAGAATACACTTAATTAACCTATCAACACTCTTTCTGCTACATCTTCCTCATTTTCATCACTGCTTACTCCACTGGCTTGCTGCTGTGGATTTACATCCATCTTCACAATTTCTGAGTCAGTATAATGATGAAATTTGAAATTATGCTAGCCAAAATTAGTGTCAGATTACTGATGGAACTGGATAACTGATTGCCGGATTAGTGATGGCTGACCTGTAGTGATATCACCTTTTAATAATACGTAATATAACAATATCTTTATTTACTGCAAGTACAGGTACATGGCATACAGGCCTAGCTGACATCAGTGACATACTACTTTATAGAAAGCTGCTTGTTATACAGAACATTTCGGGCAAATTAGGTCAGTTTTGTCCCAGGATGCAACCCATGCCAGTTGACTAACACCCAGGTACCCATTTTAAACTGGTGGGTGGACAGGGACAGTAGGTGTCTCATGGAAACACGTCCCTAATGTGATTCTTCAACGTCCCTAATGTTTTCCAGCCATACTGGAGGAGATTTGAACCCCGGACCTTAGGTGTGAGCTGAGTGTGATAGCAATCGAGCTACAGGACACCCCTTGAGCGTCATCTAATTGCATATGTTATTATGTATGATAAATGTAATCACCTAAATTTGTATGATTATACTTATGTGTACCTAAATAAACTTAATCTAACATATTGTCGATAATTTTACCAATAATTATAGTTAACCTAACTTAAATATTAGTGAAAACATGTCAGCTCAACTAAGTATTATTATTATATTCATTGAAAGAGTTTAACTCTTAATGGTTATTCATGGAGTACAGCAGAGGTGAAAGAGATGATGAAGATGAAGGAAGAAGTTTATTTAGGCAAAGGTACACATAAGTACAATTAACATACATAGCATAAATTACTCAGGATAACCCCCCAATAAAGTCAGACAGTGACTTATTTCCACTGGGGTAGGTAGAGGTGATGAGGGACACTGGGTGCAAGGATGGCAAAGGAAGGAAGGGTCACAGATGATGTAGCATATTCGTGGGATGATCAGAGAGAAGGGTGGATAAAGTAAGCAAGGCATCTGAAATGAATTTGTTGTCGTCTGATGACTGGGACAATGATTGAAATGTGACACAGCCAGTTAAGTCACAAACTCTGCAGTGAAGTTTTATTCCGAAAGATACAAATGATTTCACATAGAATAAATTTTCATAAGACTTCTGAGAGAACTGTTGAACCCCAATGGAAATAAATCACTTTGACTTTTTTGGGGGTTATCCTGGAAAATTTACACTATGTAGGTACTAATATGTACCTACATATGCCAGAGTAAACTTACTTATTTCAATAGGATAATGCAATAAAGGTAGTGAGACCTATTAGGGTGACTGGTGAAATTTCTAAAATAATAATAATAATATCTTTATTTATTAAAAGTACATGTACATGTTACACAGGCCAAGCTGACAAACTACTATAAAAAAAGCCCCTCGTTATGCTTCAGCATGTTGGGCAAATTATGTCAGTGTCCCAGGATGCAACCCACACCAGTCCACTAACACCCAGGATGCGACCCACACCAGTCCACTAACACCCAGGATGCGACCCACACCAGTCCACTAACACCCAGGATGCGACCCACACCAGTCCACTAACACCCAGGTACCCATTTTACTGATGGTGAACATAGACAACAGGTGTAAAGAAACACGTCCAATGTTTCTACTCTGGCTGGGTATCGAACCCAGACCCTGGCTGTGTTAAGCGAGATCTTTAGCCACCAGAGCCTGGTGGCCAACTTTAGGTGTTTATAATAAGGGTGATACTCACCCCTTCTTCATCTGTATTAAGCTGCTGAACAAATTTTTGAATAGTTTCATTGACTAATGACAACTGAGCATATAAAATGTCTGATCGATCACCAAGGTAGACCAGGATACACCGTCGACAACATCCTACGTCCTCCAGAAACTTAAGTGCACTCATTCCTAGCATTTTGAGAATGACTTTCTTCTTCGTTCTTGCTTGAGATGCTTCACCCACCACGATTTTAACACAACCAAAACTCTCTTCTTGGCCTTTTTTTTTTTTTTTTTTGGTTGTTGTTGTTGGGTTTATCAGGGCCACTGAAAGCTTATGCAGTATCGAGCCCGACTTCCCGATGTAATAATAATAATAATAATAATAATAATAATAATAATAATAATAATAATAATAATAATAATAATAATAATAATAATAATATCTTTATATACTACATGTACAAGGTATACAGACCATAGCTAACATCAATGACATGCTACTATATAGAAAGTCGCTTGTTATGCTGAGCATTTCCCGCAAATTAAGTCAATTTTGTCCCAGGATGCGACCCACACCAGTCCACTAACACCCAGGTACCTATTTTACTGATGGTGAACTGTGACAGCAGATGTAAGGAAGCACGCCTAATGTTCTACCCTCGCCGGAAATTGAGCCCCGGGCCCTGGGATAAAATAAAGGACCATGCACCCAAGGCAGAAGAAAAAACGCAAAGAAGAAAGAGGAAAAAGGAAAGGGGATTTAGATTTTTTAGATTTTGCCACCGAAGTGGCAAGAGCATATGGACACAAAAGACCTACAAACTAGGCACCAAAAGGGTTAATAGGTGTACATACGGTTTTTTTTAATCTACATATCTACAGTTCATTTATCTGTTACAAGCAAATTTAGGAAGCAAATTTAGGAAATTTGCTTAGTATATCTGGTATCTTATTTTCATTAATAAGATATCTTGACATGTCACATAGGTTATTATACTGTCTGTCTCTGTATTCCTCAATAAGTGGACAATTAAGCACATAGTGTTCAAGAGAGTGACCATATGCCTGATCACATAATTTACATTTAGTTTGATCATCATCTGTGTGTCTCCCAAACTGCCAGAAGTACTTGTAACCAAGCCTAAGCCTGGCCACTACAACATCAGTCAGTCTGTTCACATTGCAAGTTGCTCCATAAACATACTTATCTACGTTCATGTTATCATAGTGGGTTATAGATCTACTCAGGCTTCTAACTGCATTCCTATAACAATCATTTTCATTATTTACTTCTCTTCTAATATTATTCCTAATGCTAGACACAGATATACCAAAGTTATATTCTACATTCTCCTTCTGGGTACTCTTCTTGGCTAACATATCAACTTTATCATGAAGGAGTAATCCAATGTGTGATGGGATCCATAGCAATTGTACATTAATTCCTTTGTCCCTAATTTTTGAGTATCTATACCTGGCTTCTCCAATGAGCATGTTGTTGGAGTCATTATATGAGCCAAGAGCCTTCAATGATGACATAGAATCAGTAATGATGATAGAGTCAAGCTCAGTGTCATAGGTTAGCTTTAGCGCCATTAGGATTGCAAACAGTTCAGTTTGCAGTGTAGACGCCCAGTTGTTAATTCTTATGCCTAACTCAACAAATTTATTATCGTTCTTAACTAGGGAGGTGGCAACAAGAGCAGATGCAGCCCTGCCAGAAGACTCCTGTTTAGATCCATCAGTGTATATAACTTGTGATAACTTATTACTACCAGCTAGGTGAGAAATTTCTTCTTGAGCAGTTGCTTTAACAAATGATTTAAGGAAGGGATTACTACCAATGAGCTTCTTGGGAGGGGCTTGTAGGTGTGATATTAAATGAACACATCTTCCATGGAGGGGTGAAATGCTCTTGTCTACAGTAATAAAGTTCATGCAGGTTATAAAACTTAGTGCAATTGCACGCTTTCACAATCCATTTAGATTTGTGTGTATTTACTTCTAGACGCTTAGTAAGATTCATTGTGACAGTGTCTGGTTCATTTCTTAGCATTCTAATACCGAGTACAGTGTTAATCTCAACAATCCTATCACTGATACTAGAAATACCAAGCTCCTTCCTCATATTAAGAATCTTCGTAGATTTGGGACACCCAAGAATAATTCTGAGAGCTTCATTTTGCATTAACTCCAAGGGTCGGAGAGAACTTTCCCTAGCTAATATCAACATGGGAGCAGCATAATCAATCAAGGACCTAACATAGGCTATGTACATCATTTTCACGATTCTCACATTAACACCATAATTGGGGTTGTAGCCAGCAACATTAGCACCATAGTTGGGGTTGTAGCCAGCAACATTAGCACCATAGTTGGGGTTGTAGCCAGCAACAGCTTTGAGAGCATTTAGCCTATCTGCATTTCTTATTTAGTTGTGGTACAGTGGATTTGTTAAAGGGTACATCTACACCAAGATATCTGTAAGCTTTAACGTAGCTAATGTTTTCACCCTGAAAATAGATGGGTGGGGGATGTCGTTTGTTTTAGAGGAAGATATTATGAGGCCTAGTCGATTACGAATTGCTTGAACTTCATTAAGAATGGTGCTCATCTTATGCCCTGCTGTATGTATCATGATGTCGTCAGCATAGCTTATAGCTATATGTTTAATTGAGGCAGGTAGAGCATTTAGGAGAGCATTAATCAGAATATTAAATAGCATGGGGCTTGGAACTCTTCTCTGTGGTGTACCTAAAGACATTTCTTTAGACTCACTTCTAAGGTCATGATAGAGGACAGAGAATACTCTACTTGACAGTATCCTGTTATCCAGCAGAGTAAACTACCACCAATATTCATTTTGGCTAGTTCATGTAGTATAACAGTTCTGTTCGCAAATATCAAATGCAGATTTTAGATCAAGAAAAGTAGTAAAACTAATAGAGGTGTGTGCAGTGAGAACGATGGAAATACAGTTCTGCACACTTTTGCTTGTCATGAACCCATAGAAGTAGGGGAAAAGTTGGTTTCTGATTCTGTAGTACAGTCTGTTAAGTATCATTCTTTCAAAAGTTTTACAAAGACAACTAGTAAAGGAGATCGGTCTAAATGTATCAGGCTGTTGGGGCTTAGGGATAGGCACAATGAGACTATTGGTCCAGGAAGTAGGAAGAACTTCCTCAATGTAACTGGTATTATACAGTGCCAGCAAAGGGTTATCAGGCACGTGCTTTAAAGTTCTGAGAATATCATAGGTTATACCATCCTCTCCAGGAGCAGTTGATCGACCTTTAGTTAATGCATTATCTAATTCATACTTGGTGAAGAAACAATCACACCCCACAGTGAGGTGTGCTTAGTCCCACACTATTCAATATTCTAATTAATGCCTTACTTAATGCTATGCCTAGCCAGCCTCAACATTATATGATTAGTTTTGCTGATAATATAATGATTCACACCACCGGATTCTCCAACACCCAAAACATTCTTAATCATGTACTAGCCTCGTGTCAGGACCTGGGGCTAATAATCTCAGGGGATAAAACAAAGATACTCAACAGGCGTCCTCCTCGACAGAGAGGCACAGTTCGACAGATCCACTTGCATGATGGGTCTCTTCTAGAATATGTAAGCAGATACAGGTATCTAGGCTTTCAGGTTCCACTACTTGGACCTGTTGTAACGAGACTTTGTCGCCAGTACAAAGAAAGGCTGAGAGCACTTAGAGTTGTGGCAGGTTTTCATCCCAGCTATGGAGCTAATGTTAAAATTGTGAAAATGATGCATCTTGCTTATATTAGATCATTGGTTGATTATGCGGCGCCACTACTTGCACTCGTGTCTGACTGGAAGCTTGGAGGGCTGGAAAAACTGCAAAACGAAGCAATGAGGATCATCCTAGGATGCCCTCGTACTGCCAAAATTTTAAATATGCGGAAAGAACTTAATATTCGAAGCATTAGAGATCGTGTTACTGAAAGAAATATCCTTATTGGGGTCAATATGCTTAGGTTAGCCCATTCAAACCCCTGCACAGAAGCCCCCCAAACTTTCCTCAGCACTGGTGAACATCCTTCCAAATGGATCGAAAAAATTCGAACCGACCTCCGCATGAACCAGCTACATGATCTATGTCAAGTTAGGCAACAGAGACACTTCCCTGCTCCATGGGATATAACCCCATTCCAAACTACCATTCCTCCATTTCCCCTCAAAACTCTTCTTAAATCACAACCAAAGCTTCGTCTTGAAGCCAAACAGGATGCCTTAAGCTGTATTGAAAACTTAGTCACCGGTAATAATTAAATAAATAACAAAAAGGCACAATACCGTGACTGGAACGATACATAAATAACCCGCACATAAAAGACAGAAGCTTACGACGACGTTTCGGTCCGACTTGGACCATTGACAAAGTCACAGTGTGACTTTGTCAATGGTCCAAGTCGGACCGAAACGTCGTCGTAAGCTTCTGTCTTTTATGTGCGGGTTATTTATGTATTAGTCACCGGGCCCGGTGGCCTGGTGGCTAAAGCTCCCGCTTCACACACGGAGGGCCCGGGTTCGATTCCCGGCAGGTGGAAACATTTCGACACGTTTCCTTACACCTGTTGTCCTGTTCACCTAGCAGCAAATAGGAACCTGGGTGTTAGTCGACTGGTGTGGGTCGCATCCTGGGGGACAAGATTAAGGACCCCAATGGAAATAAGTTAGACAGTCCTCGATGACGCACTGACTTTCTTGGGTTATCCTGGGTGGCTAACCCTCCGGGGTTAAAAATCCGAACGAAATCTTATCTTATCACACAGAACACTCTTTCACAAATTATTTACGTTGATGGTCTGTTCACCAGTCCACTGGTGCAGCTGGTAGTGCTGCTGTTGTCATACAGAGTGATGGCTCTCATAAAGAAATTGGAGCACGCATCAATAACTGGGCCTCTACCCTTCAAACAGAACTGTTTGCCATACTTCTTGCACTCAAATGCGTCCATGTATCTAAGGTTGACACTTTAATTGTAACTGATTCTCTGTTATCCATAAATGCTCTTAACTCGTTAAGTATAAATTGTGGCATGCTTGTGTCAGAAGCCAGACATAGGTATGGTAAGATTGTGGACAGTGGAGTCAGGGTGCACATGCTGTGGATTCCATCTCACATTGGTCTTCAGATGCATGATAGAACTGATAAACTGGCTAAGCTGTATACTTTCAAAGAGGGAGTAGATTACAATCTTGGGTTGTCAGTTAGCAGTTTGAGAACAATAATACGAAAAGAACTTCGATTGAACTTTATTGACTTAAGACTTAGGGAGATTGACACAAGTCAGTCCATCTATCATCATTCCATCATGCAGGAGGAGCCACATGTCTATGGTGCATCCAACAAGATAAGCAGACTCTTGGATGTCACTAATGCCCGGCTCCGGGTGGGTTACAAGTATCTATGGCAGGTTAAATCACCACCACCAGATGTAGACCAAACGAAATGTAAACTTTGCCAGATGGACTATTGTCACACCTTGCGTCATTATGTACTGGAGTGTGATCAGATTAATGAATTTAGAGACAACTCACTCAGAAATGTTCAAGAAATAGCAAAGTATTTTATCCACAGTGGTATATTACAGACCATTCTTGAGAAATACCTTGACTTTGCTAGCTGTAAATAAAGTATTACCACGTGTGTGTTAGTTAGTTAGTTACCATTCTGCCCTAGGCACTTGTCGATTAGACACTAGGCCTGTTGTGTGTACTCACCTATTTGTACTCACCTATTTGTGGTTGCAGAGGTCGAGTCACAGCTCCTGGCCCCGCCTCTTCGCTGATTGCTACTAGGTCCTCTCTCTCCCTGCCCCATGAGCTCTATCATACCTCGCCTTAAAACTATGTATGGTTCCTGCCTCCACCACATCACTTTCTAGGCTATTCCATGGCCTGACTACTCTATGACTAAAGAAATACTTCCTAACATCCCTTTGATTCATCTGAGTCTTCAACTTCCAATTGTGACCTCTTGTGTCTGTGTCCCATCTCTGGAACATCCCGTCTTTGTCCACCTCGTCTATTCCGCGCAGTATTTTATATGTCGTTATCATGTCTCCCCTGCCCCTCCTGGCCTCCAGTGTCGTCAGGCCGATTTCCCTCAACCTTTCTTCATAGGACAATCCCCGTAGCTCTGGGACTAGTCTTGTTGCAAACCTTTGCACTTTCTCTAATTTCTTGACGTGCTTGACTAGGTGTGGATTCCAAACTGGTGCTGCATACTCCAGTATGGGCCTGACGTAGATGGTGTACAGAGTCTTAAACGAATCCTTACTGAGGTATCGGAACGCTATCCGTAGGTTTGCCAGGCGTCCTTATGCTGCAGCAGTTATCTGATTGATGTGCGCCTCAGGAGATATGCTCGGTGTTATACTCACCCCCAGATCTTTTTCCTTGAGTGAGGTTTGCAGTCTTTGGCCATCTAAACTATATTGTGTCTGCGGTCTTCTTTGCCCTTCCCCAATCTTCATGACTTTGCATTTGGCAGGGTTAAATTCAAGGAGCCAGTTGCTGGACCAGGCTTGTAGCCTGTCCAGATCTCTTTGTAGTCTTGCCTGATCCTCGTCCGATTCGATTCTTCTCATTAGCTTCACATCGTCTGCAAACAAGGACACTTCTGAGTCTATCCCTTCCGTTATGTCGTTCACGTATACCAAGAACAGCACAGGTCCTAGGACTGACCCCTGTGGAACCCCGCTTGTCACATGCGCCCACTCTGACACCTCGTCGCGTACCATGACTCGTTGTTGCCTCCCTGTCAGATATTCTCTGATCCATTGCAGTGCCTTTCCTGTTATGTGTGCCTGGTCCTCTAGCTTTTGCAGTAACCTCTTGTGAGGAACTGTGTCGAAAGCCTTCTTGCAGTCCAAAAATACGCAGTCGATCCACCCCTCTCTCTCTTGTCTTACTTCTGTCACCTTGTCATAAAACTCTAGTAGGTTTGTGACACAGGATTTTCCTTCCCTGAAACCGTGCTGGTTGTCAATTATACACTTGTTTCTTTCCAGGTGCCCCACCACTCTCCTCCTGATGATCTTCTCCATGACCTTGCATACTATACACGTTAGTGATACAGGTCTGTAGTTTAGTGTGTGTGTGTGTGTGTGTGTGTGTGTGTGTGTGTGTGTGTGTGTGTGTGTGTGTGTGTGTGTGTGTGTGTGTGTGTGTGTGTGTGTGTGTGTGTGTGTGTGTGTGTGTGTGTGTGTGTGTGTGTGTGTGTGTGTATGTTAGTTACCATTCTGTCCTAGGCACTTGTCGATTAGACACTAGGCCTGTTGTGTGTGTGTGTGTGTGTGTGTCTGTGTGTAGTAATTCTCACAGTTGTTTGGTTGATATTTTTAAGCAAACATGTAATATTAATATTTTAAAAAGTATCAGTTGGTATAGGTTGTTGTTAACCGATACTGATACTATAATATGGCCGATACTCGCCGATATAATACTAATATATATATATATATATATATATATATATATATATATATATATATATATATATATATATATATAGATATATATATATATATATATATATATATATATATGTGTGTGTGTGTGTGTGTGTGTGGGTGTGTACGTGCTTGTATGTATGCTTATATTTGTACGCTCGTGTGCAAGTGTCTTTGCGTGCGCCCTCGTGTGTGTATGTGTGTGCGCGCGCGCGCTCGTGTGGGTGTCTGACCCACTTAATTTTTGTATTTATAACTCATTACAATTGTGACCAGGTGTGGACGTATCAGTGGCTCATTACTTTCTAATTTGTTCATGACTGTAACCATGTATAGGAGTGAGGCTGATTCATTACCTCTGTAACTTGCCATGATTGTGACCAGATCTACTTGGAGTTCATTACCTTTGTAACTAGTTCAGCTATCATAACTTTGGGGTCCAGTCACTGGACCCATTATGTACCTTTGTAATCTTTTGACTACCGCCCACAGGATGGGTATGGGGTGCATAATAAACATATTAAACTAAACTCTCATCAACATTTTGGCTCATAAAATTAATTAAGGAAAGGGGATGAGGGAGAAGGAGAAAAAAGAATCAGGTTAAGTCATGGGTGTTCTGAAGTTTGGAATATTTTGGCATCTACAGAGACAAAGTCAGGATTAAGATTCATACAATTAAAGTTGTGTATAAAGAAGGATTCAACCAGACGGCTACTGTGAAAGTTAGAAGTAGGGTAGACAGTTTTAGGAAAAGGCCAGTCAATAGGATGACTGTGATCTCTGACATGACAGAAAAGAACATTGTTGGTGTCGGCAAGCCTAACACTACTTTTGAGCTCCCTGAGTCTGTCAGAAAGAGAACGGCCAGTTTCTCCAAAGTACTGAAGAGGACAAGAGGAAAAGTTTAGTTAGTTTAATATGTTTATTATGCACCCCATACCCATCCTGTGGGCGGCAGTCAAAAGATTACAAAGGTACATAATGGGTCCAGTGACTGGACCCCAAAGTTATGATAGCTGAACTAGTTACAAAGGTAATGAACTCCAAGTAGATCTGGTCACAATCATGGCAAGTTACAGAGGTAATGAATCAGCCTCACTCCTATACATGGTTACAGTCATGAACAAATTACAAAGTAATGAGCCACTGATACGTCCACACCTGGTCACAAGTGTAATGAGTTATAAATACAAATATTAAGTGGGTCATACACCCACACGAGCGCGCGCGCGCACACAGAAATATGCACACAAGCGTACAAATATATGCATACACACACGCACGCACCCCCCCCCCCCCCCCACACACACACACACACACATGGAAGGAATAGACTCTGAAGTGTCCCTGTTCGCAGATGACGTGAAGTTGATGAGAAGAATTAAATCGGAAGAGGATGAGGCAGGACTGCAAAGAGACCTGGACAGGCTGGACATGTGGTCCAGTAACTGGCTTCTCGAATTCAATCCAGCCAAATGCAAAGTCATGAAGATTGGGGAGGGGCAAAGAAGACCGCAGACAGAGTATAGGCTAGGTGGACAAAGACTACAGACCTCACTCAGGGAGAAAGACCTTGGGGTGACCATAACACCGAGCACATCACCGGAGGCACACATCAACCAAATAACTGCTGCAGCATACGGGCGCCTGGCAAACCTGAGAATAGCGTTCCGATACCTTAATAAGGAATAGTTCAAGACACTGTACACTGTGTATGTTAGGCCCATACTGGAGTATGCAGCACCAGTCTGGAACCCACACCTGGTCAAGCACATCAAGAAGTTAGAGAAAGTACAAAGGTTTGCAACAAGGCTAGTCCCAGAGCTCAAGGGAATGTCGTACGAGGAAAGGTTAAGGGAAATCGGACTGACGACACTGGAGGACAGAAGGGTCAGGGGAGACATGATAACGACATACAAGATACTGCGGGGAATAGACAAGGTGGACAGAGATAGGATGTTCCAGAGAGGGGGCACAGGGACAAGGGGTCACAACTGGAAGCTGAAGACTCAGACGAGTCACAGGGACGTTAGGAAGTATTTCTTCGGTCATAGAGTTGTCAGCAAGTGGAATAGCCTAGCAAGTGAAGTAGTGGAGGCTAGTTTTAAGAAGAGGTATGACAAAGCTCAGGAAGCAGAGAGAGAGATGACCCAGTAGCGATCAGTGAAGAGGCGGGGCCAGGAGCTGAGTCTCGACCCCTGCAACCACAATTAGGTGAATTAGGTGAGTACATATGTAGCAACAAAATGCAAGGAGGCTGAGGAGAGGTTTGTACCCAAGGGTAACAAGAATAATGAAAAAGCCAGGATGAGCCCATGGTTTACCCAAAGGTGCAGGGAGGCAAAAACCAAGTGTGCTATGGAATGGAAGAAATATAGAAGGCAAAGGACCCAGGAGAATAAGGAGAGCAGTCGTAGAGCCAGAAACGAATATGCACAGATAAGAAGGGAGGCCCAAAGACAATATGAAAATGACATAGCAGCGAAAGCCAAATCTGACCCGAAACTGTTGTACAGCCACATCAAGAGGAAAACAACAGTCAAGGACCAGGTAATCATGCCAAGGAAGGAAGGAGGAGAGACAACAAGAAATGACCGTGAAGTATGTGAGGAACTCAACAAGAGATTCAAAAAGTCTTCACAGAGGAGACAGAAGGGGCTCCAGAAAGACGGAGAGGTGGGGCACACCACCATGTGCTGGACACAGTGCACACAACCGAGGAAGAAGTGAAGAGGCTTCTGAGTGAGCTAGATACCTCAAAAGCAATGGGGCCAGATAACATCTCCCCATGGGTATTGAGAGAGGGAGCAGAGGCGCTATGTGTACCCCTAACAACAATATTCAATACATCTATTGAAACAAGGAGATTGCCTGAGGCATGGAAGACAGCAAATGTAGTCCCAATCTTTAAAAAAGGAGACAGACATGAAGCATTAAACTACAGACCAGTGTCACTGACATGTATAGTATGCAAAATCATGGAGAAGATTATCAGGAGAAGAGCGGTGGAACACCTAGAAAGGAATGATCTCATCAACAGCAGCCAACATGGTTTCAGGGATGGGAAATCCTGTGTCACAAACCTACTGGAGTTCTATGACATGGTGACAGCAGTAAGAGAAGAGAGAGAGGGGTGGGTGGATTGCATATTCTTGGACTGCAAGAAGGCGTTTGACACAGTTCCACACAAGAGATTGGTGCAAAAACTGGAGGACCAATCAGGGATAACAGGGAAGGCACTACAATGGATCAGGGAATACTTGTCAGGAAGACAGCAGCGAGTCATGGTACGTGGCGAGGTGTCAGAGTGGGCACCTGTGACCAGCGGGGTCCCACAGGGGTCAGTCCTAGGACCAGTGCTGTTTCTGGTACTTGTGAACGACATGACGGAAGGAATAGACTCTGAGGTGTCCCTGTTTGCAGATGACGTGAAGTTGATGAGAAGAATTCACTCGATCGAAGACCAGGCAGAACTACAAAGAGATCTGGACAGGCTGCAGACCTGGTCCAGCAATTGGCTCCTGGAGTTCAATCCCACCAAGTGCAAAGTCATGAAGATTGGGGAAGGGCAAAGAAGACTGCAGACGGAATACAGTCTAGGGGGGCCAGAGACTACAAACCTCACTCAAGGAAAAAGATCTTGGGGTGAGTATAACACCAGGCACATCTCCTGAAGCGCACATCAACCAAATAACTGCTGCAGCATATGGGCGCCTAGCAAACCTCAGAACAACATTCCGACATCTTAATAAGGAATCGTTCAGGACCCTGTACACCGTGTACGTTAGGCCCATATTGGAGTATGCGGCACCAGTTTGGAACCCACACCTAGCCAAGCACGTGAAGAAACTAGAGAAAGTGCAAAGGTTTGCAACAAGACTAGTCTCCTACGAGGAGAGGTTAAGGGAAATCAACCTGACGACACTGGAGGACAGGAGAGATAGGGGGGACATGATAACGACATACAAAATACTGAGAGGAATTGACAAGGTGGACAAAGACAGGATGTTCCAGAGATTGGACACAGTAACAAGGGGACACAGTTGGAAGTTGAAGACACAGATGAATCACAGGGATGTTAGGAAGTATTTCTTCAGCCACAGAGTAGTCAGTAAGTGGAATAGTTTGGGAAGCGATGTAGTGGAGGCAGGATCCATACATAGCTTTAAGCAGAGGTATGATAAAGCTCACGGTTCAGGGAGAGTGACCTAGTAGCGATCAGTGAAGAGGCGGGGCCAGGAGCTCGGACTCGACCCCCGCAACCTCAACTAGGTGAGTACACACACACACACACACACACACACACACACATACACACACACACACACACACACACACACTCTCACACACACACACACACACACACACACACACACACACACACACACACACACACACACACACACACACACACACACACACACACACACACACACACACACACACAAAGACAGGATGTTCCAGGGAGGGGACACAGAAACAAGAGGCCACAATTGGAAGTTGAAGACACAAATGAGTCAGAGAGATAGTAGGAAGTATTTCTTCAGTCATAGAGTTGTAAGGCAGTGGAATAGCCTAGAAAATGACGTAGTGGAGGCAGGAACCATACACAGTTTTAAGACGAGGTTTGATAAAGCTCATGGAGCGGGGAGAGAGAGGGCCTAGTAGCAACCGGTGAAGAGGCGGGGCCAGGAGCTAGGACTCGACCCCTGCAACCACAAATAGGTGAGTACAAATAGGTGAGTACACACACACACACACACACACACGCACACACACACACACACACGCACACACACACGTGGTAATACTTTATTTACAGCTAGCAAAGTCAGGGTATTTCTCAAGAATGGTCTGTAATATACCACTGTGGATAAAATACTTTGCCATTTCTTGAACATTTCTGAGTGAGTTCTTTCTAAATTCATTAATCTGATCACACTCCAGTACATAATGACGCAAGGTGTGACAATAGTCCATCTGGCAAAGTTTACATTTCGTTTGGTCTACATCTGGTGGTGGTGATTTAACGTGCCATAGATACTTGTAACCCACCCGGAGCCGGGCAGTAGTGACATCCAAGAGTCTGCTTATCTTGTTGGATGCACCATAGACATGTGGCTCCTCCTGCATGATGGAATGATGATAGATGGACTGACTTGTGTCAATTTCCCTAAGTTTTAAGCCAATAAAGTTCATTTGAAGTTCTTTTCGTATTATTGTTCTCAAACTGCTAACTGACAACCCAAGATTGTAATCTACCCCGTCTTTGAAAGCATACAGCTTAGCCAATTTATCAGTTCTATCATGCATCTGAAGACCAATGTGAGATGGAATCCACAGCATGTGCACCCTGACTCCACTGTCCACAATCTTACCATACCTATGTCTGGCTTCTGACACAAGCATGCCACAATTTATACTTAACGAGTTGAGAGCATTTATGGATGACAGAGAATCAGTTACAATTAAAGTGTCAACCTTAGATACATGGACGCATTTGAGTGCAAGAAGTATGGCAAACAGTTCTGTTTGAAGGGTAGAGGCCCAGTTATTGATGCGTGCTCCAATTTCTTTATGAGAGCCATCACTCTGTATGACAACAGCAGCACTACCAGCTGCACCAGTGGACTGGTGAACAGAACCATCAACGTAAATAATTTGTGAAAGAGTGTTCTGTGTGGCTAAGTTATCAATATAGCTTAAGGCATCATGTTTGGCTTCAAGACGAAGCTTTGGTTGTGATTTAAGAAGAGTTTTGAGGGGAAATGGAGGAATGGTAGTTTGAAATGGGGTAATATCCCATGGAGCAGGGAAATGTCTCTGTTGCCTAACTTGACATAGATCATGTAGATGGTTCATGCGGAGGTCGGTTCCAGTTTTTTCGATCCATCTGGAAGGATGTTCACCAGTGCTGAGGAAAGTTTGGAGGGCTTCTGTGCAGGGGTTTGAATGGGCTAACCTAAGCATATTGACCCCAATAAGGATATTTCTTTCAGTAACTCGATCTCTAATGCTTGGAATATTAAGTTCTTTCCGCATATTTAAAATTTTGGCAGTACGAGGGTATCCTAGGATGATCCTCATTGCTTCGTTTTGCAGTTTTTCCAGCCCTCCATGCTTCCAGTCAGACACAAGTGCAAGTAGTGGCGCCGCATAATCAACCAATGATCTAATATAAGCAAGATGCATCATTTTCACAATTTTAACATTAGCTCCATAGCTGGGATGAAAACCTGCCACAATTCTAAGTGCTCTCAGCCTTTCTTTGTATTGGCGACAAAGTCTCGTTACAACAGGTCCAAGTAGTGGAACCTGAAAGCCTAGATACCTGTATCTGCTTACATATTCTAGAAGAGACCCATCATGCAAGTGGATCTGTCGAACTGTGCCTTTCTGTCGAGGAGGACGCCTGTTGAGTATCTTTGTTTTATCCCCTGAGACTATTAACCCCAGTTCCTGACACGAGGCTAGTACATGATTAAGAATGTTTTGGGTGTTGGAGAATCCGGTGGTGTGAATCATTATATCATCAGCAAAACTAACCATATAATGTTGGAGCTGGCTAGGCATAGCATTAAGTAAGGCATTAATCAGAATATTGAAAAGGGTGGGACTAAGCACACCTCCCTGTGGGGTTCCTAATTCAAAATCTTTAGTTACACTTATATGTCCCTGGAACAACACAGACGACTTTCTGTTGGACAGGTAACCTTTAATCCAGCGGAGAAGCCATCCTCCAACATCCATTCTGGCAAGTTCACTAATGATTACATGTCAGTTGGCTACATCAAAAGCGGATTTAAGGTCAAGGAAAGTAGTGTATGAGCTGTCAGTGTGCAGAGTGAGAAATGTGGCTATGCAATGATGCACGCTCCTTCCATGCATGAAACCATGTAACCGGGGAGACAAAAATTGTTTGATTCTGTACAAGAGACGATTAAGAATCATTCTCTCAAATGTTTTACACAAGCAGCTAGTAAGAGATATTGGGCGAAATGCATTTTGTTGATTGGGCTTAGGAATTGGAATGATGAGGCTGTTGGTCCAAGATTGAGGGAGCTCCCCAGTTACATAGCTCATGTTATATAATTCAAGTAATGGATTACCTGGTACTCGACACAGCAATCTGAGTATGTTGTAAGTAATACCATCCTCACCAGGCGACGTGGGGTTGCCCTTAGTTAGTGAAAAGGAATGTTGCAGTCATCTGCCTTGCTGAACATAAAGCAAACAAGTCTCTCCCTTACATCATATTTGTCCATTAATTTCGCCTATGTGGTACTAGGAAGATTGTCATAGCTAGATGTAGCAGCCCAAGCACTGACTAACTCATTCGCCCTATGCAAGGGATGAGGGTGCGCGATCTGCCCAGTTCTGTTACACTTAATTCTATTTATGTCCCTCCATGCCCGGCTAAGTGGGGTGTGAGCATTGAGACCATTGACAAATTGTTCCCAGTCTGTTTGCCACAGCTCTGTCATACGCTTTCTGGCAGCAGCAAGGGCAGTTTGGAAGAGGCTCAGCATTTCAGGGGTACGATGGTTTCTATAGGCTCGGCCTAGTCTGCGAGCAGTGCGTTTCAACGTTCGAAGTTTAGAATCATTGTAATAGATAAATAGATTACACACCAGCTTGCCGACACCAATAATGCTTTTTTTCTGTCATGTTAAAGATCACAGTCATCCTGTTGACTGGTTTTCTGATAAAACTGTCTACCCTACTTCTCACCTTCACAGTTGCTGTCTGGTTTAATCCTCCCTTATACACAACTTTCCTTCGACTACATAGTTGAGATCCAAGGGGAGAGAGTATCAGGAATAGGCTGGGAAAAACCAAACTACAAAAGGGGGAACTACTCAGGCATGAGGAACTTCCTTCAAGACATTCAGTGGGAGAGGGAAATGACAGGAAAACCAGTACAAGAAATGATGGACTATGTGGCATCAAAATGCAAGGAGGCAGAGAAGAGGTTTGTTCCCAAGGGAAACAGAAATAATGGGAAGAACAGAACGAGTCCTTGGTTAACTCAAATGTGTAGGGAGGCAAAAACTAGGTGTACTAGAGAATGGAAAAGGTACAGAAGACAGAGAACTCAGGAAAATAAAGAAATTAGCCGAAGAGCCAGAAACGAATATGCACAGATAAAAAGGGAGGCTCAGAGACAATATGAAAATGACATAGCATCAAAAGTAAAGACTGACCCGAAGCTGTTGTACATCCACATCAGGAGGAAAACAACAGTCAAGGACCAGGTAATCAGACTGAGGAAGGGTGATGGGGAATTCACAAGAATCGACCGAGAGGTATGTCAGGAGCTCAACACAAGATTTAAAGAGGTATTTACAGTGGAAACCAGTAGGACTCCAGGAAATCAGAACAGGGGGGCACACCAGCAAGTGCTGGATGAGGTACATATAACCAAGGAGGAGGTGAAGAAGCTGCTATGCGAACTTGACACCTCAAAGGCGGTGGGACCAGACAACATCTCTCCATGGGTCCTTAAAGAGGGAGCAGAGATATTGTGTGATCCATTAACAAAGATCTTAAACACATCATTTGAAACTGGGCAACTCCCTGAGGTATGGAAAATGGCAAATGTAGTCCCAATTTTTAAAAAGGGAGACAGACATGAGGCACTAAACTACAGATCTGTATCACTAACGTGTATAGCATGCAAGGTCATGGAGAAGATCATCAGGAGGAGAGTGGTGGAGCACCTGGAAAGAAACAAGTGTATAATTGACAACCAGCACGGTTTCAGGGAAGGAAAATCCTGTGTCACAAACCTACTAGAGTTTTATGACAAGGTGACAGAAGTAAGACAAGAGAGAGAGGGGTGGATCGACTGCGTATTTTTGGACTGCAAGAAGGCCTTCGACACAGTTCCTCACAAGAGGTTACTGCAAAAGCTAGAGGATCAGGCACAAGGAAAGGCACTGCAATGGATCAGAGAATACCTGACAGGGAGGCAACAACGAGTCATGGTACGCGACGAGGTGTCAGAGTGGGCGCCTGTGACAAGCGGGGTTCCACAGGGGTCAGTCCTAGGACCTGCGCTGTTCTTGGTATATGTGAACAACATAACGGAAGGGATAGATTCAGAAGTGTCCTTGTTTGCAGATGATGCGAAGTTAATGAGAAGAATCAAATCGGATGAGGATCAGGCAGGACTACAAAGAAACCTGGACAGGCTACAAGCCTGGTCCAGCAACTGGCTCCTTGAATTTAACCCTGCCAAATGCAAAGTCATGAAGATTGGGGAAGGGCAAAGAAGACCGCAGACACAATATAGTTTAGATGGCCAAAGACTGCAAACCTCACTCAAGGAAAAAGATCTGGGGGTGGGTATAACACCGAGCATATCTCCTGAGGCGCACATCAATCAGATAACTGCTGCAGCATATGGGCGCCTGGCAAACCTACTGATAGCGTTCCGATACCTCAGTAAGGATTCGTTTAAGACTCTGTATACCATTTACGTCAGGCCCATACTGGAGTATGCAGCACCAGTTTGGAATCCACACCTAGTCAAGCACGTCAAGAAATTAGAGAAAGTGCAAAGGTTTGCAACAAGACTAGTCCCAGAGCTACGGGGATTGTCCTACGAAGAAAGGTTGAGGGAAATCGGCCTGACGACACTGGAGGACAGGAGGGTCAGGGGAGACATGATAACGACATATAAAATACTGCGCGGAATAGACAAGGTGGACAAAGACGGGATGTTCCAGAGAAGGGACACAGACACAAGAGGTCACAATTGGAAGTTGAAGACTCAGATGAATCAAAGGGATGTTAGGAAGTATTTCTTCAGTCATAGAGTAGTCAGGCCGTGGAATAGCCTGACGTAGTGGAGGCGGGAACCATACATAGTTTTAAGGCGAGGTATGATAGAGCTCATGGGGCAGGGAGAGAGAGGACCTAGTAGCAATCAGCGAAGAGGCGGGGCCAGGAGCTGTGACTCGACCCCTGCAACCACAAATAGGTGAGTACAAATAGGTGAGTACGAATCTTAGTCCTGGCTTTGTCTCTGTAGATGCCTTCCTTTACCATTACATTGTAAAATGTTCCGAACTTCAGAACACCCGTGACTTAAACTTGATTCTTTTTCCTCCTTCCTCTTCCCTTTTCCTTTTCCCCTCTTCCTTTGCATTTTCTTTCTTCTGCCATGGGTGTTTGGTCCTTTATTTTACCTTACCGCCCAATAAGCCTGACCTCAATTGTAGGCAAATTACTAGAGTCAATTATAGCTGAGATTATAAGAAGCCATCTCGATAAGCATAGCTTGATTAATGATACTCAGCATGGATTCACAAGAGGCCGGTCTTGTCTAACTAATTTATTAACTTTCTTCAGTAAAGCTTTTGAGGCTGTTGACCACGATAAAGAATTTGATATTATTTACTTAGATTTTAGTAAGGCTTTTGATAGAGTTCCGCACCAAAGACTGTTAAAGAAAGTGGCAGCTCATGGCGTTGGGGGAAAAGTGCTCTCGTGGATCGAGTCCAGTGGTGACGTGTACTTAGCTCTGTGAAGACCTGTTTGTGTGCTCTCTGTGAATCTGTACCAGGATGCCCTCGCTTGAGCAACTTTACCAGCAGCTGAGAGAGGAGCTCAGAGTTGCTAAGATGGAGATATGGCGATTAACGGAGGAGAACAAGAGGATGTTTCAGTGTTCACTCTTTCAGAGTGAACACTGAAACAACCTGCCTCATTCCAGTCTATATTTGTCCAACCTATTTTTATGTTACCCAAGTAATAGCTTTTATATCCTTTTACTCATGTACGAATTAATTGCTCTACCATATTGTATTACTTTTGTCACTACCACTACTACTACTACTACTACTACTACTACTACCACTAGTGAACATCGAAATGGTACCTCACTAGTATTCACCTCACTCTGAGCCTTTATATACCCTCTGTGTCCATGTATTGTTTGTAATGGCTTGATAAAGCTCCTGGAGAGCGAAACGTTGCCACAATAAATGTCACATTAGTTGCACTTGTGTCCTTTTACTTTACTTTCTTATGTTCTTATGTTCTTCCCTGTGTTTTTGTTCCTACCCTTTGTGGGCCCCTAGCTTTCCTGCAGTGCTCCTCTTTCTTGGTCTTGACTGACTCTACTACTTCTGTTACTACTACCACTTCCACTACCTTTCCTACTACCTCTCTTGTCCCGTCCCATCTCGGTATTGTGCCTTTTTGTTATTCACAAACCCTCAGCGTGTAAAGCGAGATCTCTGCCTACCAGGCCACGGGGAAGATTTGTTACCCAAAGCCGGGCGATGAAAGAAAAAGGACCAAAGAGTTTCTTTGTAAATAGAAACAATTGGATTGATGGACTGAACACATCGACTCCAGGTTGAGGGACTGATTACCTCATACTCCTCCTCTCCTTACGCCTTCCTCTTTGTATTGGACTGATGAAGCCACTGTGTGGCGAAACGTTTCCTGAATAAAGATTCTCATATGCTGCATAAGTGTCTCAATCTTATACTCAGTTTCCTGTCTTTTTGCTCCTTCCCCAATCTTTATTTTCTGGTGAATTCAAATACTCATTTTTCTGACCATGTGTGTGAGTAAGGATCATTGAATAACCTACGAAATAATTGAAGAACTAACAAGTCAAAGAACAACTTTTCTGTTATATTTTTAATTGGTCATATACATCAGGAGGCCTAAGAAAGTGAAAAGAAACTTCCATCATTCATGTGGAAATATATTTCCACTGTGTCGGTATTTGATACCATTTATTTCCATCATTCATATTCCTAAAAGCAGAGATGCAAATGTATTCAGGTCTATCACATCCATTATGTAAAATTTTAGAGAATTTTACTAAATATATTAATACCAACAGAAGCTCAATGACTTCCGTCGGAGAAGAGAAAAATCCTGTCGTGATTTTGCCCAAAACAATAAAACTGTTTTACCACGGTGGTGTGTTGCAGCAGAGGTAGGCTGCGACTTTTACAAGTTAGCGACATTGGTTCTAATATACAATATGACTTTCTTGCCAGTGCCACAGCAACACTATATAGTTTCTCAATATAGAATATTTCTTCAACGACTCAGTTAAGAACATAAGAAAGAAGGAGCACTACAAGGCGTACTGGCCCATGCGAGGCAGGTCCAAGTCACCTACCGGCTTATGCCACTGACCCAACCTAGTCAGGTCCAGGTCACATCCACTTAAGGAAGGAGCACGGCATCAGACCTCTTTGCACAAGCTAGTCAGGTCCAACTCACACACACCCACTCATGTATTTATCTATCATATTTTTAAAACTACACAACGTTTTAACTTCTATAAGGGTACTCGGGAGTTTGTTCCACTCATCCACAACTCTGTTACAAACCAGTGTTTCCTATATCATTTCCTGAATCTGAATTTTACCAACTTAAAACCTTTGCTGCGAGTCCTGTCTTGGCTAGATATTTTTAGCACGCTATTACATCCCTTTATTTATTCATGTTTTCCATTTATACACGTCAGTCATATACCCGCCCTCCACGTAATTCTACGCCTTTCTAGAGAGTTCAGATTCAGGTGGGACCAGTTCACCTGTGACCTTGTTCCCAGCTGCTGCACCTTACTTCCCTCTATATAAGTCTCTGCTCTCATACATTTGTTTTATTCTAAGAGAGTGATTGTCTTCCACCAAGGCTAAGATAATATAATTTTACATTATCTTAAAATTACTACACTTGTAATTCATTACGTTAATGTACAGTGTTGTGTTGCAGATGAAGGGCTCTTGATCCGCGAAACTGGAACTACACTGCGAAACTGGAACCACTCCTAGGCTCAAACTTGATAATGTCATCCCCAGAAGCTACATCGCTAATAATAATAATAATAATAATAATAATAATAATAATAATAATAATAATAATAATAATAATAATAATAATAATAATAATAATAATTCTCGACACAAGCGAGGATCACTTGGGCGCCACATAGAAGAGGATCCTTCAGGATCATTTAGGATTATTCAAGATCATTTAAGATCTCTCAGGATCACTCAGGATCATTCAGGATTGCTTAGGATCCCTCAGGATCATCCAGGATCCCTCAGGATCATCCAGGATCCCTCAGGATCATTCAGGATCTCTCAGGATCATTCAGGATCACTCATTAAAAGACAGAGTACGGAGTTACTTATTTTATTCAGAGTGAAACTTGATGCACAATAGAAAGCCAAAATTACTGTAGCCAGTACTGGTTGACCTTGTCTGTCTGTATCACTAGTTAGGACTCCCACACCCACACCCACACCCCCACACCCCCACACTCCCACACCCACACCACACCCACACACACACTCCCACACCCACACCCACACCCACACTCCCACACCCACACCCACACCCACACCCACACTCCCACACCCACACCCACACTCCCACACCCACACCCACACTCACACTCCCACACCCACACCCACACCCACACTCCCACACCCACACCCACACCCACACTCCCACACCCACACCCACACCCACACTCCCACACCCACACCCACACTCACACTCCCACACCCACAAAACAACGCCCAAACCCACGCCCACACCCCCACACCCACACCCACACACACACACACTCCCACACCCACAAACCAGCGTCCACACCCATACCCCCACGCCCACACCTACACCCCCCACCCCAATGCCCACACCCACACACACTCCAACACCAACAAACCAACGCCCACACCCACACACACTCCCACACCAACAAACCAACGCCCATACCCACATCCCCACGCCCACACCACCACGCCCACACCCACACGCACACTCCCACACCCACACCCCAGTGCCCACACCCACACCCCTACGCCCACACCCACACCCCCACGCCCACACCCACACCCCCACGCCCACACCCACACACACACTCCTACACCCACATCCCAACGCCCACACCCACACCCCCACGCCCACACCCACACACTCGCACACTCACACCCTAACTCCCACACCCACACCCCAACGCCTACACTCACACCCCTACGTCCACACCCACACACACACTCCCACACCCCCACAACCACGCTACCCCCCCACACACTCCCACACCACCACCACCACCACAACCACACACACTCCCACATTCCCATGCCACCCCCACACACACACTCCCACCCCTACTCCCACACTCCTACGCCCACCTTCACTCACACACTCCCACACCCCAACACCCATGCCACCCTCACACACTCCCACATCCAAGCAATCCCCACCCCACACACACACTCCCACATCCACATCACCTTCACCCCACACATTCCCACCCCCACGCCACCGCTACAAACACTCCCACCCCCACCCCAACCCACACACTCACCCTCCCACCCTCATATACACACACTCCCACATCTACACACACGCACATACACAACTAGTAACTAACTCACACACACACACAGTCCCGATTCAGAGCTTGCTACCACCTGCAGCTCATAAGACTGCCATCCCCACGAGCCCCTTTGGGGCGGGGCAGATGGCAGACCAGAGGCCTAGCTTCTCCCTACGAGCCATGTGAGGGCGGGGACTGTGGCTAGGCCTGGGGACAGTTGGTCCCAAAGATGACGGGGTACTTGTACCTCCTCCCATGGGAGACTTAGGTCTCGAGACGCTCCCCAGATAGGGAGCCAAGGCCGGGTCACCACTACTTGGAAGAGACCCGGGCCGGGAGAATACCGGCGAAAAAAAAAAAAGGCCCGATTCCTACATACAGACTGTCCCGACTCTAAAATACTCTCTTACTTCCGCACACTCTCAACCTTGACACACACCATCCTGACACCCACACACCATCCTGACACCCACACACCATCCTGACACCCACACACCATCCTGACACCCACACACCATCCTGAAACCCACACACCATCCTGACACCCACTCACACACCATCCTGACACCCACACACCATCCTGACACCCACACACCATCCTGACACCCACACACCATCCTGACACCTGACACCCACACACCATCCTGACACCCACACACCATCCTGACACCCACACACCATCCTGTCACCCACACACCATCCTGACACCCACACACCACCCTACCATCCTGACACCCACACACCATCCTGATACCCACACACCATCCTGACACCCAAACACCATCGTGACACCCACACACCATCCTGACACCCACACACCATCCTGTCACCCACACACCATCCTGACACCCACACACCACCCTACCATCCTGACACCCACACACCACCCTACCATCCTGACACCCACACACCACCCTACCATCCTGACACCCACACACCATCCTGACACCCACACACCATCCTGACACCCACACACCATCCTGACACCCACACACCATCCTGACACCCACACACCATCCTGACACCCACACACCACCCTACCATCCTGACACCCACACACCATCCTGACACCCACACACCACCCTACCATCCTGACACCCACACACCACCCTACCATCCTGACACCCACACACCATCCTGACACCCACACACCATCGTGGCACCCACACCCCATCCTGACACCCACACACCATCCTGACACCCACACACCATCCTGACACCCACACACCATCCTGACACCCACACACCATCCTGACACCCACACACCATCCTGACACCCACACACCATCGTGGCACCCACACACCATCCTGACACCCACACACGATCCTGACGGCCACACACCATCCTGACACCCACACACCATCGTGACACCCACACACCATCCTGACACCCACACACCATCCTCACACTCACACACCATCCTGACACCCACACACCATCCTGTCACCCACACACCATCCTGACACCCACACACCACCCTACCATCCTGACACCCACACACCATCCTGATACCCACACACCATCCTGACACCCAAACACCATCCTGACACCCACACACCATCCTGACACCCACACACCATCCTGTCACCCACACACCATCCTGACACCCACACACCACCCTACCATCCTGACACCCACACACCACCCTACCATCCTGACACCCACACACCATCCTGACACCCACACACCATCCTGACACCCACACACCATCCTGACACCCACACACCATCCTGACACCCACACACCATCCTGACACCCACACACCATCCTGACACCCACACACCACCCTACCATCCTGACACCCACACACCATCCTGACACCCACACACCACCCTACCATCCTGACACCCACACACCACCCTACCATCCTGACACCCACACACCATCCTGACACCCACACACCATCGTGGCACCCACACCCCATCCTGACACCCACACACCATCCTGACACCCACACACCATCCTGACACCCACACACCATCCTGACACCCACACACCATCCTGACACCCACACACCATCCTGACACCCACACACCATCGTGGCACCCACACACCATCCTGACACCCACACACGATCCTGACGGCCACACACCATCCTGACACCCACACACCATCGTGACACCCACACACCATCCTGACACCCACACACCATCCTCACACTCACACACCATCCTGACACCCACACACCATCCTCACACTCACACACCATCCTGACACCCACACACCATCCTGACACCCACACACCATCCTGACACTCACACACCATCCTGACACCCACACACCATTCTGACACCCACACACCATACTGATACCCACACACCATCCTGACACTCACACACCATCCTAACACCCACACACCATCCTGACACCCACACGCCATCCTGACACCCACACACCATCCTGACACCCACACACCATCCTCACATTCACACTCCATCCTGACACCCACACACCATCCTGACACCCACACACCATCCTGACACCCACACACCATCCTGACACTCACACACCATCTTGACACCCACACACAATCCTGACACTCACACACCATCCTGACACCCACACACCATCCTGACACCCACACACCATCCTGACACCCACACACCATCCTGACACCCACACACCATCCTGACACCCACACACTATCCTGACACCCACACACCATCTTGACACCCCACACACCATCCTGATACCCACACGCCATCCTGACACCCACACACCATTCTGACACCCTCACACCATCCTGACACTCACACACCATCCTGACCCCCATCACACTATCCTGACACTCACACACCATCCTGACACTCACACACTATCCTGACCCCCCTCACACCATCTTGACACTCACACACTATCCTGACCCCCCTCACGCCATCCTGACCCCTCTCATACCATCCTGACACCCGCAAACCATCCTGACACTCGCACACCATCTTGACCCCCTCACACCATCCTGACACCCACACACCATCCTGACACCCCTCACACCATTCTGACACCCACACACCATCCTGACCCCCTCACACTATCCTGACACCCCTCACACCATCCTGACACCCACACACCATCCTGACCCCCTCACACTATCCTGGCACCCACACACCATCCTGACCCCCTCACACTATCCTGACACCCACACACCATCCTGACCCCCTCACACTATCCTGGCACCCACACACCATCCTGACCCCCTCACACTATCCTGACACCCACACACCATCCTGACACCCCTCACACCATCCTGACACTCACACACCATCCTGACCCTCTCACACTATCCTGACACCCACACACCATCCTGACCCCCTCACACTATCCTGACACCCACACACCATCCTGACACCCACACACCATCCTGACACCCACACACCATCCTGACACCCACACACCATCCTGACCCCCGCACACCATCCTTACACCCACACACCATCCTGACCCCCCTCACACCATCCTGACACCCACTCACCATCCTGACACCCACACACCATCCTGACACCCACACACCATCCTGACACCCACACACCATCCTGACACCCACACACCATCCTGACACCCACACACCATCCCGACACCCACACACCATCCTGACACCTACACACCATCCTGATCCCCTCACGCCATCCTGACACCCACACACCATCCTGACCCCTCACACTATCCTGGCACCCACACACCATCCTGACCCCCTCACACTATCCTGACACCCACACACCATCCTGACCCCCCTCACACTATACTGGCACCCGCACACCATCCTGACCCCCTCACACTATCCTGACACCCACACACCATCCTGACATCCCTCACACCATCCTGACACACACACCATCCTGACACCCACACACCATCTTGACACCCACACATCATCCTGACACCCATACACCATCCTGACCCCCCTCACACCGTCCTGACACTCACACACCATCCTGACACCCACACACCATCTTTACACCCACACATCATCCTGACACCCATACACCATCCTGACCCCCTCACACTATCCTGACACCCACACACCATCCTGACCCCCCTCACACTATACTGGCACCCACACACCATCCTGACCCCGTCACACTATCCTGACACCCACACACCATCCTGACACCCCTCACACCATCCTGACACTCACACACCATCTTGACACCCACACATCATCCTGACACCCATACACCATCCTGACCCCCTCACACCGTCCTGACACTCACACACCATCCTGACACCCACACACCATCTTGACACCCACACATCATCCTGACACCCATACACCATCCTGACCCCCTCACACTATCCTGACACCCACACACCATACTGACACCCACACACCATCCTGACACCCACACACCATCCTGACACCCACACACCATCCTGACCCCCGCACACCATCCTGACACCCACACACCATCCTGACCCCCTCACACCATCCTGACACCCACACACCATCCTGACCCCCGCACACCATCCTGACAGCCGCACACCATCCTGACACCCACTCACCATCCTGACACCCACACACCATCCTGACACCCACACACCATCCTGACACCCACACACCATCCCGACACCCACACACCATCCTGACACCCACACACCATCCCGACACCCACACACCATCCTGACACCCACACACCATACTGACACCCACACACCATCCTGACCCCCGCACACCATCCTGACACCCACACACCATCCTGACACCGACACACCATC